>NC_142668.1:3545833-3860416 GCF_026168435.1 Sesamum indicum
CTTAAAAAGGCCATCAATCTATTCGCGATCAGAAAAAGATGCATTATTCCCTAGGTGCCTGAAAAAGGCCATCAACCATTGAATGCGATTTGAAAAAGACGCAGTATTCCTTGGGTGCCTGAAAAAGGCCAATCATTCATTGTGATCTGAAAAAGACGCAGTATTCATTGGGTGCGTGAAAAAGGCCAACTATTGTATGCGATCTGAAAAGATGCATTATTCCCTAGGTGCCTAGAAAAGGCCATCAACCATTGAATGCGATTTGGAAAAGACGCAGTATTCCTTAGGTGCCTGTGAAAGGCCATCAACCTTTTTTTGATCTGAAAGTCTTAATAATGCGATCTAGATAACTTATCCAACGTATCAACAAGGGGAAGATCGCAAAATGAGATTACTTCATTCCCATCAAGAAATTACATCGTTTAGCATATAATGAGATCGAAGACTAGCTGAGAATGTTGCATATACAAGAGTTGTGTCAAAAGCTGATCCTATAACGGTCAAAGAATTGCACTTCACAAAAAGGATCTAAAAAAAAAGGGGGGAGGCTAAGTTCGAGTCTATTTCATGGTCTCCATTTCATCAAGCAGAACGTCGAACTCGCTTCCTTGGTTTGGGAGTGCAGGGGCGTCTTTGTAAGGCTAAAGATCCTTGTCCAGTACGGGATTTAAGCGTCCTTGGTCGAAATCTTCAGCAAAGGCACCAAGGGTGTTTGAGCTTTGCAGGTATTCAAGCCATCATTGAAGAAATGTGCAGCCTTCATCTCCACTGCCATTTGAAAAGCTGTAGACTTCAGAAAATCGCGAGCAGCTTGCAATCGTGCTTTAGTGAGCAGCCTCTCATGCTCTTCAACATGAATGCGATCAAACTTACGTTCCTCAATGCCATCCAGGCGCCCTGCTTTGTGACCTTCTTTCAAACCCTCCTCCCGACCAACAAACATACCTTCTCTGCGACCGTCAGAAAAGGCTTTGTCCTTGGCCTTCTCCAACACCGCAGTGAGATCGGATAATTCACCATTGAGGCTCTCGTTTTCAGCGACCAGGGTTTTCTCATGGGACTCCTTTTCAGCGAATTGCTTCCGGAGATCCTTCAGCTTCTTGGTCATGACCATATGATTCCTCTGATGGCTAGTGCACTTCGAAGCCATGTTATAGGAAAGGGCCGCTGCCTGCAAAGATCACATTAATGAGTGGTGATAGTTACTAGGAATGAAGTCGTGCCTACCAAATTTTATACCCATAGGATTGTATCTGCATTAAAGCGTGGGCTATGTGCTCCTCTATGCGAGTATGGGAGGTCATTAGTATTGAGGCCTGGTCACGGGGAAGGATGGTGTTGCTGTATATCTCCCAGGAAGCTTGACCAGCCTCCCTATATAGAACAGTACTATCTGCTAAGATGTTCCACTTAGGAACAAAGCGCTCCACTCGCAATTCTTCGGTCTTATGGTGGTCGTTTTTAAGCTCTTTGCGAGCCTCTTTCCACCAAACAGTCACCTCCTTGAGCATCTGATAGTTTAGACTTTCTTCAGCCTGATCAGCCACTCCCATAGCCAGATCGCCCGCGTCCAGAGATTTGCCCCCTTCCTTGGACTTTGCGGATTTGGAGGATCTGAAGCTCCCACTACTGCCCTTACCCTTGTGTTTATGTTTCTTGTGCCTCCCAGAGGGAGGATAATCAGGTCGAGATCGCTTTTTTGGGCTAGTGCCCCCTGGTCGCTCAGTTTCCTCTTCTGACGGATCTTGGCCTATGTCCATGGGCGCACCAGGAGCTTCTTTGCTACCTATCCGAATTGGGGCAAAGGTTTCCTGATCACGAATTGAGGACATGGTCGCTGAGTGGTCTGCTGTGGGAGTAACTGGCTACTTCCCTAAAATATGCTGCAAGCCCTGAAGGCGTAATGCGATCCTAGAATTCATGACGACCTTGACTGCAACAGAAAAGGAAGTAAGAATACACAAAATGGAAGCGTACGTGAATGAAAAATCAGCAAAAGCGAGTGTAAGAAGGTCACCTAAAGACACGTTTACTTGGAGGGGCACTGTAGGAAGACGAGCGAGCAACAGAACCTTTTCCGCTAGAAGCATTTTCAAACAATACAGATAAGCTGTAAGGCTATTTATTTGGTCGCCTTTCAACCCCCCTCATTCAATCCTAGGTTGGGGTTTGTGTTTATTCCAATTGCAACAAAAAGGCCACACTTGACTGGAGGAAGGTCGCAAAAAAATGAACTTCTCACACCAGGGACCAACGTTGGATTTCAAAGTTTCTAGATATCCACATTGTCTTTTAGCAGATAAATAAAATAACCCTCTATCTACTGACCTTGCCGAGGTCATAAAGGAATACAACGACCAAAAGTTGTTAAAATTAGGCTCTATGCGAAAAGCCTTCATTATTATGATGAAGAGAACTATATTGCTAAAGGAGGTGAGGAATAACTGCATAGGACAAAGCCTTAGTCGCTGGAGAATAGCTGCGACCGGGGGAGTTGGAGGAAGCCTCAATTCAAAAGTAAAGTGAGGAATAGAAAAAGCACAAAATCCCAAAGGAGGAGGATGCATGCGTTCAAAGGATTTCGGAATCATGATCTCATATTCTAAAGGAATGAAAAAACGCTCACGTAACTTTTTTATGGGGGTTTTAACCTGACTAACTACAGCAGCCCAAAGTTTTTTCTCCATCCGAGCTTCAAATTTCTCAAGAGTGGTACGATCCTAAAGATTGCCTACAGTTGTATCTAGGGGGTGCTTGGATTTAGGAGTTTTCCTAGTTTGAAGACTATTAGAGGGAGTGGGTGAAGGTGCAAGATCGGACAAAGGGGAGGTCGTAGACGACCCAGATCCAAAACTAGTACCAAAGCTAGGTCAGAAGCTTTGAATGCGAGCAGATACAGAGGAGTTTGAATAGGAGGTCTATATATAGGAGTCGGCCATGGAAATACGAACCCATGGAGAAGCGACAGGACATTCGTCAGATGATCAACGGACGCGACTGATCAACTTCTTGAAAAGGAAATAAATTCCACTTTTAATGAAGTGGGGGAGTAATGATGGGGAAAACCCTAATCTACCAAAAATACCCTTAATGAAGGGTATTTCTGTAATTTTCTGGCACAGGATCCGCGTCCTACTCCAACGGGTCGGGCAAAACCCGCCCCAAGAAAAGAAGACCCAATTTAACAAGAGCCGTCCGATCTGAGACGCTATCGCCCAGATGGTGACACGTGGTCCCAACCACTATACGCCTCAGGAGCTATAAATACTCCGACGCTTCATTACTTGAGGTAACTGTTGTCTATTATTATCGACGTAATATCTCAGATTACACATTTTTACCTCGATCAATTCTAACTTGAGCGTTGGAGAGTCGTTGTCGGAGACGCACCCGACGAACCTCACGTTCGTGTTTTCATTTTCAGGACCCAATCACAAGATCGTGGGAGGATACGCGGCCTTGTCCGATCAACAGTCATAATCGTATATTTCGAGGTCGATCAGAAGTCTTAGTGGGTCTGCTACTGAAAATGATGTCACGGAAATATATGCGATGAATTACACCTTTATTGCCACACAGAATGGTGTCAAAGTGAAGACATGACCCTTTTGCCCTGCGCAAATGAGCATCACAAATTTGCATTTTGAGGATTTAATTATGGATAATCTAGACAGTCCCGTTGTTATTGATCAAGAATACTGTCCAAACACTATTTATATTAAAAACGTAAGTTCCTTCAATTGTTCAATCCAATATTCTGACCATTCATTTCATTATACTTCATGCCCGTGGACAATTAATTTAATTTTTCTTTGATAATTTTCAATGATTATCTTTGATTAAGACCAGTAATGTTAGCATTAAAAACATACGGGGCATGGCGAGCACTGCAGAGGCGATGTTACTTATCTGCAGCAGTATTAAGTCTAGCAATAATGGGGACGTTTGTGAATTATCTTACATATGTTGGTAATCAAGTTCCAATCACCACCAAATGCACGAAAATCAAACCTAAATTTGTCGGCAAGCAGAATCCGTTAGTGAGTGCCGCTACTGTTTAGTTTGCTTAGTCATATTTTTGCATGAGTTCTATATATATTTAGCCAAGAATAAACAATGGAGTTTAATTTATACTTGTGAACATGGACGAGATTTGTTAGATTTCAGTTCACTAGAAATGTGAACCTCTTAGTTTTCCCCTTATCATGATTGAGCAATTGAAAATCAAAGTTTAATTATTTCCTCAATAGTAGTATGCCTCTTACATATATACATTAAATTGGCTTGATCATCGAAATATTATATTGTTATTTTTGGACTTTATCAATCAATATTTTAATATTATTGATGTGGTCGAGGTTTTTACAAAGGAATAAAATGAGAATTTTACCTACAGCACAATTATTTTATAAGAAAAATGGTCACTATCAATGAATAGTGGTTGCCTTAATAAATTAATATTTTTGGTATTTATAGTATTGTTGGAAATTATATGATATGGTGGGTTGCATTTGTTTAATATGTGCCTCATATATATAAAATTATTTTTTTACCATTGTAAGTTAAATTTTTTTATCAATATACATCATAGAGCCCCCACTCTCGGATGGAATATGTAGCACCCCGTACTCACTACATTTAATTATTATTATTTCATCCTTTCTTTAATCAAAACTCATTCTATAAGTAATTCTCTTTCAACCCGTAAAATAAATTCTAATTTATCAATATAAAATATATATACCACAAAAGGTAATAGATACATCCGAAAGTTTATATTCACCTTCACTAGATGTTCTCATGTTCATAACCTCAAGAAAAATCATACCACAACTTAAAACACAAATCCCGATAAAAGACCAAAATATTTAACAACCCAACAATCAAAAACTCAGGCTTCATAAGTCACGACTGATCCACATAATAAAGACGACGGCACCGCTCAAAGTCCAATATAGCTAATCAGTGTGACCTATTTTCTAAAATGTACGTGGCAAGGAATGAGCTGCCTACTCTATAAGTATAGCTGATGAGTCTATATATATACACAGACAAAGATTTACGTACATGCAGTCACACCGACAGTAGTCATTCGTCATACAACAACGTCAAATATAAGCAACAATACATACTCACACCTGTAAATCAATCCACGACATAATATTCATTCGTTATCATTTATTAGTTAAGGGCCCCACTTACTCTAATTGGTGTACATCAGTCAATGGTTTCGCCGGCCATCATCATATCATATACAACATAGGATACCTGTTGTGTTATATCCCACACTCTTTTACTCCAACTGTGTAGCAATATAGCACAGGACACCACAACAAATATAGTACCCCCACACCACCCCAGTGTGTAGCTAATAGCACAGGATATTCCCCGATGCCCCGTAATACCCTGGTACACTACGCGCCATGGTACCTAGCTTAAATCATATATTTTTCATATCTCATTATCAATCACATTTTCATAAACCATTAACTTTGTTCCCAAATAGGTAAGCATCATGTTTTATTTCAACTCACAATCGTCATTCTATTCTTTATAATAATCACTTCCTCAATGGCAACTCCCAATTTGATTTCATCAACAATCAATTATCTGATTATCACATAATCATATCCCGCATATCTCTACATTACCATCACATATCACATAGTAACAATTTCACCAATATTATGATAATCTAACAAATAATCAACAACTAATTATATAAACATTCAATATACGAAAGCCACGCATACTAATAAAAAGTCAAGTCCACGTTCGCATCCAAGAAACCAATATATATAGTATATACAATACTACACATATAGATATATATATATAAATTCAATTAGCTATACTTACCGTAAATCCCAAAGTACTTCGATTCACGAGGGACTGCTCAACCCTCTACTTTGTTGTCACGTCCTATAACAGAATGTTATACGTATAATCAATATATTTAATTTACCAAATAATTCATAAGAATTCACTTAATCAAACCCCTTATATATTTATAACTATCATTTTTAATAACATTCGTAAATTATATTACCACTGAAATCTCCTTTTCCCTCATTAATAACATAATCTTTCTAAAAATATAACTTCCGAAATATTTCTATGAATTTTCTGTCAATTTATTGTTGCTATACAATTTAATTAAGCAATAATACATAGAATTATATATTTGGTTAATCATTCTGATGTAACTGTGTAAATTAGCTATAATAATAATTAAATCTAACAAATCTAATATTTTAATTACCCAACTATTTTATTTTTATACCAAATGTGATATTTAATTCAACATCAA
Organism: Sesamum indicum; assembly: GCF_026168435.1. Lineage (NCBI taxonomy): Eukaryota > Viridiplantae > Streptophyta > Magnoliopsida > Lamiales > Pedaliaceae > Sesamum > Sesamum indicum. The sequence goes on from NC_142668.1 coordinate 3,552,144, forward strand.
CTTAAATAGCCAAAATCATAAAATACTCATATTAAATAGTTCATCACTTAATATAATCAATATTTAATAAACGGACTAATTAAATAATATAATTATATAAATTAATAAAAATTAAATTACAATTTTCGTACCTCTATTTTTGGGAAAATGTGTGTGCGCGTCTGTGGTGTGTGTTAAATGTGATTGTGTGTTAGTGTAAAACAATTAACATACATATATATATATATGTTTAATTGGTGAGGCGGTGGCAGCACATGCCATTGCCCACTCCTTTTTTATCTTTTTTTTTTTTTAAAAAAAAAAAATTAATAATTATTATTACGTCCTTCTTAATTTTCTTAATTAATATAATTTGCCTCCAAATATTATTACGAACTCCAATTTAATCAGTGGAAATTTTATTATATCCTAAATTCATTCTATAATTATTTACTAATTAAATTTAAATTTCTAATAATTATCAATTAGTCTCCCAATTACGTGAAAAATTCTACGGACGTCATAATTCTCCCCTCCTAATAAAAATTTCGTCCCCAAAATTTAACTAACTTACCCGTTCAATGGAATAAATAGGGATACTTCTCTTTCATGTGCTCCTCAACCTCCCAAGTCGCCTCCCTCGGGGAATGATGACTCCATCTCACTTCTACCATCGGCATATCATTATTTCTTAATTTCCTTACATTTCTATCTAAAATCTCTACAGGCTCCTCCACATATGTTAACTCCTCAGAAATCTTTATCTCCAGCTCATGAATAATATAGCTAGGATCAGACCGATATCGTCGCAGCATCGAAATATGGAAAACATCATGTATTTGTGACAACTCTGCTGGTAATGCTAGTTGATAAGCTAGTGGTCCGATTCTTTCAATAATTTCATATGGCCCAATGTATCTCGGACTCAACTTCCCTTGCTTGCCAAACCTCAGAATTTCCCTCCAAGGAGATATCTTCAGGAAAACTTTATCACCTACTTCCTACTCCATCTCCCTTCGGTACTGATCAACATAAGTTTTTTGTCGATCTTGTGCGCTTTCAAACACTTCTTAACTACTTGTACCTTTTCACCTGTTTCCTGCACCAATTCAGGACCTTCTAGTTGTCTTAATCCTTCTATATCCCAACAAATCGGACTGCAACACTTTTTTCCATATGAAGCTTCATATGGAGCCATACCGATACTAGAGTGGAAACTTTTATTATATGCAAACTCCATTAGAGGTAGATGATCATCCCAGTTACCCTTAAACTCCACTGTACAAGCTCCCATTATATCTTCTAGGGTTTGAATTGTTCTTTCTTATTGCCCATCTGTTTGAGGATGAAATGCGGTACTGAAATGTAACTTTGTGCCCAATGCCCTTTGTAAACTTTCCCAAAAGCGTAAGGTAAATCGCGGATCTCTGTCTGACATAATCGATACAGGCACTCCATGTAATCTCACTATCTCAGAAATGTGTAACCCAGCTAACTTATTCAGTGAATCAGTTATTCGTACCGGCAAGAAATGAGCAGATTTTGTCAATTGCTTCGCGTAACCCATCCGTATCAGGCACACAAACTCGTCCCCCATTCACTACTACTCCATCAACTCTTATTGAAAAATTTATTTTCTTACCAAGTCTTATTCTTTCCAGCATTTGTAATAAGGAAGGATCTCGAGTTTGTGCTTTTTTGATCTGATCTACAAAGTCTGGCTTAATTTGCAAGGCTGCCAATAAACCCGCTATTTGATCAACCTCCAGTTTCGTATTCATAGACCTCATCTCCAGTAGTAATGTCTGATTATGACTCCCCAGATTGGTTAATGTACTTGAACTCTTTCTATTCAAGGCATCTGCTACCACGTTCACTTTCCCTGGATGGAAGTCAATAGTGCAATAATAATCCTTTAGCAGTTCTATCCATCTTCTCTATCTCAGATTCAATTCCTTTTGCGTCAAGATATATTTCAAACTTTTATGGTCAGTAAGGATCTGAAATTTTTCTCTGTATAAATCATGTCTCCAGATCTTCAGTGCATGCACAATCGCGGCTAACTCCAAGTCATGTGTAGGATAATTTAACTTATGTTTCCTCAATTGGCGGGACGCATAAGCAATTACTTTTCCGTTTTGCATCAACACACATCCCAACCCTTGTTTAGAAGCATTTGCATACACTATATATCCACCGCTACCAGACGACAAAATCAAAATCGGATTGGAGGTCAGTCTCTTCTTCAACTCATCAAAACATCGTTGACACTGTTTCGTCCACTAAAATTCTACCCCCTTTTTTATCAACTTGGTTAGAGGACCGATAATTATAGAGAAACCCTCAACAAATCTCCTGTAATATCCAGCCAACCCTAAGAAGCTTTGGACTTCAGTGGCATTCTTTGGCACTCTCCATTCCACAATAGCATTTACTTTTTGAAGAGTCAGGCACAACCCCATCACCAGATATTACATGCCCAAGAAAAATCACCTGATTTACCCAAAATTCACATTTGCTTAACTTAGCATATAACTCCTTCTCTTTCAAAATCTGTAAGACTATCCTCAAATGTTGTTCATGCTCTTCTCTATCCCTCGAGTATACCAGAATGTCATCTATAAACACAATAACAAAGTGATCCAGATATTCCTAAAATGTACGATTCATCAATGCCATGAATGCCGCTGGTGCATTTGTTAACCCAAAGGCATCACCAAAAACTCATAATGACCATAACGAGTACGGAAAGTTGTCTTCCATATGTCATTCTCTGCTATCCTCAACTGTCAATAACTTGACCTCAAATGGATCTTTGAAAATATTGTAGCTCCCTTTAACTGGTCTAGTAGGTCATCCATCCTCGGCAATGGATATTTATTCTTCATTGTTACCCTATTTAATTGGCGGTATTCGACAAATAATCTCATACTCCCATCTTTCTTCACAAACAGCACTGGTGCTTTCACTGGAGTGGATCCGTGTGCCTGTGCAAGTAACTGCGCTTGGGCTTGTGCTTGAGCTTGAAAAGCCATTTGAAATATTTGTGCATACTCTGGTGGTAATCCTACCACTGGAGCACCACCGGGAGGAATAGGAGCATCAGCACCAACACCCTCTCGACCTACCTCCACCCCACCTGCACTTGCAGGTGCCACTGAGCTTCTCTACGGACTCCTCTCACTCTTCCCTACTAGCTACTGGGTCAGCACGTGTACCTTGAAAAGCCATCCTACATTAAACAATTCAATCATTAGGGACATCTCACAATCATTACCCTAGAAACGTAGACCTTCTCTGATACCACCCAATGTAGCACCCCTTACTCGCTACATCAAATTATTACTATTTCATCGTTTCATTAATCAAAACTCATTCTATAAGTAATTCTCTTTCAACCCGTAAAATAAATTCTAATTTATCAATATAAAATGTATATACCATAAAAGGTAATAGATACCTCCGAAAGTTTATATTCACCTTCACTAGATGTTCTGATGTTCATAACCTCAAGTAAAATCATAACACAACTTAAGACACAAATCCCGATAAAAGACCAAAATATTTAACAACCCAACAATCAAAAACTCTAGCTTCAGAAGTCACGGCTGACCCACCTAATGAAGACGGCGACACTGATCAAAGTCCAATGTGGCTAATCAGTGTGACCTATTTCCTGAAAGTACGTGGCAAGGAATGAGCTGACTGCATCTGCCCAAAACATCTTTGGTAGTCCGCTCTTCAATCGCATGCATCTCGCACGCTCATTCAGTGTTCTGTTCATCCTCTCAGCAACGCCATTTTGCTGAGGTGTCCCCGGGATTGTTTTCTGCATTCGGATTCCATGGTCGGCGCAGTAATTCTTGATACCTTCACTACTGTACTCGCCACCGTTATCCGATCTGAGACATTTCACTTGTAGACCTGTCTCATTTTCCACTAGTGCCCTCCATCTCCTGAATGTATCAAAGGCATCAGATTTTCTTTTTAAGAAATACACCCATACCTTTCTAGTGGAGTCATCGACGAATGTCATGTAGTACGTTGATCCACCAAGAGATGACACTGGTGCTGGTCCCCACAAATCGGTGTGAACAAGCTCCAACTTTTCTTTCCTCGAAGTTCTTCTTATGGTCAAGAAGCTCACCCGCTTCTGCTTTCTGAACACGCAGTGTTCACAATGCCCCACCTCCACCGATTTTAATTCGGGCAACCGTCCTTTCGACTTCAACATGTTCATTCCTTTCTCGCTCATGTGGCCCAAGCGATTGTGCCACAGGTTAGCCTGCGATACAGTTCCTGCAAAGGGGATGTTTGAACTGGATCCTCCCGCCATGTAGAGCGTTCCCGACTTTAGTCCTCGAGCCAAAGTCATTGCTCCCCGACTGATCTTCCACTTCGCGTCTCCAAACGTCGTGTGGAATCCATCACTATCCAGCTGTCCAACTGAGATCAAGTTCCTTTTCAGTCCTGGTATGTGTCTCACATCATGTAGGGTCCAGCATGACCCATTCGTTGATTTGATCCGCACATCTCCCTTTCCTACAATCTTAAGGGGTTTGTTATCTGCAAGATAAACTAAGCCAAAATCACCTGAGGTGTATGGCTCCATGATGTCTTTGTTGCTGCATGAGTGGAATGAGGCCCCTGAATCCACAACCCAATCATCGGAAGAACTGCTCACACTCAACAAGAGTGCATCCGTGATCTCTTCCGTCGCGGCATTCGCTGTCCGGCCCTCCTTTTCCTTCTTTGGCGCCCGACATTCGCTTTTCATGTGTCCGGGCTTCTCGCAGTTCCAGCACACCATCTCCTTCTTGCCCTTGTTCTTCCCCCTGGACCTTGACCTTCCACGGTATTTACCCCGTGTGTCAGGTCTCCCTCTGGACTCTGTATGTAGTGCAGAGCCAGATGATCCACCCGTTTGCTTTCTACGGGTTTCCTCGTTCAACATCATGTCCCTGATGTTGTCGAACTTCATCTTCTCCTTCCCAGACGAAGTGCTTACCGAAGTAACAACCACATCCCAACTGTCAGGTAAAGATGAAAGCAAAATTAACGCTTTTACCTCATCGTCAAACACGATATCCACAGACGCCAGCTGTGTCGTGAGTTGGTTGAAGTCATTGAGGTGATCGGCCACCGACTTCCTCTCCTCCATCTGCAACCTGAATAGTTTTTTCATCAGCATAACCTTGTTCATTGCTGAGGGTTTCTCGTACATATCGGCAAGAGTCTGTAGGACTTCCTTCGTGCTCTTTGCTCCCTTCACATGATAGGCGACATTCCGAGAGAGCGACAGGATTATTGCGCTCATCGCCTTTCGATCGAGCACCTTCCATTCTTCATCACTCGTCTTCTCGGACTTCTCTGCAAGTGGTTCGTATAGGTCCTTCCCGTACAGGTAGGCCTCCATCTGCATACGCCAAAACCCAAAGTCGGAACCATTGAACCGTTCGACTGGAAACTTTCCCTCCATCTTAACTCCTTGAACCAGGCTCTTGATACCAGTTGTTAGGAAATGGATCGGGTTAAGATGGATAACAGGTGGAATATGAAGGCGATAAAAGACACACGAATTTGTTAACCCAGTTTGGATATAAATCCTACGTCTGGGGGCGATACCAAGCCAGGAGAAAACACTCAAAGAGGAGGAAAATTGAGGAGTACAACACACACGCACTTGTATGCAAGTCTTCACCACACGTGAAAGACAACACTCACCCTCGTCTCAACTCTTTCTTTTCTCTCTACTCTATTCTACTCTACTCTACTTAACAATGCTAATAAGAGTAGTATATATATAGCCATGACTTATCCTTTTTCAACTCAACTTGGGATTTCTAAGTTGAATCGGGTTATCCTTCTCCAACTCAACTTTGAATCGGGTTATCCTTCTCCAACTCAACTTTGAATCGGGTTATCCTTCTCCAACTCAACTTGGGATTTCTAAGTTGAATCAGGTTATCTTTTTCTTCTTCAAATCAATCTTCACAACTTAACAGAGAGTAACAGTGAGGAGGTCGGAGTCACCGAGGTGTCTGCCCGGCCGTGTGTAGTTGATGGGCAGCGTCAGGTGTTGGGAGTTGATGGGCGTTGGGAGTTGATGGGCAGCGTCAGGTCGTTCCTCGTTGTCGCATTCCACGTTGTCGTACGGTGGATATCGGTACTTGTGATAGTGTTTTTACTAGAGAGCAGCTTGTCGTAATGCACGTAACTTCTAAGGTACCTTCCGCACACAAGTTTATTCTTCCCTGTCGAGGTTGGAGGATTAGGGATCCTCCAGCTGGGTGTTTCACTGTTTATGCCACTTATTTCGATAGTGGATTTTATATTACTCCTCATCCTTTACTTGTCAAGGTAATTCTGAGTTATGGTATTTGTGTTAGCCAACTTACACCAAATTCGTTTATGTGTTTTGATGGTTGGAGACGTCATCTTTTAGAGTTGGGGCTTCCGGTAACTCTAGAGAGCTTTCACGCTTTATGGACTGCCTGCCGCGTGGCGGAAGTGTCTGCTTCTTTTGATGACAGGCAATAATTTTACTTCAGTCCGTAGAAAGACTGTAGGTTTTTAGATGAGTTTGTTTCCTCTAAGGGTCTTTGGAAGGAAAAAGTTTTTACACGTTAGACATGATGGTTGGGGTTTGGTCTTGAAGTGGAATAGCTCGCATATCAAGATTACTCACCGTAAGAAGTTTGAAAAATTGCATCAGGGGTTTATGGTAACGGGGTTGTTTGGCCGAATGATGGACATTGCTCATTATTTCCCCTCTGGTATTGACTTATAATTGTCGGTGTTCAAATTGTTCTGTTATATCTTTTACATGTTTTTTTGTGTGCAAGAACTTGATTTGGGTTTCCTTGTCATAAATTGATTCTATTTCAGGTAAGAAGCTTTAGATCAACGTCGTACATGCCCGGAAGGCAGCAATTAAGGAACAAAAGAAACATGACCAAGAGTCGGCACCACCACAAGTGAGGAGCTCTTTATCGCGCCCCATGGGGTCTCCACTAGGAGCGGCCATTCCGATTCTCTTCCGACTCCACTGATTGGTCCTTCTCCTCCCCCAAAGAGGAAAAGAGGCGCCGCTTCGTCGGCGGAGGACGATGCTTGTGCTTTGGGGCGAGCCAAGCGGGCGGTGCTTCGCTTTACTAGAGCCGCACCCGAGGCGTCATGAGTGAAGATGACTTAAGTCGGGTTGCGGACCTTTCGGAAGAGCAAATTGACGAGTTGCTGGATGAGAACATAGCTTTGGTTTGTGTCTTATATTTTTACCCATCCACTTCGTTTGATTCTGTTGGTTTTGAGTAGTTGTTTTATTTTTGTAGGCTCTGGTTATGACAACGGCAGCCAAAAATCAACGAGCCGCCTGACTAGCGAAAATGAGGCATTTGAAGCAGCAGGAGGGCGACTTTTCCTAACTTAAGGAGGAGAGGGATGAGGCTTTCGAAAATATTGCCTCTTGGGAGCGTCGATTTGAGTGAGAGATATCTACTAGGAGGAAATTTTTTGCCTCTGCCTTCAGTGTTGCTTTTGATACTAAGACTCAAGAGGAGGCGGTCTCGAGGTTCTAGGAATCAGAGGAGTTTGATATGATCTTAACTGACAGGGCAACTCCTATTTACGATGATGCAATTCGAAGGTGTCGTCGTGTCTTTCGTCGGACCTGTCGCGAGAAGGGCCGAATTGTTGAAGAAGACATTGGACTCCTTGATCTTTAGGTGTCGGAGGGTGAAGAGGAGGTGGTGGAAGTTGCCAACGATTGAGCCCCCCAAGTTTAAAAGTTCCGTAGTTTTTCATTTGCTACTTAGGATTTAATCTCCGCATGTACTCGGATTATTTTGTTTAGTATGAATTTAACTGTCGGCATGTAATCAACTCATATCATTTAGGATGACCGCTTCGCCTCATATGGGGCGCTTTTGCAAGTAGGCGGTTCTAACTCATAAATGTAGTATTTTACTTAATTGGCTTTTTATGTTACTCGTGTTGTATCTTTCTGAGATAAGTTTGCCTTTTTTACGCTACGTGTTTTGATTGGGTGTTGCCACAAGGGATGATTTTGCTCGAGTCCTAGAGTTGGATCTCTGCCAACTTCATTTAAGGATGGCAAAATTCTCCTGGGACGACATCGCTGGGGGTTGATCTTAGCGGAATTTCGATTAGGGGTCCCGGGGCAATTGGTACCTCAAGGAGGGAAAAATTCTCCTGGGACAACCCTTGCTCGTTGCAATCTGGGTTGTATTGTTTCACTACGGCATCTGTCCCACAAGATAGGTTAAACGGGAATTCTCCAGTAGGAGTTCTTGGCGTCGTTCGATATGCGCATAAAACGCTAGAGAGCTCATCCCATGCTCCCTTTGCAGTTCCTAATCGAGTCTTCAAGTGTTGAAGGATTATCCGGTTGGTGACTTCCGTTTCTCCGTTTGCTTGGGGATTACTAACTAATTTGAAGAATTGTTTGATCGTTAGCCCCTTACACCAGTCCTTAAGTTTATTCCCCGAAATCTGAGTCCTATTGTCGGATATTATGGCGCGGGGGATGCCAAAATAGCATATGATGTTCCTTCAACACTTGCTTCAAAGGATGATTTCTCAACACCACCACTTGGTGTAACTGAAAATACGGCCTCAACTTTCTGGCTGCAGTGATTAAAGAGAGGGCTAGTTTTTCGATTTAGGAGTACTTGGATTCGACCCCCTGCAACATCTTGCTAACATAGTACACCGGCTGGTGTTCTCTGTTTTCCTGTTGTACCAAAACTGAGCTAACAACATTTTTCGAAATCGCCAAGTAAAGGTAGAGAGTTTCTCCTGTTTTAGGTTTCGTCAATAAAGGCGGTGAAGACAAATACCTCTTCAGGTCGTTAAATACTTCTTGGCTAAATTTGTTCCACACAAACTTTGCCTCGCCGCAAGGATCTTGAAGAAATTTAGTCCCTTATCCGCGGATCACAAAATGAATCTATTCTGGGATGCCAATTTTTCCGTGAGTTTCTGTACCTCTTTGGCCGACTTTGGTGGGGACATGTTCATGATAGCGCTGATTTTTTCAGGGTTTGCTTCTATTCCTCTCTCGAAGATCATGTACCCGAGAAACTTTCCCCCCTCACTCCAAAGGTACACTTAGTGGGATTTAACTTCATACCAAAAGCTTTCAATATTTGGAAGCACTCTTCTAGATCCTTGATGTAATACTATTCTTTCACACTCTTAACCAGCATGTCATCTATGTAGACCTCCATATTTCGGCCAATTTCGTTTTTGAACATGCATTGACAAGTCGTTAATATGTTGCTCTGGTATTTTTCAAGCCAAATGGCATGACATTGTAACTGAAGATCCTTTGGTCCATGACAAAACTTATTTTCTCTTGATTTTAGGGGCCAACGGAATTTGATTGTAGCCTTGATATGCGTCTAGAAAGCTCAGCATTTCACATTTGGAGGAGGAGTCAATCAAGAGGTCAATCCATGCGAGGGGGAAGGGATTCTTTGGACATGCCTTGTTCCGATCTGTGAAGTCGATACGGAGGCGCCACTTTCCATTTGGCTTCAGAACCAAGACAACACTAGCCAACCACTCGGGGTACTGCACCAGGCGTATGTGCTTGGCTTCAAGCAGCTAATGCACTTTCGCTTTTAACGCTTGAATTCGCTCTAGCCCGAATATCCTTTTTTTTTTGCTTTATAGGTTTTTGCTTCGGGATTTACATTGAGGAGGTGAGTGATAATGTCAGGTGAGATCCCATAGAAATCCGTCATGCTCTACGCAAACACTTCCTCATTTTCGATTAAAAATCAAGTTAAATTCTCTTCGATAGACTGGCACATCGTCGTGCCTACCTTCATCATCTTCTCTCTATCTACGGAGAGATGGATCACCTTCAACTCTTCCACGGCTTCAACTTGTTTTCCCCACAGGATGCTCTACGTGCTCTTCTGGGGCGTCTCCCATCTCATGTCTGCCATCAGTCATCTTTCTCTTTGTTTTTTCATCAGCCGCTTCATTCAGTTCCTCATGCGATCTTTTAAGAGTATTCATGTAGCATTCCCTTGCTATTCTCTCGTTCCCATGGCTTCCCCCACGTCTTCAGGAGTGGAGAATTTAAGTTCAGGTGGAAAGTAGACGCTATTACTCGAAAGAGGTTTAAGCTTGGTCTCCCCATGATAACATTGTAGGCAGATGGAGCCTTCACCACGAGAAACTTCGCCAATTTGGTGGACCTCTTTAGATAAGAACCAAGGGATAATGGTAGCGTCACCTCCCCTACTGGTTCGATCATTTCGCCGCTAAAACCTGTGGGTGGGGTGTTCACCTTTCAAAGTTGTACATTATCAATCCCTAATTGGACATATACGTCGTCGAATATAATATCCGCTGAACTCCCACTATCCACTAAAATTTTTTTGACCCAAAAGTTGGACATCGTGGCAGAGATTACAAGAGCATCGTTGTTTTGATTCCTCATTGGCTCCAAGTCTTGCTGGCTGAATGAAATCTCATCCTCTTGTTTCAAACAAATATTGTGAACTTGAATTGGGGCTTGCGCATGGTTTCCCCTAGCTGATCGTGCGAGAGCCTTTCTTGCATTAGCCGAGTCACCACCAGCTGGGCTGCCCAAAATTACGGCGATAACCCCTACAGTGGGGAGGTTGTCATCGTTCCCAGTCGGTGTAAATAGCATGCATCCATTTTTGGAACTTTTTTGTTCATGGAGAAGTGATGCAAGAAACGCTGAACCAACTGCTCGAGGCCAGAAATAGTTCCAGCAGGCAGATGGTTGTACCAGGCTAATGTACTTTTCTAGAGCGTAGTGCGGAAGACCTTGCAGTAAGTGGCTTCACTCAAATCGTACTAATCAATCATGGCATAAAATTTGTCTAAGTGTTCTTGTCGGTCTCCTGTCCCATCATATTCTGATAAGTTCGACACCTTGAGACCTGCTGGGAGCACTTTGGCCAGAGTGCTCGGGCAAACGGGCTACGTCTTGGAGGGGCCGCGGCTAACGGTAAGTAGGAATCCTCGACTCCCCAGGTGATGGGGGGGGGTGCGGAAGATTCTCAATTATGGTGATTCTAATCTTGAGTTTGTGCGACTTCAGGTCTGGAGATCCTTCTATTCACTTCCTCTCGCCTCTGCTCCTCCTCCTTGGGAGCCAAACATAATTCTCGACTTCTGCAAGGGGAAGGAGGGGGCGGGTTCGCAGGTTGTTGCGCTACAAATTGGACCACGGCTTGTGCCCCAGCTCGAGTAGACGCATCGCGTATCAGGGCTAACAAGGCTTTTGCGCTAGTTGAATCATCGGTTCTTAGGGTGGAGCTTCTGGGGAAGGTCTCTCGTGGGAGGCGCAGGCAGAGAATGTCAATACGGTGTGGGAATTTTCCCATTGAGGGGTTCTTGCTCATGTGTCAGGGGGTTTACCTCTTGGGGTATTGACTGTTCGCGATGCAGGTCTTGATCCATCCCGTTCATTTGGGCTTTGCGGATGACGTTAAGATCGTGGATGTCACGAGTTTGAGACCTTGTTTGCATAGTCTTTGTCGAGATTAATCTTCCCACATACGACACCAATGATGTGCTCGAGGTTTTTATGAAGAGATAAAATTAAAAATTTTACCTATGGCACAATTATGCACCAGGTGAAACACGATTTTCGAGTGAGGTCTTTTTGTAAGAAAAATGGTCACTATCAGTGAATAGTGGTTGCCTTAAAAAATTAGTATTTTTGGTATTTATAATAGTGTTGGTAATCATATGGTATCGTGGGTTGTATTTATTTAATGTGTCTCATACATATTAAATTACATTACCTTGCAGGTTAATATATTTTATCAATATACATCAATAATTATGGGTCTTTGTTGTATAAATCACTTATCAATGCATGGAACAGAACTAAAAATTGGCTAGTCATTATTCTATCTAATAAGTTTATATGTCAATTTAAATTTCATGTTGAAGTAAGTTTTCCACATGCTATATGCTATTTTTCATCCACAATTAATAGAGGAAAAATTGTCCAATTGACAATTACATCATTCACCTATCAAAGTTTGTTTCTTTACCACAAAGTAAATAATTCTATTTAGAAGACTTCTTAAAATTCTGAAAAAGATTTTGAAAACCAACTTTTGGAATCCAAAACATGACTAACTTATTTTAATTAATTTCAAGTTAATGCAAACTAGTTTCTGTACTTATTTTATCATCTCATAAATTTTAAAAAATAAAACCTTTTAAATTTATTAATAATATTATAATATTAAAATTTATTTGAGTAAAATACATGTTATTCATTAATCCAAATTTATTTGTTTTTGATATCTTTGGAGAGATTTCTTAATTCGGTATGCTCAAATTTAGTTCTCTAATAAAGTTCAGCTGAAATTTGACATTTTTCAATTAGTCATTAATCTTAAAGTTTTATTTTATATTTTTATGTCGTTCGTACATCAAGTCACTTAAACTTATTACAATTCTTTTCTTTTGCCATTATTGGCACTCAACACCTAATGCCCAACAGTCAGTGGCATTTGACGTCAGAAAATACAGTGCAAAATCTGGTGGAGATATCAGCCGGGTTTAATCAATATTATCTACCAAATTTATTTGACAATTTAAGGCTTCTCTAAATATAAAAATATTTCTGAAAAAAAGTTGCATGTGCATTTCAGGCTGTATTGGAAAAAAAATTTAAGGAAGCATGCAATTCAACATCACCAAGTATAGTATTTATCCCACCAGGAATTGATGGAAAGAAAAAAAAATGCGAGTGCATCTGTTCGAGAACGCACAAGTGAAAACGATAAATAAAAATTCGTAAATTAAAAAAAATCAGATATAATAGTACCATGATTTCAAGGGGTATACCCTTAGAGTTCCGGGCGTTCGATATAGTTAATTAAATAAACAATAAAAATAGAATGGGGCTTATGATAAAATTAGAACGAGAAGTGCTAGAACGTAAATCGAAGATTATCTTTTTTTTCTTGATTTATTTCGATTTTCTTTTCATTGATTCATTCACTCGAGATTTCAGTATAGAAACCCTCTAAAGACATGTCCAAACCACACTGCAATATGGGATCCCTTAATTCAATTTGCTAGAAAAGAACAAGGGGAAAAAAAAACATACCAAGTGTGTAGGAGAGGAGGTGGCCGATTAGGAGCTTCTAGGGTAGGTAATTAATTTTGTGTTGTATAACGTTATTAGTTATTCCAAATAACTGATATATATACCTTGTATTGATGTACTAAAATGTGTTTAGGTTCTTTCTACAATCCATAAGGTAATGTATTCTTCATTCCAAATAAAGAATGACTAATGTAACACTTTCGAAAGTAATAATTGCTAGTCAATAATTTTCTTTCCTAGAGTTTTCTAGCAAGCTTAATTTAGAGTGATTGGCTGATTTTATGGAGATAAAATAGAAGGCCCAACTAATTTTTATTAAATTTAATTTAATTAAAATCTACCTAATTAAGCCCATCATATATTTAATCTAATTAAATATATGAGCCCGATAAATCTTTATTAATTAATAAGTTCAACTCATTAAAGAATAGGCAGGCCCGATATAAACTAACCCTATTAATTTATCCTTAGAAGGTTGTAACCTCCCTGTCAACTCCTTTCAACCAGGCCATTAAGTTGTGGCATTCCAAGAGAAGTCCATTAAGAGAGAATTTCATTCCCTGTCAGTTAGGTAATCAATGAATTCACCACTTAAATACTCTCCGCCTCGGCCTGACCGAAAGGTTTTAGCTGTACGGCCAGTTTCATTCTCAACTTAAAGTTTGTACTCCTTGAAAAATCCAAAGGCCTCAGACTTGTACCTCATTAGATAAACATAACCACACCGTGAGTCATCATCTGTACAGTTTATGAAGTACGAGTATCCTCCTCTAGCCAGAGTATTTAATGGTCCATAGACATCCATATGGATCAAATCCATAAGATGGTTGGCAAGCGGACTTTATCAAACAAAAGACTTCTTGGTCATTTTCCCTTTTAGACAGAATTTGCAAGTTGGTAGGTTGTCCAAATCGTCTACCTCTATATTTTTTGAGTCTACCAACTTACTCATCCTATCTTTGCGTATCATAACTGTGACATTCGTAGAATTTTTCACATAATTGGGAGACTAATTGGTAATTATTTAGGAATTTAAATTTAATTAGTAAATAAATTATAGATTTAATTTGGTACAAAATAAAATTTGAACGGATTAAATTGGTGTTCATAATAATATTTGGTGATAAATTATATTGATTAAGAAAATTACGAAGGACGAAATGGGTATTTTGAGAAAAATTAAATTAAATAAATAAAATAATAATAATATTAAATATATATATAATATTATGTACAATGAGTGAGGAGAGAGAGAGAGTTTTGAAGTGAGGCGGTGGGGCCTCTCTTTTTACCCTTTCTCATTTTAAACACACACAGACCTTTGCACACACAATTACGGAAGAACTGAGGTAAGATTTTAGATTTTAATTTTTATTAATTTATATAATTATATTATTTAATTACTTCATTTATTAAATATTGTTTATATTGAGCGATGTACTATTTAACTAGAGTATTTTATAATTTTGGCGATTTAAATTAGTGTCGAATTAAATATCACAATTGATATAAAAATGATATAGTTGGTTAATTAGATTATTAGATTTATTATATTTAATTATTACTATACCTAATTTACATAATTCTATCGGAATGATTAACCAAATACATACTTCTATATATTATAGCTTAATTAAATTATATAAAAACGATAAATTGACAGAAAATTCATGCAAATGTCTCGAAAAAATATATTTAAAAAATTGTGTTATTAAAGAGGGAAAATGAGGTTTTAATTAATATAATTTACGGTTGTTATTAAAAATAATAGTTATGAATGTATAAGGAGTTTGATCAAATGAATTCTTATGAATTATTTGATAAATTAAATATATGTTTGAGAAGTTTAGAAAGTTTTAGTTATCTAAAATAAAATGAAACAGGGGCTTGGACTTTAATATAAGTAGAGTATTAAAAGATTGGTGGAATATGTACGAACATCATATAATATTTTATTTAGAGTTTATGATATTCTATATATATTGATTATACGTAAAATATTCTATTATAGGACTTGACGACTAAGTAGAGGGTTGAGCAATTTCTCATGAAATCGAAGCATTTTGGGATTTAAGATAAGTATAGCTAATTGGATTTATATATAGCTATATGTGTAGTCTTGTATATATTATATACATTGATTTCTTGGATGTGGTCGTGAACTTCACTTTATATTTATGTATGTGAATTTCGTATATCGATTTTATATAATTAGATGTAGATTATTTGTTAGATTACCTTAATGTCGATGGAATTGCTACTATGTGTCATATGTGTTTCCAATGGATGGACGTGAGAGTGGTATGATTACATGATCGTATAATTGATTGTTGTTGAAATCAAATTGAGAATTACTATTGAAGAAGTAATTATTATAAAGAATAGAATGATGATCATGAATTGAAATAAAAGATGATGCTTACATAGTTGGAACATAGTCAATGGTTTATGATAATGTGATTGATGATGTGATATGGAAAATATATGAATTGAGCTAGGTACCATAGCACGTAGGGTACCGGGATATTCCGGGTAGCAGGGAATACCCTGTGTTGTTAGCTACATACTAGGGTGGTGTGGGGATACTATGTTTGTTGTGATGTCCTGTGCTGATATTGCTATACGGTTGGAATAAAAGAGTGTGGGGATATCACATACAACGGGTATCCTATGCTGTATATGATATGACGATGAGATGATGATGGCTGGCGAAATCATTGACTGATGTCGTGGATTAATTTATAGTTGTGAGTATGTATCACTACTTATATCTGATGTTGCTACATGACGAATGACTGTCAGTCCATGTGACTGCATGTACGTGAATCGTTACTTGTGTATATATATAAACTAATTAGCTATACTTCTTGAGTAGCCAGCTCATTGCTTGCCACGTACTTTTCAGGGAATAGGTCACACTGACTAGCCACATTAGACTTTAAGCTGTTCGTATTTATTAGGTGGGTCAGCCGTGACATTTGAAGCCGGAGTTTTTGGTTGTTTGGTTGTTAAATATTCTAGTCTCTTATCGGGTTGGTGTTTAAAGTTGTGGTACTACTTTTCTTGAGGCTATGCACATGAGCTCATCTAGTGAGGGTAAATATAAACTTTTAGAGGTATTTATTACCTTTTGCGATATATATATATTATATTGATAAATTAGAATCTATTTTACAGGTTGAAAGGGGATTACTTATAGAATGAGTTTTAATTAAAGAAAGGATTAAATAGTGATAATTAGATGTAGCGAGTAGGGGGTGTTACATTGGGTGGTATCAGAGAGGTCTACGTTTAGGGTAATGATTGTGAGATGTCCCTAATGATTGAATTGTTTAATGTAGGATGAATTCTCAAGGTGTACGTGCTGACCCAGTAGTTAGTAGGGAAGAGTCAGTGGAGTCCATAGAGGGTTCAGTGGTACCTGTAAGTGCAGGTAGGGTGGAGGTAGGTCGAGAGGGTGTTGATTTTGATGCTTTAATTCCTTCCGATGGTGCTCTAGTGGCAGGATTACCACCAGAGTATGGGCAAATATTTCAAATGGCCTTTCAAGCCCAAGTACAAGCATAAGCGCAGTTACTTACACAGGCGCACACATCCACTCCAGTGCTAGCACCAGTAGCCCCTACAATTGATCGTAATTATGAAAGAATCAGAAAGATGGGAGCTACAGAATTTGAGGGTACCCTAGACCCAGAGATTGCTGAGAGATGGTGGGGAAAAGTCGAAGATGTGGTGAACTTAGTAAATTGCACTCCAGAGAATCGGAGATGTAAATTTACTTGTAGACCTTATAGTGCTGGATTTGAAGGAGTTCGATGTGATTTTGGGGATGCATTGGTTAGCACAACATAAAGCAATAGTTGACTGTTATAAAAAGGAAGTGATGATCAAATGTTCCAGTGAATCAAAAGTAATATTTGTGGGGGATCGTCAGGTAATACCAGTTTGTGTAATATTAGCCATGGAGGCAAGATGATTGATGTTAGAGGGTTGTGAAGCATATCTAGCCCATGTGGTAGATTCCAAGAAGGTTAATCCCACAATGGAGGAAATTCCAGTAGTGAGAGACTTCCCTAAAGTATTCCCTGATGACTTACTAGGTTTGCCACCGCATAGAAAAGTGGATTTTGCCATAGAAACTCTCCCAGGAGTTGCTCCAATTTCTATTGCGCTGTACAGAATGGCCCCAGTTAAATTACATGAGCTCAAAAAGCAAATCAAAAAATTGTTGGGCAAAGGGTTTACCAGGCTGAGTACTTCGCTGTGAGGAGCACCAGTGCTGTTTGTGAAGAAGAAAGATGGGAGTATGAGGTTATGCATCGATTAATGCCAATTCACCAGGGTAATAGTGAAGAATAAATATCCATTGCCGAGAATTAATGACCTGCTAGACCAGTTAAAGAGAGTTACAACATTTTCAAAGATCGATTTGAGGTCTGGTTATTGACAGCTGAGGATAGCAAAGAATGACATACCGAAGTAAACTTTCAGTACTCGTTATGGTTATTATGAGTTTTTGGTGATGCTCTTTGGGTTAACAAATGCACTAGTGGCGTTCATGGCATTGATGAACCGTACATTTCAAGAATATCTGGATCACTTCGTTATTATTTTTATAGATGACATATTGGTATACTCGAAGGATAGAGAACAGCATGAGCAACATCTGAGGATACTCTTACAGATTTTGAAAGAGAAGGTGTTATATGCTAAGTTAAGTAAATGTGAATTTTGGGTAAATCAGGTAGTTTTCCTAGGGCATGTAATATCTGGTGATGGGATCATGTCTGACCATTCAAAAGTAAAGGCTATTATGGAATGAAGAGTGCCAAAGAATGCCATTGAAGTCTGAAACTTCTTAGGGTTGGCTGGATATTACAGGAGATTTGGTGGCCCCACCTCCCACTGTCAATTCTCTCTCTCTATTTATATATATAGATGTATATATTATTTACCAACACATACATATATGTAATATTATTGTTTTATTATTTTATTTAGTTAATTTAACTTTTCTCAATATACCCATTACGTCCTTCCTAATTTCTTAATTAATATAATTTATTCTCAAATATTATAACGAGCTCCAATTTAACCCGTTCAAGTTTTGTTATATTCTAATTATGGAACATAATTTATTTACCAATTAACTAAATTTCATAAAGATTTTCCAATTGATCCCTCAATTATATATTATAATTTTTGGGGCGTCACAATTCTCCCCTCCTAATAAAAATTTCGTCCTCGAAATTTAACTAACATACCGGCTCAGGGAATAAATATGGGTATTTTTCTCTCATGTCCTCTGCATCATTTCAACAAACTGTTGCATAAAGGGGTTCATTTCTGGTTGTGAGGCATTTCTATTTTGGGATCCTAACCCTTGATGTTCTGATCCAGACTCATGACACTGCACAGACTCTAATGACTCAGTTGGGCCAGCAGCGTTTTCTCTTGACGCTTCCATCCTATATGAAATGCACACATGTAAGTAGATTCCTCGTATATACATCTTATGTATCATATTATATTTCGTCTACTATCCCTAGGGAATCTAATCTCTACTATGATACCGCCTAATATAGCACCCCCTTCGCTACAAGAGCTATGTCTACCCTAAACGTTATAACAAGCATAATCAACCTATAATATCATATATGCACATCAAACACCACAAGTAGTCCATCATAAGTAATCTCCACGCTTACGTTCTCTCTATACAACAAAATGTGATTTGTACTCTAACTGACAAAGAGGAGAAAACAGCATACTGGCCCGACCTGCCTGAGTATAGTGCGTAGACCTATTCTTCAACAGTCAGACACCTCAAAGTCTACTCCTGAAAGAAAATGTCAGCAGAGGGATGAGCCTGCCACTCAGTAAGTAAATAACCAGCCCTATCTATATATGCATATTAAACACAGCCCAAACAAGATAAACAAGCAACACGCATTGGATACAATCAATTTAATTCCAACATAATCAGCTTTTATTACACCACATGACTATCTCATAATAAGACAATTAACCAAACTCCATTTTTCCTAGTTTGCTTACCAAAATGTGATATTATGTTTTTCCCGTCAACTCAATCTCACTGTTATATAAGTTCAAGTGAATTCCATTGACAACCGGCTCATCAATCTCATTTTGCATCTTAGCTCTTTCAATTCGCATCATAGCTCTTTTATTTCGCATCATAGCTCTTTTATATCGTAGCATCGCTCTTTTCATATCACATTTTTTTCATATCACATCAAAGTTCTTTTCATTTCATTTCTTTCTCATATCGCATCAAAGCTCTTTTCATTTCATTTCGCCTTATAGGCTTTTCAACACGCCAAGGGGTATTCACACCACAATTACATTCAATTTCCACCACTCCCTCATTTCTACATATCACTATTCTTGTAAGCAACTAGTAATGTAAAATAATATATTAACATATTCTCATTCCAGACATCCACAATACATTAAACAACAAACATAATATGTCAATGCATTTCCTCATTCCACATACACAATACTGTCAATTAATCAAATCATTTCATCACTCATATACTTTTAGGTAAATCAATGTCAGCATGAACCACAAATTCATATAACAGTAAAACCACAAATAAAGGGGACATAAGATAATACTAATTATTTACTTACCTCGACCTTACAATGCTTTTATCTATCCAATAGGTAGTGGTTCAGTCTTTTCACTTTACCCCCGTGTCCTATAATGAGTTATATCACATACAGTTAATATATCAAAAATATCATAATTTCCTTTAAATATAATATTAAATATTGTTCGTGCAACTTCTAATAATACTTCAATATTCCATTTCTATCGAAGTACAAATCTTCATTTTTCCTCTTTATTAACATACCATTTATTAAATATAACATTCGGTATATTTATATGAATTTTCTATCAATTTCCCGCTACTATACAATTTAATTAAATAACAATACATAGAATTGTGTATTTGGTTAACAATTTCGATGGAATTGTATAAATTGGCTATAGCAACATTCAAATCTAATAAATTTAATAATCTAATTAATCAACGATATTATTTTTATATTCGATTTGATATTTAATTTGACACTATTTTAAATAGCCAAACTCGTAAAATATTTCGGTTAAATAGTACATCGTTTAGTATAAACAATATTAATAAAAGAACTAATTAAATAATATAATTATCTGAATTAATAAAAATTAAAATTACAGTTTTTCGTACCTCTGTTTCTTTTTCTCTTTCCGCCAAAAAGTTGCAATTTACACTATGATTTGTGTTGTGTGTTCTGTGTCTGTGTACAGCAACAAAGAGAAAGAACAAAAAATGAGAATGAGAGAGTGAGGCGGTGGGGGGGGGGGGTTGGTGGCCCCACCTCCCACTCTCAAGTCTCTCTCTCTATTTATATATATATATATGTATATATTATTTACTAACACATATATATATAATACTATTATTTTATTATTTTATTTACTTAATTTAACTTTTCTCAAAATATCCATTACGTCCTTCCTAATTTCTTAATTAATATAATTTGTTCTCAAATATTATAACGAGCTCCAATTTAACCCGTTCAAATTTTATTATATTCCAATTATGGAACATAATTTATTTACCAATTAACTAAATTTCATAAAGATTTACCAATTGATCCCTCAATTATATATTATAATTTTTGGGGCGTCACAAAATATATCTTGACGCAGAAAGAATTGAATTTGAGATAGAGAAGATGGATAGAACTGTTGAAGGATTATGATTGCACTATTGACTTCCATCCAGGGAAAGCAAATGTGGTAGCAGATGCCTTGAGTAGAAAGAGTTCAAGTAGATTAGCCAATCTGGGGAATCACAATCAGACATTGCTACTGGAGATGAGGTCTATGAATACGGAACTAGAGGTTGATTAGGTAGCGGGTTTATTGGCAGCCTTGCTACTTAGACCAGACTTTGTGGGTCAAATCAAAGAAGCGCAGACTCAAGATCCTTTCTTATTACGAATACTGGAAAAGATAAGACAAGGTGGAAAAATAAATTTTTCGATAACAGTTGATGAGGTGGTAGTGAATAGGAAACGAGTTTGTGTGCCTGATATAGATGGGCTACGAGAAGAGATTTTGCGAGAAGCTCATAATTCACCATATGCGATGCACCCTGGTACTACAAAAATGTATCGAATATAAGACCTTACTATTGGTGGCAGACAACGAAGAAGGACGTGGCTGAATTTGTGGCTAAATGTATGACATGTCAGCAAGTAAATGCAGAACATCAGGCACCACCAGGTAAATTGCGACCTCTATCAATACCAGAATGGAAGTGGGAGAAGATCACTATAGATTTTGTCGTGGGGTTGCCACGTACATTTAGAAAGCACGATGCCATTTAGGTAATTGTGGATAGTTTGACAAAATCTGCTCATTTCTTGATGGAAAAGGCAGATGACTGAGCAATCTCCAGCAATGAAGGAATAACATATTCTCCAGATAAGTTAGCTGGGTTATACATTTTTGAGATTGTAAGATTACATGGAGTGCCTATATCGATTGTGTCAGATAGAGATCCTCGATTTACCTCACGCTTTTGGAAAAGTTTACAAAGGGCACTCGGAACAAAGTTACATTTCAATACTGCATTTCATCCTCAAACAAATGGGCAGTCAGAAAGAACGATTCAAACATTAGAAGATATGATGAGAGCTTCTACAATGGAGTTTAAGGGGGGCTGGGATGATCATCTACCTCTATTGGAGTTTGCATATAATTACAGTTTTCACTCAATTATTGGTATGGCTCCATATGAAGCTTTATATGGAACAAGGTGTCACAGTCTAATTTGTTGGAATATAGAAGGATTAAGACAACTGGAAGGTCCTGAATTGCTACAGGAAACAGTAGAAAATATACAAGTAGTTAAGAAGTACTTGAAGGCAGCACAAGATCGACAAAAAAGTTACTTTGATCAACATCGAAGGGAGATGGAGTATGAAGTAGGTGATAAGATTTTCCTGAAGATATCTCCTTGGAGGGGAATCCTGAGGTTTGGTAGGCAAGGGAAGTTGAGTTCGAGATATAATGGACAGTATGAAATTATTGAAAGAATCGAACTACTAGGATATCGACTAGCGTGACAAGCAGAATTGTCACAAATACATGATGTTTTTCATATTTCGATGCTGCGATGATATTGGTCTGATCCTGGTCACATTATTTATAAGCTGGAGATAGAGATTTCTGAGGAATTAACATATGTGGAGGAGCCAATAGAGATTTTGGATAGAAACATAAGGAAATTGAGAAATAAGGACATACCAATGGTAAAAGTGAGATTGAGTCATCATTCCCCGAGAGAGGGGACTTGAGAGGTTGAGGAGCAAATGAATGAGTAGTATCCCTATTTATTTCATTGAGCGGGTAAATCAGTTAAATTTTGGGGACGAAATTTTTATTAGGAGGGGTGAATTGTGACGTCCGTAGAATTTTTCACATAATTGGTAGACTAATTGGTAATTATTTAGGATTTAAATTTAATTAGTTAATAAATTATAGATTGAATCTGGGATATAATAAAATTTAAACGGATTAAATTGGAGTTCGTAATAATATTTGGGGGCAAATTATATTGATTAAGAAAATTAGAAAGGACGTAATGGGTATTTTAAAAAAATTTAAATTAAATAAATAAAATAATGATAATATTATATATATATATATATGAATCATATATATATGTACAATGAGTGAGGAGAGAGAGTTTTGAAGTGAGGCGGTGGGGCATCTCTTTTTAACCCTTCTCATTTTAAACACACACACACCATTGCACACACAATTACGTAAGAACTGAGGTAAGATTTTAGATTTTTATTTTTATTAATTTATATAATTATATTATTTAATTACTCCATTTATTAATATATGGAGCGATATACTATTTAATCGGAGTATTTTATGATTTTGGCGATTTAAATTAGTGTCGAATTAAATATCATATTTGATATAAAAATAATATAGTTGGTTAATTAAATTATTAGATTTGTTATATTTAATTAATAGCTAATTTACACAATTCCATCGAAATGATTAACCAAATACGTAATTCAATGTATTATTGCTTGATTAAATTATATAGCAACGATAAATTTGTAGAAGATTCATAGAAATGTCTCGAAAAATTATATTTAAGAAATATTCTGTTATTAAAGAGGGAAAATGAGGTTTCAATGGTAATATAATTTATGGATGTTATTAAAAACGACAGTTATGAATGTATAAGGGGTTTGATTAAATGAATTCTTATGAATTAGTTGATAAATTAAATATATATTTGACAAGCTTAGAAAGTATAGTTATCTAAAATAAAATGGAACAGGGGTTTGGACTTTAATATAAATAGAATATTGAAAGATTGGTGGAAAATGTACGAATAATATACAATATTTTATTTAGAGTTTATGATATTCGATATATATAATGATGATACGTATAATATTCTATTATAGGACTTGACGACTAAGTAGAGGGTTGAGCAATTTCTCGTGAAATCGAAGCATTTTGGGATTTAAGGTAAGTATAGCTAATTGGATTTATATATATAGCTATATTGTGTAATATTGTATATATTATATACATTGGTTTCTGATGTAGTCGTGAACCTGGCATTATATTTATATATGTGGATTTTGTATATTTATACAATCACTTATGGATTAGTTGCTAGATTACCTTAATCTCGGTGGAATTGCTACTATATGTCATATGTGTTTATACTGGATGGACGTGAGAGTGGCATGATTACGTGAAAGTATAATTGATTGTTGTATGAAATCAAATTGGGAGTTATTATTGAAGAAGTAATTATTATAAAGAATAGAATTATGATCGTAAATTGAAATAAAAGATGATGCTTACCTAGTTCGGAACGCAGTCAATGGTTTATGATAATGTGATAGATGATGTGATATGAAAAGTATATAAATTAAGCTAGGTACCATGGCATGTAGGGTACTAGGGTATTACAAGTAGCGGGAAATATCTTGTGCTGTTAGCTACACACTATGGTAGTGTGGGGATACCATGTTTGTTGCAATGTCCTGTGCTGATATTACTACAGAGCTGGAGTAAAAGAGTGTGGGGATATCACATATAACGGATATCCTGTATTGTATATGATATGACAATGAGATGATGATGGCCGACAAACCGTTGACTAGTGTACTCCAGTTAGAGTAAATAAGGCCCTTAGCTAATAAACGATAACGTCAAATATTATATCGTGGATTGATTTACAGTTGTGAGTATGTATTACTGCTTATATCTGATGTTGCTACATGACGAATGACTGTTAGTCGATGTGACTGCATATACGTGAATCGTTGCCTGTGTGTGGATATACATATAAATAAATATATATATATATATATATAAACTAATTAGAATGTTGGAGAATATAAAGACCATTACTAATGTACCAAGCAGATGAGGCTTATTTTCAATCATCAAATAAAAACTATTTTTATTCATCGCAAATTTATAACCATCATTGTCTTAAACAGGAATGAAAATAATATTTTTCATCATACTCGGTACAGAATAACTGTCTTTTAATTCTATCTGAATATGATCACTAATAACTAAGTTGAGAGATATATTGGCTTCCGCTGCGATGGCCTTCCCTTTGCCTAGCCTTAGAATCATCTCGTCCTTACTTAGCCTTCAGCTTCTTTCCAGCACCTGCAAGTTATTGGAGATGTGAGCTCCACAGCAGGTATCCAATACCCAAGTAGCAGAATTAGTTATCATATTTAGTTCAATCACAAACATACCTAGGTTGGAGAGGAGTAGTGGGCACTCTCTCTTCCAATGCTCCTTTTCTTGGCAAGTCATGCAGACATCATTTGTCTTTGATCATTGAGAACAACCAACCTTCCCTTTCCCTTTGCCCATTCCCACGAGAGCAGTAGAGGCACTCGGAGTGGTAGCAGTGGTTCTCACAGCTTTTTCCTTGCCCTTCTTCCTCTTCCAGTGTTCGGCCCTCTTGTCTTTCGCTTTGGAGGTTGAAGCCTCTCCTACCAATACCACTGGCGTAGACTTTTGGGTCGTCACCTCGTATTGGACCATCATATTAATTAACTCATGAATAGACTTCTCAAGTTCGTTCATGTTGTAGTTAATAGGACGGAGGAAGTGACTGAAGGATCACGTCAATGTACGTGTCATTGTCAAGTCCGACTCTGAGGTCAGCGAGCTTATCCACTAAGGATAGCATCTTAACCACGTGTCTTTGTACAGACGAACCTTTGGCCATCTTAATCCATAAGAATACTTTTGTGGCGGCATATCTAATATGCTTATCACGAACCGCATAAACTTCCTTCATGCGGAGCATTATCTAGGTAACATCATCCAGCCTATGATATTGCTTTTGGATGTCATTGGACATCGAAGCTAATATGATACTGCGAACCTTATAGTTGTCCTCAAGTCACTTCTTGAACGTGACACGTTCTTCAGCCGAGGACCCTTCCGGCAAGGCCGTTGAGAGTCGCTTGTCCAAGACATAGCCCTAGTTCTTGAAATCTATGACAATTCTCAGATTTTGCAGCCACTCATTGTAGTTCATGCCATTAAATTTGTTAGTCTCCATTATCATGGTTAAATAGTTCTTAGATATTTTCTAGAAAATAGAAAATTAAATAAAAATCAGCGAGTAATTGTAATATTATGAATTAAGCTTAAATAGTTGGTCTTTAGTCTTTAACTCTCCCACTATTTATAAGAAAGCCCACCACTCTCAAGTGGAGTTTAGGGAATAATATTTTCTAATGTGCTTGGGATCCACAAGCGAATTTGTCATGCCCCAATTTTACGATTCACATGGCAAAAGTCTCGTGTGAGGTATCTAATATCATTCTCATTCCATGAGATTTCCTAGATCTTTTTCCTTACCACTTCACATGATTCCAAGGACTCCAAACGAATCATCTTACTCGGTGTTATGCCCGACCCATCAATCGAATCACATTTCATTCTTCGACCCATCAATTGAGTTTCAGACTGAGACCTCATCACATATTAAAATTGCATTCATAAATATCAAATATTTAAAGCATTAAGTAAACGCATCACATGCAATGAAACCTAGCATACCCCTGCTGGATGAGCAAGAGCCTAACCTATGTGACTCATTGAGCCTGTAGTGAGTCCAAGGACTTTTTAAGATGGCCCTATGCTATTACAATAGTGATTTACCTATCAACATATAAATGGGCCTTCAAACTCCTCCCTTCTTTGCAGGGGCTTGCCTTTACATAGAAATTGTAAAACCTCACCGAAAAAACTATACTACTCTCATTATAATAGAATTAAGAAACTCCGATCATAAGTCAAGAGGAGTAAATAGTGGAGAGGAGAGCAAGCCTTATTATTCCAAGGCATGAAAAGAGAGAGAGAGAGAGAGAGAGAAGAGAAAATAGATCACAAGGGTACACAAGTTCTAAAAGACATACATGCTGTCTAGGCTACGTGATCATCCATTCATATTCAACTAGCAGATAATAACAATTAATCATGCCAGATAAGAAAATGAACATTCTAAGAAAAATATCGTGATATCCAATATCACGACAAACAATTTTATGCAGAAAACAACAAGTTTAAAATTTGCAATATAAAGGATGATAAAGCCCCATGCATTCAATGCACACAAACCAACACAATTAATTAAAGCAATTTAATTCTAGAAAAAATTCAATTTTACCCAAAATTAATTCTGTAAAAATTAATATTTTTCAGAAAATATCCAAGAATAAGTAAAATAAATGACATGCTTCAAAAGCAATAAAATCACGTTATCATGCTTATTCACATAAAACATAGTCCCTACATCGGACCGGGCTCTGATACCACTTGAAAGCAAAAAAAATGCAAGTGGATTGGCCCGGGAACACGCAAGCGAAAACTGTAAATAAAAATTTGTAAATTAAAAAGAAATAGAACATAATAATACCTTGAATCCAAGGGGTGTACCCTTGGAGTTTCCAGTTTTTTGATGTAGTTAATTAAATAAGCAATAAAACTAAAACGGGGCTTATTATAAAATTAGAACGAAAAGTGCTAGAAATGTAAATCAAGGATTACCTTTTTTTTCTTGATTTATATTGAACTTCTATTCGTTGATTCGTTCATGCGAGTCTTTCAATGTAGAAACCCTCTAAAGACACATCCACACTACACCAGAATATGGGATCCCTTAATTCAATTTGCTAGAAAAGAACAAGAAAGAAAAAAACACACCAAGTGTGTAGGAGAGGGGGCAACCGATTAGGAGCTTCTACGGTTAGAAAATTAATTTTGTGTTGTGTAATGTTACTAGTTTTTCCAAATAACTAATATATATACCTTGTATGGATGTATTAGAATGTGTCTAGGTTCATTCTACAATCCATAAGGTAATGTATTCTTTATTCCAAAAAAAGAATGACTAACATAGAACTTTCCAAAAGTGATAATTGCTAGTCAATTATTTCCTTTCCTAAAATTTAATAACAAGCTTAATTTGTGGTGCTTGGCCTATTATATGGAGATAAAATACAATGCCCAACTAATTTTAATTAAATTTAATTTAATTAAAATCCACCTAATTAAGTCCATCATATAGCCAATAAGCCTTTATTAGTTAATAAGTCCAACTTATAAAATAATAAGGGCAAGCCCAATATAAATTAATTCTATTAGTTTATCATTGGGCTCCTCCATCCAATGGATCCCTCTCATTTTTAAGTAAATCGAATTACTTATGGAATTCATCAATTAATTGCTCGTCCCTTCTCGATGATTTGTGTGTAACTCTTTAGGTTCACCTTTCAGCTAGACTTGGTCTAGTGTGAAACACTATTATTAATTAAATATAATTTAATTAATAATTCTCGATTAACCCTTAATCAAGAAAATCCATCACCATAGGTGGTTGTCTAGCAACAGTCCATGGCACTAGAGACTAGGTAAATATCCATGTGAAGTATTAGGCTCTCAAGTCCATACCGGTACGGTCCTTTCGTCTACCATCTCCCAGCCTTATTCTAGGGCATGGAATTGGGAGTTGGCTCTCATCCTAGACTAGGAGTCTATGTTTAATACTTAATATCACATTACCTAAATTACTCGACATAGGAATCTCTTTTTTCTATTTGATCAATAACTGGTGCCACAGGTTTATAGAGCGTAAATGCATCTCCAAGTACATAGGAGATACCTCTGTCATATATTGACAAGGGACGGATCCTCTTCTTGGAACTCACCGTCCTCGTTACATGCTTTGACTGCACTGGACGAAGCTTATGGTGACCATGTCTGATACACGATCACCTCTCGCACAAATCCGAAATGCAGTTATTGCACGCACGTGACTGCCGTGATTCTTCAAGTCTAAGGACTGCTCTAGTACTATTTGAGTCGGGGATTCGAGTCATACCGACCAAGCCTCGGAGACTTCTTATGACAATACCCACGAGTTAGTTCAGTCGATTTGACACTTAGACAATCGACCCACTAAGATCACAGTAGGCTTTCAGAACTAAAGAATTGTGTGAAGGAAAAAACAGCCCCTTAAATGGACAGCCTTTGAGATAGCGAACTACATGGAGAGCAGCACACTAGTGGGAGTCGCAAGGATTCTTGAGAAACTGACTGAGTTGTTGGACGAAGTGGGAGATGTCTGGGCGAGTGAATCCAAGATAAAATAAACACCGCACAAGTTGATGATATGAATCAGGGTTAGGAAGCAGATCATCAGAGGTGTAGTGAAGCTTCAAGCCTTGAGGAAAAGGTGTAGGGGCTGATTTAGACTGACTTAGACCTGTATCTCGAATAATGTCCATAGCATATTTGGTCTGTGAAACAAAGAGACCATCACCACTTCGAGCAATTTCCAATCCAAGGAAATAGTGAGCCTCACCAATATCCTTGATTGTGAACAAAGTGTGGAGGTAATCCTTCACCTACTAAATTGCAGTCAGAGAAGGGCCAGTAAGTAATATGTCATCAACGTAAACCAACAGCGCCATCAGCCCTGTAGGCGTATGTTTGACAAAAAGACAGTGATCATGTGCCAATTGATGAAAATCATAAGCAGTGAGCCAAAGGGTGACATCCACATTCCATTGGCGAGAGACCTGTTTGAGCCCGTACAATGATGTCTCCAACTTACAAACAAGGTGAGGCGCCACCGTATATCCCTTAGGTGGAGTCATATAGATGTCTTTTTCCAAATGCCTATGTAGAAACGCTTTTTGATATCTAATTGTTGTAAAGGCCATCCACGAGCTGCTGCAGCAGCAAGGAAGAGTCGCACTATCACAGTCTTAGTGACTGGAGAGAAGCTGTCCATATAGTCGACGCCTTCTACCTCGGTAAAACCTTTGGCCACTAAACGAGCCTTATATTGTTTTACTATACCATCAGCTCACAGTTTAGTCTTGAAGACCCATTTGCAACCAATTGCCCATTTCCCTTCAGGTAAAGTGGTCAGATGCCAACTATTATTCTTCTCCAAGGCATCCAGCTCGCATCGCATCGCATCCCTCCAGTCTTAATGCTAAACCGCCTCTGAGAATGCCTAGGTTCCTACAAAATAGACAACGAGACAACAAAAGACATATATGTAGGGCTGGTGGAAAGGAGGGACGAAGAGGATCAGGCGTTGCATATAAAGCCATTGAGCCAGGAGGCCATTGTATATTTCGAGTAGATCTACTTGTAGGAGGTGCTGGAGGAATAGTTGGTGATGCAGGAGTGGGAGAGTGAATAATTGGAATTGATGAGGTGGAAGGAAGTAGAGATCAAGGGACGTTGACCAAGAGATCAGCATGAGAAGGAATGATAGGAAGAGGGCAGGTCCCTGAGGTCGTTTGTGGGATTAGCGAAAGGAAATTGATTTTCATAAAATTGGACATCTCTAGACGTGAAGGTACATTTACTGCGAAGGTCATATAGTTTGTAGGCCTTTTAGGTCATGCATAGCCTATCGTGACACATTTGAGAGCTCTGGATTCGAATTTGTGTCTATGGGGACTAGTATTGGTTGCACAGCAGAGACCACCAAAGGTACAAAGATGAGTGTAGGAGGGAGAGAGACCATAAAGGAGTTCAAAAGGGGTCTTCCTGTGGAGGAGTTTGGGAGGGAGTTCTGTTTATCATGTAAGTCCCTATCAAGATAGACTCATCCCAGAAATTTATGGGTAAAGAGGCCTGAAATAACAGAGCTCGCGCTATATCGAGCAGATGACGATGTTTCCATTCAACTCTGTTGTTCTGTTGAGGGGTATAGACACAGGATGCTTGATGAATTATTCCAAAGCACTGCAAAGGTCACGACAATTGTGATTAAGGAACTCATATCTATTATCAGATCGCAAGATCTTGACAGTCCTGTTAAACCAGTTAAGGATAAGATTAAGGAAGGTTTTCAATATAGAAGCGACCTAAGACTTATGGTGAAGAAGGTAAGTCCATAGACTGCGACTATGATCATCCAAAATAGTTAAGACATAGTTACAGTTTGATAGTGTGGGGGTCTTATAAGGTCCCCAAGGTCTATATGAACGAGGTCAAAAAGGGCAACAGACTGTGTTTCACTGCAAGGGAAGGGAGCTCGTGTTTCCTTTGCTTTTTGACAAGTTTCACACGATAGAGTCAACGAATCATTACTGAAATTCAATTCCGGAATTCATTTTAACACTTGTAATGACGTGTGACCTAGCTTATGGTGCCAAAAAGAGGAATTACAACCAGTAGAATTGGAAAAGGAAGCATTGTGACAGTAGGTTGCAGGCTGGAGGACTGAAATAACACCCAGTTGCTTGACAACTTAAATGCTCTTGAAAGGGAATCCCACAACTAGGTTTCTCTTAGTTCCCAGGTCCTGCAAGACACAATTCGTTTTAGTGAACTGGAAGAAGTAAGAGTTATTCGACATAGTTGAGCAACATAAAGCAAATTAACTGAAAAGGAAGGGAAGTAGAGGACATGTGTGAGTGTGACTACATTGTTTAAGTGCATCTCACCAATGTATGGTGCAATTTTCTTGGTACCATCAGGTAAGACTATGGAGTGTGTCTGTAAAGGTTTTGAGTAGGAGTGAAAAAGGGCGAGATTAGCACATATGTGGTTTGTGGCCCATTGTCAATTATCCAGCAACCCAAGTCAATAACAAAGGTTTCAGATACATTACCAGAGAAGTTGTCGTCAATGCACACAAAACCCTCTGCATAAGTTTGATGAGGTCACTCATCAGCTCAGCGATCTTCTTTGTGGGAGCTGAACTTCCAGCGACCTCTTTGACATTTGTTGTGCTAGCAAAACCTTTGAAACCCGATCCCTTGCCCCTTCTTTTGTCGTTAAAAGCCTTATACTAATTTGAAGTCTCATGAAGTTGGAGGCACGTTTCCTAAGTGTGTCCAGATTTGTGACAGTGTGAGGACGTCATGGTGCGCTTATTCAAAGGGAGGCCGATTTTGGAATTTTTTCTCACTATCCCATCTACCATTCTTGAATGCTAGGTGGTATGCTAGATGGCTGGAGGAGTCACTTATGTTACTGTGAATGGTTCTCTGTTTTTCTACGGTGAAGAGCATCGACAAGGCTCGTTCAATGTTGGGTAATAGGTCTTGCATCAAAAGCTAACTTCTTTTAGTATCATAACTCTCATGAATTCCCTTGAGGAATGATAGTAGTTGCGTAGCTTCCTCTTTCACTGCAATTGCTTTATTAACATCGCAGGAACATTCCCGCCAGGTACAGATTGGTATAGGGGCTAGACACAGAAGCTCGTTCCATAGCTTCTTGATCTTCTTCATGAATGTTGTCAACGACATGTCCCCTTGGGAAATAGGAGCTATTTCTCATTGAATCTGGTAAACCATAAGGACATTACTACGCCCATACCTTCCTTGAATCTAAAGCCATAGCTCTCATGGTGAAGAGACATACATGAAGCCCTCCACAATATCTTTGGAGATTGAATTCCAAATTCAAGATGTGACCATTAGATCCACACGCCTCCACTGCTCAAAAATGGCAAAGCCCATCATTGGCCTGGG
Organism: Sesamum indicum; assembly: GCF_026168435.1. Taxonomy (NCBI): domain Eukaryota; kingdom Viridiplantae; phylum Streptophyta; class Magnoliopsida; order Lamiales; family Pedaliaceae; genus Sesamum; species Sesamum indicum. The sequence goes on from NC_142668.1 coordinate 3,584,374, forward strand.
AAAGGTCCCAACAATAAAATCGAGTTTCATTTTGGTTCCAAGTGCAACATATACTGCCCGGCTCCAAGGATGAAATTCATTCCATCTAACGGCGAAGAATATAAAACCAGACTGGAGTATTCCGAAGAATGCAAACACAGAGCATCTTTCTCAAGTTGATATGTTTTAGGTGTACTATTTGAATCTGCCATGGTGTGGCAGTAGCATACTGATAGTGTGTTCAGACATTGTATTCAAAGTCCTTCACAAGGAAAGCTCTGATACCATGTCGAATTGTATATAATTAAAATAACAAGAAAGCAAAACGGAAGCCATTATAGAGCAAAAACAGCTCTCTGTTTTATGTATATTATCTCTCTCATGTGGTTGAAAATACAAAGAGGTATTTATACACAATGAGGCATAACCGTCTCTAATAAACTAACAAATGCTGTTAAAGAAATGACAAAAAGGGTTAGAGAATATGAATCTATTCTTTATCTAAGAAAGTTGGTAACCGTATTGTTGGCGACCCGTTGATGTGCAACCTCGCGATGAGTAGCAGGTACTGAGACCTCAAAATGAGCGACCTAATGTTGTACTTTACTGTGAGTGGTCGGTGTAGTAGCGACCTCACGATATTCGACCTCGGGGGTGATGTAGCTGGGAGGTCAAACTCTCAACAATCCGTCGCAAAATATAAAACTTACCGCATCCAAATTTTGCGATGGACGATCATCGCAAAAATCTGTTCAAATATCTGGGCATGTATGACCATCGTAAAAATATGTTCGAATTTCTGGGCTTGTATGTCATATTTTTGCACAAAAAGATATCACAAAAACCATCTTAAAAATCACCCATCGCTGAGGGCATATTTTCCTCCCCCTCGAAATTCTGGGGTCTGCGACGAATGCACCTGTTGCAACATACTCCGATTTGTGGTATATATATTTTGTGACCAGGTCTGCTGCAATAACTTCCACTTAGCCCTCTTAAAACTCATCATAATAATTGGTTTACCATGAATTATTAATAAATTCGTGGCCAAAATTCATCCAAAAAATAATTATTTTTTTGTTGTGGTATAAACTGATGATATTGGGGACTGATCATAGAAAATAGGAGCATTGAGAATGATTTATATACTCAAAGGTGACACTATATATGAAAGCTTGTTTAATGAAAATCATATTGTCTGCTATAGTTTATTAGTATTATATGTAAAGAAGGAAAAATTGAAGAACTTTCCAAACAAATAAACATATAACAAAGCCGAATTTTCTGGCTAGATATCCCGTTGTTCAATTGAGTTTGGATAGTTGCTATGTTTTTGTCTTTTCAAAATTCATTTAGTTATGTACTTTGAAGTGTTTGTCTACTAATGTTGGTATCATTGCTAATGAGTTGCAAATCAAGTTACAATTGCATGGTTGCCAAACTGTAGAGCTAGCTTTATAATCTCTAATTGTTCGTATGGAAATACTGATACAATTTATATATATATATGCATATATGATGTTGGTGCTGAATAATAATGTGATCCATCCATTACACTAGAGATTTATGGTTGTGTCTAAACTAAGTTGTTTAGGAATACTGTTCGAAGCTAGTGTTGTACGGACAACGATTGGGCTTCTCACCTTATGCTTCCCATCCGACCATATCAAATCGCCGAATGTGTAGACATCATGAGGTGCGCTAGTTGCATTTCCGGCCCATGTAAACGTCAACTCGAACTTCCTTTCCTCACCAATCTTTGTAAATTGCAAATTGTTAGGCTTCACAGATACTAAAACTCCCAGTGGTTGGTGAATTTGAGCAACATAAGTCCCAGGTGAGCCAACATTCTTCAATAGTCTACTCACAGTGACTGATGAGCCAGCAGAGAATGCAGGCACTGTTATTGAAGGGTAGTTGAAATTCACTATGTTTGGTTTGACTAAGGGACATGTATAGTTATCAGTGAAGGTCTTCATTATGGTTTGGTTATAACCAATAGCACAAAGAAAGGTCTCGTAATCTCTTAGGCTCAAGTCATATACCAAGCCTGGATCGGCTGCTAGGTTAGGTCTAATAAGCCCTGCTCCGTTGGTAAATGGTGTTCCTTCAAATGAAGACGTCCCGTCAAGAATAGGCGCGTTCGTGTTACTCAACGTGGTTGCTGCACATGATGTAATTAATTATAAGACTGTCAACATGGAAGATCGATGATGCAAGAAAAGTAATGTAATTTCATTTTGTTATCGGAAAGTGATAGGTACCAGTAGTCATGAGAGCAGACCGAATAGCAGCAGGACTCCAGTGGGGATGGATGGCTTTGAGAAGGGCAACTACACCAGCAGCAACAGGACAAGCCATAGATGTTCCACTCATAAAAGCATATTTAGTCCTGCGTACATCAGAGGGCAACAACGATGGGCTTTGGGCCTCTGTAAAGGCAGCCATGATGTCTGCTCCAGGTGCTATGATATCCGGCTGCCGCAGGTTTTTTATATATATCAATCCAGATAGAAACTCAAATATATCAGAAAAAAAATTCACACGCAAGAGAGGAGACATATCCATGGGTGGTGGGAATTAATTATTTAACCTTGAGGATTTCTGGTGTGTTTTTATTTGGGCCTCTAGAGGAGAAATCAGCAACTACAGGAGCTGGCTTTACCCCAAGCTCTACCTTGGTGGATGTAATTAAACCCATTGGATTTCTATAAAACAAAAACATTAATTAACAACATATAAGTTAAAACACATGCATGTTGAAGTGAGAGAGAGAGAGAGAGAGACTTAGTGGTGTTCATGTAGGCATATATGGCGAGAGCCTCAATATAATTGAGATGTACGGTATGAAGGACATGATGATGGATAGAGGCATCAGAGGAAGTGCGATGGTTACAAATGATCATTCCAACAGCACCAGCTCTAGCAGCGGTCTCCCCCTTCAGCATTGGTGTAAGACTCCCACTCAGACACAGCACAATCTTGCCCTTCACTTTCTTAGGGTCTAATGATCCTGGCTCGCACACCGACCTGCACACATGATCATTAATTAATTATTAGATGATCGACTATCAATGATGATGGAAAGAGATTGATCCATGTAATTACGCATTCGCAGCAGATGCAGAGTGAGTTCTGGCATCTTCACCGCGGACAAGTGGATACATCCTACCATCTGACACTCCCTTCCAGAGGCCTTTGCCCTGAATAGCATTGTAAATCAAAATTGGTTGTAGTACTGGGGAATATGTGTACAAGATAGTCACACCCATATACTTTAGAACTAAAATTAACTTTTGGTTGGTTATAATTAAGGAAGAAAGAACCTTGAGTCGCACTCCATTCTGAAGGTGGACATATGCAGTGATATCACGGTCAATTGTACTTGCTCCCACTGTAATAATCCATGGTGCGGTATTTAAGACAGTTCCAGGGGTGGGTCCATCATTGCCAGCAGAACCCACAACGGGGATTCCATGTTTAACAGCAGTGAAGGCTCCTATAGCAATTGCACTATCATAATAATTACTTTTAGCGCCCCCCATGGAAATGGAGATGATGTCCACCCCATCATCAATGGCATGATCAAAGGCTTTCAAGATATCAGCGTCCAGACAAGCCGGCCAGCACACCTTGTACGCAGAAACTCGAGCTTTTGGCGCCCCGCCTCGTGCTGTTCCATTGTACATCCCAAAGACACTTGCTCCTGGCACAAAATTCCCACCGGCGGTGGATAACGTGTGGGTTCCGTGACCATTATAATCGCGGGCAGTATCAACTACATATTTTCTACGCCCATATCTATTTACGAAACCTTGGTAGAAGTATTTCGCTCCAATGAGTTTTCTGCGCAAATTCATATGGATCGATATACACAATTACTTCAACTTATAGTTCAACAAAGTTCTATTGAAAATGAGCATATTACCCTCTATGATATAAAGTGAATAGCAATTTACCCTTTTAATATTGAAAATCAGCATATTACGCTCTATGAAAAAAATATAGCAACTTATCCCGTGTATTTTTTAAAATGAAGCAATTTACCTCCTTATATAGGAAAATAAATTACTTCATTATTGAAAAACATAGAGAGATAAATTGTTATATTTTAAAAATTATAGGAAGATAAATCATTATTTATTTTTTCATAAGAGGGTAATTTGTTCATTTGTAATATCACAAGGGAGTTGTTTGTATTTTTCATATATATATATATATATGTATATTTATTCAATTCCTTAGTAAATACCTATTGCAAGGGAAAGGGGCACCATTATCCTTGTCACACCTTCCCTTCCATCTCTGAGGAATTGGGCCAAATCCTTGATCATGAAAGCTGGCTGATTCCGGCCAAATTCCTGCATGCATGCAGTACGCACCGGTACCAATCAATTAAATTAATTAGAGATCAAACAAATAATTTATCTTCATACAAGCAACACCATAAGAAATATATAAGCATGATTAATAATAAATAACGATAACAACTAGTTATTGATCATGGTCATTCAAGTCATAGTGATTAATTTTGTAGTCAATAGTAATTTTTTTTTAGTTCAAGTGCTATTAATTGATGGACAGCGTAGAAAAACACAGTATAACACGGGGGCACAGGTAAGGATTTCTTGAACAGATAATGGAGATAACCCGCTGGCGGTTGGAAAATAGATGGTGGATGATGTGTCAAAATGCCTACCATTGAACGATGATGTACATTGGCAAAAAATATTAACTTGTAAGGGTAAAAAACTAATTTAATATATATGAGGCACACATTAAACAAATGCAACCCACCACAACATAGAATTTCCTACACTACTACAAATACCAAAAAAATTAATTTTTTAATGCAAGCACTATTCATTGATTTGACTATGTTTCTAGCTCCCTTGAAAATCGCACTTCACTTGATGTGTATTTGTGCCTTAGGTAAAATTCTCAATTTTTATCCTCTAGTAAAAACCTTGACCATATCATTGGCGCCGTTTGTGGAAAAATTTACCTCGACACTGAGTATGCAAATCAGGTCTCGAGCTTTGGCTCAACAAGACCGGCCTCGTGAACAGTCACAGCCCAGGAGGTAACCCCCCAACGCATGAGCAAGTACCCCTCAATAGGGAGATTCTTCCACCACATTGACAATCTTTGCCCGCGCCTCCTAGGAGAGCACTCCCCCCGGAAGCTCCACCCCGAGAATCGATGATCCAACTGACTCAAGTACCTTTGGTCGCCCTGATACGCGACGCATCTACTCAAGCGGCGGCACAAGCCGTAGCCCAATTTGTAGTGCGACAACCTACAAACCCACCCCCTCCTTCCCCTCGCAGAAGTCGAGAATTATCCTCAGCTACCAAGGAGGAGGAGTAGAGGCGGGAGGAAGAGAACAACAAGATCTCTAGGCCTGAAGTTGCACAGACTCAAGGTCATAATTTCTGCAATCGAGAATCTTCCGCTCTCCACCACCTAAGGGAGTCGAGGATTCCTACTTATCATTGGTCGTAGCTCCTCCAAGATGTAGCTCGTTTGCCCCGACCATTCTAGCCGAAGCGCTCCCTATAGGCCTCAAGGTCTCGAATCTATCGGAATATGATAGAATGGGAGACCCACACGAACACATAGACAAATTTTACGCCAAGATTGATTGGTACGATCTGAGTGACGCCGCTTACTACAAGGTCTTTCGCACTACACTCTCAAAACATGCATTAGCTTGGTTCAACCAACTGCCCGCTGGAACTATTTCTAGCCTCGAATAGTTGGTTCAACGTTTCTTGCATCACTTCTCCATGAACAAAAAAGTTCTGAAAACGGCTACATCTCTATTCACCTCGAACAAAAAAGTTCTGAAGACTACATCCAAATATTCGTGGATGCAGTGCATGAAGTTCCCCATGTTAATCATGAGTTGTTGGCTAGTATTATCCAACAGAACCTGCTACCAAGAAGATTCAAAGAGTCTATAGCCAGAAAGCCCCATAGCACTATGGAAGATTTAATTGTGCGCTCCCGGAAACACATTCTGATTTAGGAGTCTAATGCTTTAGATCCTTCCCTTAGCGGCAAAAGGAAGGGTCAGGAAGATGAAAATGAGCCGAAAACGAAAGAGGAACAGAAGCATGTACCTCCAGCGGGATTTGCTCACTATACCCCCTTGAACGCTCCCAGGGTAGAGATATTAATGGTGGCGGAACAATAAGGGTTAATCAGTCAATGACCGAAAAAGATGAAAGATAACCCTAAGAAACTCAAATCCGATAAGTATTGTCATTTTCACTGGGATAGGGGACACATGACGGAGGAATGCCATCACCTGAAGAATGAGATAGAAAAATTGATCCAGTGGGGACACTTAAAGGAATATGTCAACCACTATCTACAAGGACGCCAGTTTGACCGTGGGCTGCATGTGCCAACTCCTCGTGACGGTAACTATCACACCGCAGGAGTCATCCCATGACCTCAAAAAGATCAACAATCCATGAAGGAGTAACTCAAAGTTCACGTAGCGGGAAAAATTATTTTTTGGCTATTCACTTGTAATAGGACAAAACTAGAGTAGTAGCTCAACATATCCTTCTCCCCTTTTGAATTTCCCTAAAACTTTGTATTATGAATTTTAAGTAATGAAGTTAGTTTTCTTGTCATAGTCCCAACAAATGAAACAAATTTAGACATAGAGATCCTTGAAGTTTCACAAGGACCCTAGAGGCAAAAATCGTCATTGTCATATAGACAAAAGTCGCTATTGCCCCGGGACCCCCTAAACGGAACTTTCATTGATATCCTCGTCAATAATGTCGCCCCGAAAACTTTACATCCCTTTGAAGTTGGTAAAAGACCGACTCCGGGACATGAAGTATCCTTTGAGGCAACATCCCTTTATCAAATTCTTGAGGCAATGTTCCCTCATAAAAATGTTGGACTCGAAAAATTTTGCCCCACCTTCCGAAATTGGTAAAAACCTAACTCGGGGGCTTAAGCAATAACATCCCTTGAGGTAATATCTAACGAATACAAATCATAAGAGAACAAAACAGCAACTTAGTAAGTGTAGTAAGTGTACGGGAATCTCATCTCGTGAAGATGACACCGAATTTCTCAAAACAAATGAAAGAATTCAGAGCAAAAGATAGATAAACTCTAAATAACCTCTACTAATAGAGAATGAAAATAAATATTGTCAACAAATATTTGATGGTGTAGTAGTATGAGTCGCCAATTTACACCCTTTTGGCCTGGGTTCAAACCCATGGGACGCAACAATATACGCCTCCTTCCAACACTTGAAGACTCAAGCCGAGGCTGCACCACCTGGTGCACCCCTTCCAGCTCGAGCCAATGCCTCGAGCTGGGGGGTAGTGCACCAGGTCGAGGCAATGCCTCGAGCCCAAGTGCACCTCCCAGCGGACACGAGCTCGAGTGCGCCGCTCGACAGACCAGCCTCAAGACCGAGTGCGAGGCACGACCTTGGGTCGGGAGCGCCACCACCCAGCCCGAGCGCTGCCTCTTAGCGCTGGGTGCTACCTGGGCTCGAGGTGCACACCATCCAGCTTGAGACATAATGCCTCGAGCCCGAGTTTCGCTGGTACACCCCCAATGAATTGAAAATAATAAATGACTACCCACCCACCCATCCACTCCCATGTGTTAACTCAATTCAGAAAAGTGTTTACTCTCGGACAAAATATTAATTTTTTAAATATTGGTAAGAAAGTGGGGGGCTGTATAATGTATATTGGTAAAAAATATTAACTTGTAAGGGTAAAAAAGTAATTTAATATATATGAGGCACACATTAAACAAATGCAACCCACCACACCATATAATTTTCAACACTACTATAAATATCAAAAATATTAATTTTTTAATGCAAGCACTATTCATGATTTGACTATTTTTCTTGATCCTTTGAAAATCACACTTCACCTGATGTGTATTTGTGTCATAGGTAAAATTCTCAATTTTTATCCTCTAGTAAAAACCTCGACCAAATCAAACGGGCTTTACAACTATGATAGGCTGGTATCAAGAGGTGTCGAACGACAAAGATATAAGAGAAAAGATAAACTAGATCTGGAAGTTGACAAACGATTGGAGGGGGCTGAGGCTGTGAGAAGGGGTTTTGGTAGCAACGGGCTGGGAGAGGGTTCCGACGATTACGATTGTCCCTCTATCTATATGTATATAGATACAAATATATATACGTATCTATATATTGAAATAATATATACAATTATCTATATTAAAATAATATATTTTATTTGGATTCTATATATCTAAATTTAATATGAAATATTAATATATAAAAATTTCTCCCTGGATCTATTGATATTAAATCCTAGTAGTTTATTTATAAGTATGTATTTGTACAAAAAATAATTAAATGTAAGCCACATATTTTAATCAGATTAAATATAAATTATTGATTTAGAAGGGATATTTTTGTCATTGCACCTTAAAGCTCACGTTCAAATGGACTAGGGGTGGCAATATTCATTATTTTTTTAAAACTACAGGGGAATAAAATGATATTTTATTTTTTACGAGGATTTTCTTAAATATTTTGAATAACACATGAAGATAATTTATAATTTATCCATTAATTAATTATAATGCATGTAAAAGAGAGAGAGAGCATGCATGCATGCATGATCTATTACCGGTATCAATACATCCGATGATGACATCTTCACCAAATCTGGCCTTTTTCCAGAGAGAATGTGGTGGAATTGCACCATTTGTTCCAAGAGACAGGAAATCCCAGGAATTGGTAGTTTTCAATTGTCTCTCCTCATTTGGAAAAACAGTTACAACCATAGGATTCTCTGTCCATATATATATATATCATGAAGTTAATAGAAATCACACCAATGCATTCATCATCTAATTTTCATGAGTCCGCTGTCCATACGTACTTCGAATCAAAGCCACCTCCGCCTCGTCAAGTTGCGCTGCAAACCCATTGATGTGCCTTCTGTATGAATAAAACATGGCGTCCTTGGCTTTCTTCTTGCTATATGTATAATAATCAATATCAGGAAAGCAATAAGTCAAATTGTGTAAAAAAATTAAAAGAATTTGAATTTGTACCATCCTAAAATGGATCCAAGGAAATCAATATGAGCCTCTGTGCGATTCTGGAGAAGAATATTGCTCACTTGGTACATCTCATCCGCATAATCCCCCATGTAAACAATATATGACTATCAACAAAAAACAAAACTATATTAAACAAAATCAGTAACACATCCCATATATATATATATATATATATGAAGAGGGTGAATAGCAATTTATCCCCCTATGATATTGAAAATGAGCATATTACCCATATATGAAAAAAATATAGTCATTTATCTCCGTGTACTTTTTGAAATAAAGCAATTTACCTGTTTATACAAGGAGGTATATTGCTTCATATTAAAAAATATAAGGAGGTAAATCGCTATTTATTTTTTTCATAAGAGGGTAATTTGCTTATTTGCGATGTCACAAGGGAGTTGCTTGCATTTTTTCCTATATATATATTATTTCACACACATATATATACAGATACCTGTTTGAGAGCAAAACCTGAAGTGTTCCATAGAGAGAGAACGATGAGGAGAATGGTTATTAGATTGGAACATGACAAGTTGAAATAGAACATCATTTTACCCATATATATATATATAATTAAAGAAATTAGTGAGTGAACATCAATTTTTGTGTATTAAATGTTGATTCACTTTTATGACAACAGAGGAATGTATGTACGTATCATTCCTCTGCATTTGCTGAAAAGTGAATGCATCATATGAAAATGAAAGCAAAAGCTCTGGATCTGTTCAAAACAATAAGAGGATCAGAGTCTTGTATTTATAGTAATGATTTTGAATGAAGGATATAATTTTAATTTTGTGGAGGAGTTCTGAACCGCACACTCCATCCTCCCCATTTACTACCTAATTAACTTGGCTGGACTCAATTCATTATACCACAACATTCACCCAAAATTCCAACACACACACACAACATTCACCCAAAATTCCAGCATTTTATGAGATCTTTTTAAATTTTAATCTCTACTTTTATAGCATATATTTTTGGGAAAAAATTCAAGCATCTCTTTTGTGATATTGTAAATGTGCAAATTACTCTCTATAAAAAAAGTTTAGAAATTTACCTTCTTTTAAATTGCTTCATTTTAAAAGAATACACGAGATAAATTGCTATTCTTTTTTAAAAGAATGTAATTTACTATTTTGCAATGCCATATGGCTAAATGGTATTAAACCTTTATTTTCGTGTCAAACAACACATTTGGTCCTAAGAGATAGGTTCATTTTACTTAATACTCGAGAGTCAAGATTTTAGTTTAGTTCCAACTTTATATATTATATTATATATTCTCGAATTTTGGATGTACAAATATAAAAATGGTGATAAATTAGGACGTATGTGAAATTTTTAAGACTAAATTGTATTTACCGCATTCCGTGTATGTTGGGATGGCATTCTCAAGGACTATCCACTACCAAAAAAAAAAGAATTGGAGGCGGATTTAGGAATGATTTTTTTTTCTTTTTTTGGAATGATTTCAAATTGATCGAATTAATTTGAATTGGATTTTCGAACGGTTCACTTTCCGTTCGTGTAGACAGCGGTACAAGTATTGGAATGGTCACTGGAATACATTGCTGGTGATCGTTTCAATTATTGATTTTGTATAAAAAAAAATTTATTTGGAACGGGTCTAATGACATTTAGAACGGTTATATTATTTATTTTAGGTAAACTTTTAGAACGGTCTTTGTAATACTCATGCTTGAATTTTGGAATTGTAGTAATTTGTATTAGTGATATACTTAAGAATGGTCGTTGGAATGACTTGTTTGTCAATCTTTGCTAGGCACGGTCAAATTTCTGTTTGGAACAGTCTGTTATAACCATTTTATGAACGATCAGTCTTACTTAGGAATATATTTTTAAAACTATTGTAGTAACGATATTAGGAAAGGTCAATCTTATTTAGAAACATGTGTTCAAAACTGTTTTAGCAATGGAATTATGAACGGTCATTTATTTAGATTTGTAATATTTTCTTTACGATTACTAAAATTATTCCTAATTTTTATTTTATAATAATTTCTTTTATAAATTATTTAATTTTAAATATCTAATATAGTTTAATAAACAATTTAATTTATATATTTCAAAAAATTATAATAAATAATTAAATTAATTAATAAAATTTTAATTAATTGTATTAAAGAATTTAATTGATTGAATAAATGTGAAATAATGGAATGTAATAAACATTGTGAAACATGAACAATTAGAAAAAAATATTATATTATAATATAAAATATTATTCAATTACAAAATTGAAAAGAAAACTTAACACCAAATCTAAACTCTCCTCCTCATCCTCGTCCATATCGTCATCGTATGGCGGCATGAGGTCTATTGAAAGCTGTGCTGGGGTAATAGTAGAAGCGGTCAACTATGGCGACAGCACAGTGGAGGAGCTGGCGCGCATTTCCTTCATTATGGCAATCATCGTCTCTAGCCTGTTCATGCGTACCTTAAAAGAATCAGGATGACCAGGGAATGCAATGGAAGCATGAAATAAAAATTAAACCGAGTCAAATGGATGTTCCTTTTGAAATTTTTGGGGGTACGGTATTTGTCAAAAGCATAATAGTAAACATATAAACATTATAGAGAAGTGGCTGGAGGATGAAACAAAAAACTTAGAAACAACACATAAAACTTTACCTTTTTGTTTCTATAGATGAGCAGCAATGTGCATTGTTCCCTTTACGTTCTTCTGTTCCGTTCACTTGAGAATTCAAACTAGAATTCATCTACGTTGTTCACACCAAAACGGAATAGATATAGTTCTTTTTCTATTGCTAGATAGAACAAAGAACAAGAAGAAAAATAACTCTAAACAAATACTATTATATAGTGTTTTTGCATTGTTTTATGCTCTAACTTGAATCCAATTCAATATGGAATAAAAGGATAATATTTTAGAGAGAAGCAGAGAGCAAAATTCGTGTCTTAGGAGGTAGGTTATGTTGAATATATGTGTAGTTTTTTATATCACATACAATTGAATTCAAAATTCAATGACTACCAAGTTTGCCTCCAAGGCAACCTATACAACCCATGCATATAACCTCCAATTAGGATGAAATAACCACTCCATCATGTTCATCATGGTGAGGAGTTTCAACTCCTTCTTAACTTCCTTCAACCACCATTAAATGGGCTTGGACTTCAAATATGCACCGGACTTGATTTATTCAAATTAAATCAAGCCCAACCAAATTCTATTGGATAATAATTAGGATTAAAGGAAAAAAGAGTCCCCTAACTTTTGCTATTTCTCGTTTAAGTCCCTTAACTTTTGCGATCTCATTTTAACCCCATAACTTTCAAAAACCACTCAATTTTGGTCCTCCGACAGAATCTGAATAGAATATGAACGGAGCTGACTAAATTCTAGACCATTTTACCCTCGAACTACTTTCAAGTGCAAATTTTGGTCCATTTTCACTATTCTTGCATTTCTATCCATATTTTCATCCATGCTCGCCTAGAATGGTATCAGAGCCTAGGTTTATTGAAAAAATATAGGATTATATTATATTTTGATATTATTTATCCACTCATGGAAGAGACTCTTTGAGAAAAAATGGAATCGAACGAAAGTTCGAGTTACTTTGAAAACAGGGAATATTTCCAAATTCTGAAAATACAGAGAAGAGAATTTCTTATGGAAAATCTTGACAAGTGTTACAACGGTCCTAAGAGGATTGATCCAAGACTTCTCACGCCAGAGAAGAAAAAGAATGGCTGAGAAATTTTGAAGTTCGACAAGTGCTACCAGGGAATGCAGTGATGCGTCTACACTCCATTGAAGTCCATGGTAGAATCCCAACCAAGAGAAGCGGATTGGGTAAATTCCTACATAATTTTTTAGTTCTAAAAATTATGACTGATTGAAAAGAACTTGAGCCAGATACATCAAAAATCTCTCAAGATCTGAGGGAGATACAAAAGACCAAGACTATGGACATAGGTTAATCCATATACCTATGAAAATAGAATCTTTGAGCCAAAAGGTGGATGAGGTCCTTAAGATGCTTCCCGATCTACACAATGGCCTTACAGATCTGAAAGCAGAAATTATAGACCTGATGAGAAACCAAAGGAAGAGCCCTAAGACATCTAGATCCAGACAGGAGCGAATCAGGGACGCCCTTGGAACAGTACCTCTCTACACCAGAAGGGGAAGGCCACGGAGATTCCGAAGTCGAAGTCTAGAGAAGATCTGATTATTGCATCTATCAGATCTATAAAATAATGGAGGTAACGAGAGCAGATCTATCAGATCTACAAGAAATGGCAGAATTCTTTTCTCAACTCGGGATCGTGGATTTAGTCAATATCCAAACCAATGAGATCACTCCAGCACTACCACCGCCGGAGGGAAGTACATGTTCTAATAATCCTCTACAGGATCAACCGATGAGAGAAAGTGCGGATTTACACACTAAGGCCACTCCAACATTTGTGGGGACCAGGCTAAAGGAAAATCCAGGAAGAAATTCAAAAAGAATACCGGAGAATACACTTTGGGTGAGGACCATGCTCCAGCCCTTACATCCATATGGCGCTATACTGAACTTGGATATTATCGACTTTTGAAATATCGAGAAATTGATAGATTAATGAGTTGCAGCAATCAAGATAGCTGCAACTACCCTAGAGCTTGATAAGGAAAACTTAATAAAGCTTGTGGACTTGAGCTTGGAGGGATCAGTGAATATTGGATGGGATAATACCCCAAAAGATACAAAAGCCAACATCCTTGCTGGAGATTCGAAAGGCGCGATAGCAGACTGGTTAGGAAGGCTTATCGAGATACACTTCATTGGAGATGGATACTTCGAAGGAAGTAGAGCAGAAAAGGCTAGAGAATATGCACAAGCTCTCTTCAGCCTTGAACTTAGGAGTATTTTGCACAGTAGATGAATACATCTATTGGTTTTGCAAGTATTTCTTCCAGATTGGAGTAGCAATGGAAGTAGCAGCTCCAATATTCTTTGCAATGATATGCAGTCCATGGAGGAAAATATTGATCCAGTCATACAAAGTACCTGAAAGACAGCTAGATTCAGTGGAGCAAATAATGTCTTTCCTCAAAGACAAACTAAAGGAGTGGTGCTATCAAGCATCCATCCAGAAAAATATGAAAAGACTAAGAGGTAAAATCAAACAAATCCCTCTCTGTTGTGATAACAATGATTTTCCAACTATTATAGGAGAATCAAGCGAGCCGAGGAAAAGGAGGAAGCAAAATAATGACTCCTATCGCAGGATAAAATCATGATTCCAAGGGGTGTACCATTGGAGTTCCCAGGCATTTGATGTAGTTAATAAAATAAGTAATAGAAGCTAAACCGAGGCTAATGATGGAATGAGAAAACGACAAGTGAAAGAAATGTAAATCAAGAATTACCCTTTCGTTTGATATACTTCGAACCTCCTTTTGTTTATTCGTTCATGCGAGACTCCAACGTAGAAATCCTATGAAGACACGTCCACACCATACCGGAATATGGGATCCCTTAATTTCCTTTGCTAGAGGAAAACATGGGAGAAAAAAAAAACCAAGTGAGTAGAGAGGAGGGGTAACTGAATTTTGGAGTGTTCTAGGGTAGGTATTAATTTTTTTATATTGTGTAATTTTTTTCATTAGTTATTCCAAATAACTAATATGCATATATATACCTTAAGAAGATTGATGCGTATAAAAAATAGTTGTATGCTCTATTGGAAGGATGACATTAATATGAAATACTGCAAGTTTTGTAGAGATATTATGTATAAGTCGACCAAGGAGCGAAACCCCCGCAGCAAGAAGTCCGCTTATCCTGTTCTTGGTACCTGCTGCTTACTCCGAAACTGTAGAGATTGTATGGGACGTTACAAACTATTTATAACGACTTGATAGGAAGCCGTTACAATTTGTGACGGTCTTTGTACAGGCCTATGAAGGCCTTACAAATCTAGTCACATTAAAAAAAAAAAAAAACATAAATTTGGAACTGTTTTTGTAACAGCTTAATAGAATTTGATTTAATTGTTATTGTAACGGCCTATATAATACATTTAGCCATGGTTGTGCTTGATATTTGGATCGAATTTTATTATGGCTTTGAAGCATGATTATATGTTTAGAAAATATGTATTAATTTTATTTTTATATTACGAATATCTATGCATTTTTTGAAAATTTGATTCTCTGTAAATGCATGGTTTTATTTTAATTTTTCATTGCAGAAATTCAAAAAAAAGATTGAAAACACAGTACGACCATTGATGCCCTATCGGTCGGTCACTGGCCAATAGGGCCTGCGGGCAAGCCAAGCCCTCACGCGCGCAGCTAGCAGCAGCCGGCTATCTGCTATTTTAGCGGCTGGGTCGTTTTGTGTCGTTTTTCCCTAAAGATTGGATTTTTCCGATTTCTGTATTTTGGTTCCTATGAAATTATTAATTTTGGTTAATTTTAATTTTAGTTAAATTGGATTTTCTAAAATTAAAATGTGCCTTAAATTAATTTGAAAATGGTTTCCAAACAAACAAAAAAATTGTAAATTGGATGTATGGTTGATATCCATTTTTTTAATTGCATTATTAGTAAGTTATTTTCTGCATTTAATTATGTTTTTGGTATTATATTGGATAGCTATTGTTAAATACATGGATTCTATTTATTTGTATAACATGTATATATTTGATATAAATTTGTAAGTATTGTTTACCGGATAAACAATAGAGATGATCACAAAACCCATTGGCCGAATGCATGGCTTAATTTTTATGTTGGGTGAGGCCTGCTTGCGAATGAAGGAAGATCATTTGAGCCTATAGTTTCTACTGGTAGTGTTCTAGTAGTACGTAGGTCGACTAGGGAATCACGACAGCCTGATAGGTATGGATTCTTGGGACTGACTGGTCAACTGAAAAATGATCCAAAAATATATGGAGAAGCGATGTTAGACATCAATTCGGATAAGAAGCTTGAGGCCATGAGATCGGAAACGTACTCGAAGGGTTCGAATAAAGTTTGTGCCCTCGTAGACCCACTTGAAGGTGTTAAACCTGTTGGATGCAAATGGGTCTACAAACGTAAGCTTGGAGCTGATGGGGTCTTGATTTTCCATTTTACGTTTGTTTTGAGCAGTCATGACGATATCATGCTGTTAGAGAATATAAAGACCATTATGAAGTTTGCCTAAAATAGAAGATACTAAAAACACACACAAACCCAAGAAAAAGAAGAATAAGTAAAGTGCAATAGAGAAAGAAAGATTACCTAGAAGCCGTACTCGTTGTCGTACTCATCACCGTCCTCATTGGCCACTTGTCGTCCTTGTTACCGTGAATTTGGGGCTAGGGTTCTAGTTTCGTAATATTATTGTTAAAAGATACATCTACAATTCATATAATCAATTCAGAATCATTATGTCACTCTGATTTCATGATTTAGAGCAAGGTAATTAAGTTGTCATTTTTAAGTAGTTTGTAATCTTGAAAACTATTAGGGATTTTCATCACTAGATTTTGTGATATTCCAATCTAGTTTGTAGGGTTTCGCAAATATTTTTCATGCATTATTTCTTCTATAAATATGCATTATTATATGATGGGAAGAGGCAGCTTTATTCACATACAAATTTAAGAATTGCCGAGTTTAGTGATGGCTTCTTGGCATTCAGCTTACCATCTGATAATACGAGCTTTTCCTATTTTCAATTCTAATTTATTTTTTAAGAAAGCCTTGACATTAGGATTATCAACTTTTAAAATAAATTCTTTAGCAAGTAAAAATAAAGGCCATTTCTTAAAAGCCTTCCAAACAGCAAAAAATTCTTTCTCGTTAATATGCCAAACAAAGAGAGTACGAATTGTTGAAACGTTTTGAGGGGAGATTTAACAATGAAACGTTGGAAGTGAAAGCCATTCGTGTTGATATGATGATTAGTATATTAATACACTATTTGGGAAAAGGAACTTTTGCAGCAGCCTTAGCAAGAGATCTATTGGAAGATGTGGAACAATTAATGAGGGTTCCGCAGAAATACATTGACGAGGAAGAAATGAATGTGATCAAGGATGGAGAATGGTCTAGGAATCAAGATCGAGCGTGGAAGGGATCGTTAGAGGGACAAGAGGCAAGGATCTGAGAAAGATTGAGACAATATAATGATACCTACCAACCAAGATTTCAGCAATACACTCCACTAAGCACTACTAGATGAGAGCAATGATGATGGTGGAGAAAGCAAAGATCTAGAAGTGGCCAAGGAAAACCAGGGATACTCCTACTAAAAAATACTCCAACAAATATTGCAAATTTTACGAGGATAAAGGGCATGACATGGAATATTGTTATCAATTGGAAAAGAAGATAGAAAGGCTTGTGCAACAAAGAACTTTAAAGAGTATATATGGGGAGACGGAAGGATGACAAGGTAGGAAACCAGGACACAAGGAAGGAAAGGTCAAGGAATAGGACGTAAACCAGGGAAAAAGATTCAAAACAACATAATAAAGAAAGGAAGAGCAAACTAATGAAAACGCACCTAGGAAGGGGGTCATACACATAATATTGGGTGGACCTATAGGTGGGGGCTCTAGTAGAGCTCGAAAGAAGTATGTAAGAAATTTAAGAATTGAAAGAAGGGAGCAAATGCTGAACATTGAACATGAAGATATTATCATGTTTGGTGCCAAGGACCTGTGCCCAGGATCGGGGTGCAAAACAATCCTATTGTAATAAAGATGGACATCGCAAATTAACTAGTTCATAAGATCTTGATCGACAATAGAAGTTTAGTAGATATTCTATTCATGGACATGCTCAGAAGGATGCATATGGGTGAAATATAATTACAACCTGTCAAAACTCCTTTGGTGGGTTTTGAAGGAAGTGAGGTGAGTCCTATAGAAACATTTAATCTACCTGAATCCAACTTGGATGAGTGTTTCTATCTTTTGTCTTACCTTATACCTGCAAAAAGATTTAGATTTAGGGAATTGGGGGCCTTCCTCTAAGCCTTTAGGCCACTGCAAGGCTAGAAATTGATCAATTGCCATAAGCATCCTGGTAGGGCTAGTTATCAGAGGTGTATAGTGTGTATTTTTTAGATTAAGGGGTTAAAATGCCCTCGTGTCTCTCCTCTAGTTCTACTAGTGGAGGGTAGTTCGTTCTCTTTTCTCTTATCACGATCATTTTTTTTTTACCAGCCCCAAGCATCCTCTAGGTTCATATATTTTTCTGGCCCAGGTAGAACATCCAAAAAATTGATGGGTGGTTTCTTGGCTAAGTACCCGGTTAGGGGCCCTCAACGAAATCCCTAAATAGATGCACTGACAAAAACCTACTGGTGGGCTGTAGGGACCTTTAGGATGGTAATGTTAAAATGCTAGAAGTAAGCCCTTAAAGTTTTCTTCTTTTCCTTCTTGATCCCGAAAAGCTTGGCTTTTGGTACTTCTTGCTGCTAAAAATTTTTGTTGAAAGGAGCTAAATTTTAGTGGATTAGTTGACAAGGTTGTTAACTAATTGAACTGACTCGTGGGAATCGTCATATTAAATTCTTGGAGGCTTGGTCGGTATGACTTGAATTTCCAGCTCCGGTAGTACAGGATTAATCATTGGACTTGAGGAATCATGACAATCGCATGCATAGATGGCTATATCTTAAATCTGGCGAGAGAAGACTGTGTCTTCGATGTGGTCATAATAATTTATATAATCACAAAATTAATTTAGACCAATTTTCCAAATATTAATATTTTTACATAGGAATAAAAAAAATTAAAATTAATTTTGTTGTGGGAAAAGCAAAATATACAGCACCTCACCTCAGCTAATTTTACATAACAAGAGGGGGTTTTATGCAATTATAAAATCAAAAAAGAACTACAGCAACGCCTTACAGATACATTCAAAAAGACTGCTTCATGTTGGTCAAACTGAATCCCATTGGTTGGTTTCATTTTAAATGAAGAAGAATTGGAGAGATGGTAAGCACCTGATAATTTCTGTCTCATTTCAATTTTTTTGCTGACTGAGGGAATGGCTATTTTTGTTGCTATGTTATGATCACGATTCTTGAAAAACGTTGTTGAAAATAGGAAATAAGTTATAGTGAGGTGTCTATAAATAAGCTGAGCAACATCCATGGGAATATAATCACAATGGTGAATGAGACGTTCGATTAGTAGATAATAAATTGATAGGGATGGAATTTACTTATGAAGATTTGACAAAGCTAGAAACTCTGTTGTTTTACGACGTATTTTATGTGCGCAAGTACTACCCGAAAAGAAAAATTGACTATTGGCTATAATTTTCTAAAAATTGTGGTAAATAATTTTTATTGAGTACGGTTAAATAAAATGGCTGCAAAAACATCAATTTCTATCAAGAAAAAGTTATTTGCAATGGCTAAGAACCATGGTAAAATTAATTCTAAATTAATTCCACCAATTGCATAGTGATTTGTGTGTGACTCTGTAGATTCACCCTCAGCTAGACTTGGACTTGTGTCCAATATAAATGATTAATTAAATTAAATTTAATTAATTTATTTCCAATTAACCTTTTCACTGAAGTTCTTGTCACCATTGGTGACCGTCTAGCAACTGTCCATGGCACTAGAGACTAGATGAATGTTGGCCTGAATATTTAGGCTCCTGAGTACCATACGGGTACGGTCCTTCTATCATCCGTCTCCCAATCTAAGCCTAGGACATGAAATTGAGCGTCGGTTCTCATCCTAGACTAGATACTATACTCAATAACTTGAGATGCATTTGCTTTATTGATCGATGTAGGAAATCAATTCCCTACTCAACCGATCACTGTGGCCACAGACTCTAAGAGCACAAACCATCTCATACCGCATAGGAGACTCGACTATCATATACTAAGAAGTTACGGATTCTATCTTGGAACCTACCGTCCTCACTACATATTTTGATTGCACTGAACAAGACTTGTAATGAACACATCCAAGATATAGTCATCTTTCGTCAAATCCAAGATACAATTATCACATGCATGCAACTACCATGGTTCCTTAAGTCCAAGGACTAATCCCGTACTACCAGAGCCAGGAAGATCTAGTCATACCGACTAAGCCTCCAAGGCTTCCATATGACTACTTCCTGGGAGTCAGTTCACTCGGCTTGACAACCTTGTCAACCTTCAACTAACATTGCATAAACGTCAAACATCTGTCGTCGATGAAATACGACACTGATCCAATGAATGCAATTTTAGTGCAGGTCTCAATAGGACTCTTGATGCCCAGTCTCTAGGTCCTCGACTTAGAATGTTTCAAACCTAACCTTCAGAAGTTGGTTTCATGGCCACCATCCAATGCGCAACCCAACTACTTAGGCTGTACAATTTGATTTGTGGGTTTTTCTGTGATGTTAAGCCTATAAACATAATCAATGAGCACAACAAATACAATTGTCGGATAAAGAATACTGACTTTATTCATAAACAATGTTACAATTACACCGAAATTGTCAGAACAAATTAAATAAAGGCGAATCTTAAATAGCATAGACATCTCATGTCTGTCGCGGTGAAACACGATACTCATCCAATGAATTTAATACTTAGTGCAAGTCTTTATAGGACTCTCGATGCCCAATCTCGAGTCCTCAATGAATGTTCAGACCAACCCTCATAAGTTGGGTTTGTAGCTGCCATCCAATGCGCAATGGCTCACTACTGTAACCTGGTGGGAGTGTTAACGATTGTTCAACTGCATGACTCAACTCTACCGCCCAATTGTGGATGTACTCTCCGGTCAGTCTTAGGCGTGCAATCTTCCTTTTCACTCGATTTTTTATGAAGACTTTCTTGTTCTATGGTACGGATAGTCCTAGGGGAGAAATTGTTAGTGGCAGTTAAAGTAGCATGCCTTTCTACCGTGCTACAAATAGAGTGCTCGTGTATCACCATACAAACTGAAAAACCCACATGCTTTCCAAAAGCAAATTAAACATGTTGTTCATGCTCAACACATAATAGCATGTTAGTCCTAAAGCCACAATACCGAACCAGACTCTGATACCACTGAAAGAATTGGTATAGCCAGGGAACGTGACGGAAGCGTGAAATGAAAAAATTAAAACGGTTCAAAAGTGTGCTCCATTTGAAATTCTAGGGCGTTCGGTGTTTGTCAAAAGCATAATAACAAATATATAAGCATGCTAGACATCTGGCTAGATAATGAAACAAAAGGCACAGAAATGTAACATGAAACTTTACCTTTTGTTTATTTGGATGGGCAGCAATGTGTGTTATTTCCCTTTTTGTTCCTCTTTCGTTCACTTTAGGATCCAAATTAGAACCCCTTTAATTTTTCTACACCACACTATGGAAGAGATATAGTTCTTTTTCTATTGCTGGATAGAATAAAGAATAAGAAGAAAAACAACTCCAAACAAATACTATTGTCTAGTGCTTTTCGCATTGTTTTATGTTCTAACTTGAATCAAATTCAATATAGAGTAAAAAGAAAAATATTTTGAGAGAGAATTTTAGAAAAATTTTGTGGCTCATGTGTTATGGTTATTTTGGATATGTGTGTAGTTTTTTTATATTACATACAATTGAATTTAAAATTCAATAACTATCAAGTTTGCATCCAAGGCAACCTCAACATACACATGCATATAACCTTCAACCATGATGAAATAACTAATCCATTATCTTCATCGTAGTGAGGAGTTTCAAGTCCTTAACTTGCTCCAACCTCCCCCAAATGGGCTTAGACTTCTAGTATAGACCGGACTTAATTTAATCAAATTACATCAAGCCCAACAAAAATTCATTGGACAATAATTAATTATATTAATTGTATCCCAACTAACTCCAAAGTCTCATTTAATCCAATTAAATAAATTTAAGTCCAGACACTAATTAGTTGGTTCAATTAATTAATTAAGCGAAACCTCAATTAATTTAAAGGTGTTAAGTCCAAAATTAATTAATCCAATTTTGTAATTCTTGAGGCATCCATCAACTGAATTATTAAATAAATGATCCAATCATTTATATATTCTCCTTGAATTAAAATTATATCAACATAAAAAATACAAAAATATTTTTTTTCCTTTGAAAACAGGAGGAATCGGACTGAGTCAAAAAATAAAGTTTAAGGATGTTAAAGTCAAAAAATAAACTTGAAAGACTAAAGTGATCTTAAGCAAAAAGTTAAGGAACCAAATGACGCTTTTACCTAGTTCGTAATTAGTACTAAATGAATTTCATAACGATTATTTTCTATTAATCAATCAAATAAATTTTCGGTAAAATTATGCAAATAAAGGAAGATACTAATATAATCATGATTATACAAGTACTTTTTTTAATTTTCTCCTAAACTATGTAAATATGAGATTAATTCTGAATAAAGTATATGATTTTATTTGGCTTATAATGTGTGCCCACTTAATAAAATCGAACCAATATTTCAATAAAACATTCTGTATGGCACCAAATTAATCAATTCGATTTCGGTGGTTACCCAATTTTTGTTTTGGTACTTTAGTTTGGTATTTCAATAAAAAGAATATGTTTAAAAACAAAAATAGATATTTAAGTACTTCAAATAATAATTATATTATTTATTTACTTATGTTATTTTTGAAAAGTAAAATAAGAAACACATATGAAAATGGGTAAATTACGTTTTTTCATTTGAACTATACTTATTTTTACTCTTTACAATTGAAACTTTTTTTTTTGTATCAACTTACCATCGTAATTTGCAAACTTTGCACTTTACCATATACAATCACTTTTTTTAATTGATTCTTTTGCCAAAAAAACGTCATTTGGCTTGGAGGCTCTGCTAGACGCTAATATGGTAGCAAAAAGAAGCATTTGCTGCTGGAGGTGTAAACGAGTCGAGTTCGACCTTTTCTTGGCAAGAATGACAAAAAGAGCAGTAAAAGAAAATCTTGGAAAATTAGACAGTAATTTATGCTTTAGAAAAGGATGAGTAGTCTTGCTACAGGGGTTTCGTTCTCTTGTCAACTTATACGTAATATCTCTAGAAAACTTGCAGTGTTCCATATTAATGTCATCCTTCCAATAGAGCATCAATGATTTTTTACGCATCAATCATCTCAACAGATAAACCCAAATCCTTATCAACTCCTTCTTACTCTAGTAATCGGTGGGTAGGTTATGATAGCAGAGCCAAATATTACTATCCTATTGGGACACCTGATGATAACATCTCTCAGAAAAATGATTCTCGGCTTTGATGTTCACCAATCCAACAACCGTAGCTAATTTAGATTGGGTACAATCGCTCCACAATGGCTGGTCGGCAGTGTACACTATATTAAAAAATAGCAATCTGCAAACCCAGACTCATAATCATAGGGCTCCCGCTAAACCACGAGCTAGAATCGGTGTCAGTAAAACAGGACCTCGTACTCTCATCATCCACACCCTCAGGGTAAGATGAAAGAAAAGCAGCCCAGCCACATCTCAAACCATCATCTGTATCCAATCCATCTGATGGTCATCACCCCAGTGCGTAATACCTTGCTAAGCAGTTTGGGTTTGCTCCTCTTGCACCGAGGGCTTGTCATGGCATCAAAGTACTCCTAAACAATTAATATATTTTAATTATTAATATCAAATATATATAATTAATTAATAACTAGTATTATAGTAAACTAACCACTATATGGATCCTACCCCGCTTCAGGCCATCTTGTTCAGTCTCCAGGCACTG
This sequence comes from Sesamum indicum, assembly GCF_026168435.1. Classification (NCBI taxonomy): domain Eukaryota; kingdom Viridiplantae; phylum Streptophyta; class Magnoliopsida; order Lamiales; family Pedaliaceae; genus Sesamum; species Sesamum indicum. The sequence continues at coordinate 3,608,196 of NC_142668.1, forward strand.
ACGCTTACTTGCGGTCGCATGTTCATTAACTTCCCTCAAAGTAAGCCATGCCTTTCTTGGGTCTATAATGCCCCCAACATATATATGGGGGCGCATCTTATCATCACATACACTGTGATCACATGCATAGCCCCACCAGACCAAAAAAAGATGAAAATGGCTTCTTACTCGCCACATCCTCCGGTTTACCTTAAGCAATTATCCAACATTCCTGGCCCATCAAGAAGAACTTTACCTCTTCACTCCAATTTACATAATTTTCGCGAGTGGACGACATATAAATTGACAAGCCAGACATTATTTCCTAATGTAGAATTAGAAGTATTAATGGATAAGGTGAGACCCTACTCAGACTCATGCTCAAACCCAATAAATATTATTATACATACGTCCAATTCCAAACCTATTAAAAAATATGAATTATATTTGGATTAGGTCTGTACCCATTAATAAATTTGTGTGAAAGAGGAGAAAAGAATTTGTACATATGAGATGAATTAAAATTAAATCTAAAATGGATTTCTTGAACTTCTGTTATGAGTAGCTGATTCTTTTGCTTTATCTTAAATTAAAAGTGAGAATCAAGAAAGTGTTAACGATGGGAGAAAGAATCTAAAACTTTCAGTTTACAAGAAAAGATTAGAGGAGAAAAGAATTTGTACCATGCGTAGAAATTGTGTCAAGTAGGGATAAAAGTTGGTATGCGCATATATAAAATGTACGCAGTTGGTGAATTAAAGAGATCAATAACATCCATCCACTTTGCAATTAACCACTACTGGTCCAACACATTTCTCCTAAAAATCACCTAAATTATGGTTGATTAAAAAATGGTTGATTTTGTTGCAACAATAACTCTTGAAAAAAAGTAAAATGGTTGATTTTGTTGCAACAATAACTCTTGAAAAACTTCGGAACCTATTGATTGAGGAAGCAAAGTTTCTATCAAGTGTGGGCGATGAGGTTGAGGAAGTCCGTAGGCAGCTCAACATCATGCACTGTTTCTTGAAGGATGCTGATAGGTGGCACGATCGGTACAATTCACAGACAGTCCAGAATTAGGTCGCTGAACTTCGCGATTTGTCCATTCAAGCTGAGAATGTGGTAGAAAGATATGTCATTGAAGTGGTGTCCAGAAGAGAAGGGAAAGGCCTTAAAAAGGTTCTCAAAAGATTCAGTTATATATGGAACAAGTGGTCGAGAATGCACCAAATCAGAGAAGACATTAAAGATATCAAGTCTCGTATGTCCGACCTCACCAAATAGTCGGAGTTCATGAGTGTAGGAGACAACTCATCATGATTGGTAGATGATACCGATTGGTCAAGAAGAACGTATGGGCATGAGGTTGAAAAGTATTTTGTAGGAATGAAGGAGGATATTAAACAATTAGAATCACTTCTAACAACTGATGACAAATCAAATGGAGTGATTTCCATATGTGGCATGGGACGCTTGGGAAAGACCACTCTTGCTACCAAAATTTACAATGGGGAGGCCGTGCAGCCTCAGTGCTTCAAATATCGTGCTTGGGTTTCTGCAAGCCAACAATTTCAACCCAAAACTATTTTCCAACGACTATTAAAGCAACTTGTTCTGAATGAAAGTGCGGAGCAAGACGAAGATACATTGGTCAGAAAGTTGTACCAAGTACAAAAGGACAGAAAATGTCTCCTAGTTTTGGATGACGTTTGGGATGTTGATCACTGGAATTCCTTAAGGCATGCTTTTCCCATTGGAGAGGAAGATAGCAAAGTTTTTCTCACAACCAGAAATCAAAACATTGCTTCCACAGGATACGTCCACAATTTGAAGTGTTTGGATGAAGATGAAGGATGGGAGCTCCTTCAAAAGATAGCACTCCCAAACAACTATTCACAAGGTTAGTTTGTAAAATTTCTTGTTTTATTTTATTGATTTTGAATCTTCTTTCTCTAGTTAGTTACAAAAGAAAAAAGAGTAATTATACTAAAAATATCATTAATAGTATATATTAAGCGAAAAAGATTATTTTGTTACGTCTAAGATTTTTATAGTTTCCATGACGACAAGATTGTTTGAATTTTTGCTTATGAAAAGATTGTTTGAATTTTCTTTTGTAATAAGTTGATTCATATGTATAAAATGCTATTGAATAGCAATTTAAAATTTATTACTTCATACAAAATTTATTTCCAACATAAAAGAAATAAAACATTTAGAAACTCATTGAATTTGTTTCATACAAAGAAATGGATTTAGTAATATAAAGTTATGCTTTCAGATTTTATTTCTATTTTTTATTTTTTGTAAGTATAGGGAAAAATTCTCTTGTTTTGATTTATTTTAATTACTATACAAATTTATGAGAAATTCAAATTTTATAATATTTTGAATTAACTGACATTCATTGATGTGTACGCAGGGCTACCTACTACTGAAATAAAGTTGTTGGAAGAATATGGAAGGGAAATAGTAAAAAAATGTGGTTATTTACCATTACCCATTTCAGTTATTGGGGAAATTCTTCGTCGTGAAAAGGCATCAATAGAATGGAAAAATGTATGTAGAAATCTTGATTTGTACCTTCAACATGGGAAAGGTTGGAGAATGACAAAAGAGTAGAACAAATACTAGATTTGAATTACAATGTGCTTCCTTACAATCTGAAACCATGCTTTTTGTATTTGGCATGTTCTAAAGAGGATCAAGAAATAGATTCAGAAAAACTATATTTACTATGGATGGATGAAGGAATGATTTTCAGAATATAAGGGAAGGGGAGAAAGTTTGAGAGATGCGGCAGAACGGTATTTATTCGACCTAGCAAATAGGTGTATGGTTCAAGTGAAAATAGATGAGTTGCCGCTGTATAATAGGTTTAAGTCATGCCGGCTTCATGATATGATACGAGATCTGTGTTTGTCAAAAGTAAAAAAAGAAGGATTTTTGGAGGTTATAGATAGAAAGATGGGAGGAGAAGAGTATTCAATTTGCAAAACAAATAGATTGGCTATCAATATGGAGGGAGTGGATAACGATCTTAGTTACAGGATTTAGGAAAATAAGAGCGTAAGATCTTTTCTATTCCTCCGAACGGACTGGCGAGAAATAGTAGTGTTGGAAGGTTATAAATTTGAGAATTGAAAATTGCCCAAAGAAATAAAAAAATTGAAGTTGTTGAAGCTATTGAGTATCGAAAATAGCTTTGTGGAATAATTGCCACCATCTAGAAGCAAGTTGCCTTGTTTGCAGACATTGAATGTGAAAAATACAATGAGATTACCTAATTGCATATACAACATGAGGCGCTTGAGGCATCTATTTTTGAAAGATGGTGATGAGAGCGTTGGAGGTGAAAAATTGAAATTGAAAGGGTTGAATGAGTTGGAGATGATAATTGGGTTCAACAGTTTGGTTGATGATATTACTCATCTTCTTAAATTGTCGAAGCTCCAAGTATTGGAAGGAAGAATTTGTGGTGAAGAAAGTGTGTCAATGATTGTTGATCACATCTTAAATCATCAAGTACAACTTCCCAGCATAAAACTTAGGATTGGCATGGATTTCAATACGAATTGGGAAGATCGCACAACTCTTCTCAGGTGGTTTGTGATGTGTCACTGACTATATCAATTAGAGATTAACGATTGACAAATGAGCAAATTACCCACCTATGAACTTCAACTATCAAAATGTGATAGAATTGCAGCTTGTGGGTACAAGGATTGAGGAAGACCCAATTGAAATACTCGAGAAGCTTCGCATGTTAAGAGTTCTTGGCTTGTGGCGCAATCCAGTATCTTTAGGTAACTTATGTACTCCAAACATTTTACACTCATTTATTAAGAAAGAATGCTCAATTTCCTGACTCGTTATGATTTTTTGACCATACTGTTCTTGTGGGCCATCTTTGAATAGCCTTTTAAGGCATATGTGTTCCTTTCACCGTATCTCTCTATCTTTTATCTGCATCTCTTGTATAGAGTGTTTGGTTATATGGGTGATCTAATCATTAGTTTGGTTTATTATTCTGTATGGTGCTTAGGAAGTACCTGGACCTCCTTCACCTTGGTTTTCTATTGGTGAATTGAATTTTCTGTTACGAATTGTATTTCATCTCCTATATTCAACCGCCTACATGGAGATGGTATCATGTATTTTATTTAAAAAAAAATTATACATGTGATATGTATGTGTTGAATGGAGTGTGAGATGAAATGCAATTTGCAACATAAGGTTTGATCCCTCCTATTAATGGTAGTATCATCACTAGAAGGGAATACGTCTAAAATCACAAGAAATACATTAGGGATATTGGGGTCGCCCCCAATGAAATCACTCGTAAGGTCAAGTTAGTTAAGGTCTTAAGGTCATAAGGATCATATAAAATATATGCAGTTAAGTAATCAAATCATTCCTGAGTACATTTAATTGTCCCTATTTATAGCTTTCACCAAACGTACTGATCCGCCTCGATCACGTTTGACCTTGATCAATGATCTCGACCACCCACGTCACCGATTTAGACCTGTTATCTGGAAAGAAAACACAAAGCTAGTCGGGATCGCCCCGACGACGATGCTCCGATGCCTAAGTCAGATGCTGAGATCGAAAGTAAAATTTGGCGATCTAAAATATAAGTGTAGATGAACAGTGTACCTTCTCTCAGTGTGGACTTGGGGTATTTATAGGCGATTGAAGATGGGACCCTCCTGTTGGACAGGTGTCGGCTTCAGGCTCATCCATGCAATGACTCAGCTATTTTCCCGGTGGACACCTGTCCGACGGATAATATGGGTCGGATTTAGGTTCATGGGGCCCGATTTGAGACGTCATCAAGCCACAATGAGCCCCGTGCGATCCTGCGATCTGACTCTGCAATCTTGTTCATGTCTTTTTCTCGCATCGATCTGCGATCTTGTACGCGACCAACCGGCAAAGTTTTGTTCTAATCAGCATCTCCTCGTGACACCCTCATCACAATTCCCCCACTTCTTCCAAATGTAATTTATTGCATTGGGAAGAAGTATATCTCTTCCAATTTAGGTCGAAAGAAATCCCTGCAGGGTCGCGTGTTTGATGCAATTTGATAGCCGAGGGTTGAAGCTTTGCATATGTATCGTCATCCAAGATCAGTAACCGAAAGGTCTTGCTACCATAAGTCCAAACATTGCATTAATGAATCGCCACGCGTCATCCATGCAACCGACGGCTCGATCACCGAAGCACCACTTGTCATCCATCCGCTCGCTTCAGCAGGGCGCGTCTTTCCACACAGTGGCCTATATATACCCTTCCCTTTCAAAATCCGCCTGCTCCATCACTTCGCCCTCGACATCGGCAGTGAGGAGGTACAACTTCATGACCTTCCTCCTCATCCAGGTCGAGGTGCTTCCCCCAGCATCGAGATGGTCGGCTCGCAGGAGGGCGAAGCTGCTGGTCTTAGCCGCCATCGGAAACGTAAGCACAGGTCGCCTTCTAAGTCAAAGCATGGGAGGCCACTCTTTCACAGGCGATCCGAAGAGGAGGCCACCGCTGCTCGAGCTGCCGAAGATGAAAATTTGAAGTGTTTGAAGGAGGTCGAGGAGTGGGAGTCGTCTGCCCTGGCCACTCATCGCACAGAATCTCAAAAATCCGCTGAACTGACCGGGGCCCGACTTGCACCTAACTGGAAGGTCTCTAATCATAGCACTATCCTGAACAGCGAGGCTGGGCAGGAATCTTACGAGATCTACAGGCACACCAACCTACCCCGTGACCAGGCTGCACCTCTATCCTACCCCTACCCTCGACTGGAGCAGTACGGTGCTCATGCCCTGGCGCAAGTAATTGCTTCGACTTTCGTACTTGTCTCAACTTCTTCACTTCTGACCCTATGTACCATTTCCGTAGGCCGGGTCGTTCATGCGATCATTGTCACTAAAATGCACCGTCCTCTGCAAGCGTCGCCAGGAGGCTTAAGAAAAATACCGGGAGATCTGAAGTGACTTCCAAGCGAAAGAGAAGGAATGGGGAGAGGAGCGCCGGCGTCTTGATGAGGTGAAGACAGGTTTAGAGGCGGAGGTCGCTCGGTTGAAGGAGATCATGGAATCCCATGGTGCCGAGGTTGCCAGGGCGCGTGAAAAGGGCCAAAGGTCTGGCTTTTCTGCTGGTCAAGAAGCAGGTCTCATTCAAGGTCGCACAGAAGGTCGGGAGGAGTTCTTGAACTCTGTTGAGTTTGATGCTCGAGTTCGCAGTGCTAGGTTGGAAGGAGCCCGAGATTTCTTGAAGACTCCAGTCTTCGATACTGCGGTCGAGAACAAGGCGAGCATCTACATGACGCAGGGCTTCAACAAGTGCAAGGCTCAAGCCAATAAATTAGAGGCATTTGCTGAAGGGTTCGACCAGAACCAACTCAACCCCTTCGTGGATGAGAACTTCCAACCATACCCTGTAGAGCCGTCTCCTCAGATTGAAGGAACTGAGTTTGCGAGCTTAATGGATGAGGTGGAGGCCATGGATGAATGAGCTCGATCGCTCGACCTTGTGACCAGAATTCCTGCAAATACTGAATTTTTTGTATAAATCAAGGGTTAGAGAATCAATCACATTTTGACTGTTCATGCTTTTTGATCGCATATTTTGTAATGATTTTGGAATTTTGGCCATATTTATCAATTCCAACAATTCAATGCATGATAGTACTTCTAATTATTCGAAAGATGTGTAAACAATGTTCTCGAATATTTGGATCTGACACCAATGCAATGTTTTCCAAGTACTTCCACAGGTCGCGCCTTTTATAGATCGAATGATCATTTACAGGTTTTACGATCTTTCTCAGATCTTGTGATCTTTTGCAGATTCTACGATCTTTTTCAGATCGAATGATCTTTTTCAGATCTTGTGATCTTTTTCAGATCTTGTGATCTTTTGCAGATTCTACGATCTTTTTCAAATCGAATGATCTTTTTCAGATCTTGTGATCTTTTGCAGATTATACGATCTTTTTCAGATCGAATGATCTTTTTCAGATCCTGTGATCTTTTGCAGATTCAAGAATTAAACAGAAACTAAATGCTCAACAAGATAATTGCGAAAAAAGAACACGATATTTATATATGCCAGCGATCTTGTTTAGATACAGTATACATGACTTTTCATCAACCTAAAACTTGACCTTTCTCAGGTACAAAAGCGATCTCTTTGACCTTTTACAAGCTCACAATTACGCATAGAACTTTTTCAAGTTTTGAACGTTCCATGGTCTGGGTAGATCTCAACCATCCATATCTTGCAGGCGGTAGGTGCCTCTCCGTTTGATCTCTGTAACTTTATAGGGTCCTTCCCAGCCCAGGTCAAGCTTCCCCACATGCTTTGAGACCTCTACTTTCTTCAGAACGAGGTCTCCAACTTGGAATTTTCTGGGCCTCAATTTTTTGTTGTAACTTTTCATCATCAAGCCCTTATGATGTAGCATTTTTGCGTATGCGACCTCTCTTTTTTCTTCGATCACCTCCAAGTCCAACAAGCGCTCCTCGTGATTGGTTGCAGGGTCATACATAGTCACTCGATGTGATTCCTCGCCTATCTCTGTAGGAATAAGAGCTTCAGTACCAAATACAAGGCAAAAAGGAGTTTCACCTGTTGAGGATCTAGGTGTGGTTCGGTATGCCAACAAGACTCCAGGTAATTCATCCAACCATGACCCTTTAGAACTTAACCTTGTTTTCAAATGCTGAAGGATGGTCCTGTTAACGACCTTGACCTGCCCATTCGATTGCGGATGTCCTACTGCATTGAAGTTTTGCTGAATCTTCAGCTCTTTACACCAATTTGTGATTTTCTTCCCTTGGAATTGAGTGCCATTGTCTGAAATCAAAACTCTAGGGACCCCGAATCGGCATATGATATTCTTCCATATGAATTCGATCATATTGCCCTCCGTCACCTTAGCTACAGCCTCTGCTTCTACCCATTTAGAAAATACTCCACGGCCACCACAATGAATTTTTTCTGAGATCGCGCGGTGGGGAAAGGTTCTAAGATGTCTATCCCCCATTGATCGAAGGGACAAGCGATCTTAACTGCTTCCATTTGGGTCCCTGGTGCATGCATTTGTGCTGCAAACTTTTGACAGGCCTCGCATCTCTTGACCAATTCTTCATGTCTTTCACCAGGGTTGGCCAAAAATACCATTGTCTGATAACTTTTTATGCTAATGACCTTCCTCCAGAGTGATTTCCACAACTTCCTTCGTGAATTTCCATCATCACGTATTCAGCTTTCTCCGGATCAAGACATTTCAACAAGGGTCCTTCTATGGTCCTCTTGTATAACTGTTCATCAACCAATGTGAAACGAGCTGCTCTTGCTTTCAATCTCCGTGCAGCAATGGAATCAGCCGGTAAAATTCCCTCTTTCAAGTATCGAACAATTTCATCCTTCCATGATGCCTTTTCGCTCACCGTATTAACATCAACACCTTCGGCGATCGCGGATGTTTCCTTGACCATCACTGTAATCTTACGATCTCTAATTCCTGATAGAGTAGCCCCAAACTTCGATAATGAATCGGCTTTGTCATTTTCATGTCGTGGGATTTGATGCACCTGACACTTGTTAAATTTGGACATTATGGATTTTGCTTTGGTGTGGTACAATATCATGCGCTCTTCTTTGGTCTCATAAGTCCCCTCTATCTGTAAAGCAACAAGTTGTGAATCTGTGAAAACTTCTAGATCTTTCGCACCCGCTTCTAGTGACAACTCCAAACCCATGATAAGAGCTTTTATTCAGCCTCATTATTGGTGATCGAAAAAGATAGTCGTGCTGCGACCTCGATCTCTACATTTTTCGGACCTTGTATCAATATCCCGATTCCTCCATTTCCCGCATTAGAGGATCCGTCAACGTGCAACATCCACTTATCTAGCCTGGGCCCAATCTCAGGCTCACCAATGAGCTCAACCATGAAATCTGCTAATATTTGTCCTTTCAACGCCGTACGGGCTTGATATTCGATATCAAATTCTCCCAGTTCTACTGCCCACTTCACAAGCCTACCTGAGGCTTCTGGTCGCGCCAATACATTACGGAGCGGATGATTGGTTAGGACGACTATGCGATGACCTTGGAAATAAGGTCGCAGTTTACGGGCTGTTACAATAAGCGCAAGTGCTAGCTTCTCGATCTGCGCATACCTTTTCTCTGCTTCGTGCAACATCCTGCTCACATAATATATCAGACTCTGCAACCCCCTCTTCTTCTCTAACCAAAGCCGAACTAACTGCACTCTCCGAAACAGCCAGGTATACATACAACACCTCATTTCCCTTCGGATTTGCTAGTAGCGGTGGTGAGCGCAGGTATGTTGTTAAGTCTTGAAACGCTTGTTCACACTCATCCGTCCACTCAAAATTCTTGGTCTTTCTCAACACTTTAAAGAAAGGTAGATTTCTATCCGAGGATTTTGAAATAAAACGATTGGGAGAAGCAAGCTTACCAGTAAATTTCTGGACCTCTTTAACGTTGGTTGGCGACTTCAGCTTCAGTATTACTTCTATTTTCTCGCGGTTCATCTCAATTCCACGTTCGCTGACTAGATAGCCCAGAAATTTTCCTCTTGTCACTCCAAAGGTGCACTTCATTGGATTCAACTTCATTCTGAATTTCCTGAGCGTTGCAAAGGTTTGTTCAAGGTAAACTATATGATCCCGCGACCTCGAGCTCTTCACCAGCATATCGTCAACATAAACCTCCATAGTTCTCCCGATCTGATCTTCGAACATCTTGTTCACTAGGCGCTGGTAAGTGGCTCTTGCGTTCTTCAGCCCAAAGGGCATCACCTTATAGCAATATATTCCCCTTTCCGTCACAAATGAAGTCTTGCTCTGATCGTCTTCTGCCATGAAAATTTGATGGTAGCCCTGGTAAGCATCCATCAATTCGAGGAAGTGGATATGGATCCTTTGGGCATGCTTTGTTCAAATCTGTGAAGTCGATGCAAACTCTCCATTTTCCTCCTGGCTTAGGAACTACCACAACGTTGGATAGCCAATCTGTATATTGGACTTCGGTAATGTACCCTGCACTTAACAGCCTTTCTACCTCTTCCCTGATCACCTGGTTTTTCTCCGCGCTGAAGTTTCTCTTCTTCTGTTGCACAGGTCGCATGGTAGGGTCTACGTTTAACCTGTGAACAGTCACTTCCGGTGCCACACCTACGAAATCAGACGAGCTCCATGCGAAAACATCAACATTTCTCCTTAGTAACGATACCATCATGGTTCCCAATTGCTCGCCCAAGTGCGACCCTATCCTGGTAGTTTTAGAGGGATCTCCCTGGATCACCTCTACAATCTTATGAGTCTCAGCCGGCCGAATTCTTTCGGTTTTCTCTTCAGGTATCTGGTCTCCTCCTTCAATAACATCTAATTTTCTCCTTTTATCCGTGCTTTCACCATTTTTCAGGGATAAGTTATAGCATTTACGCGCTTCTTCCTGGTCGCAAATCACCTCACCTATTCCAGCTCTCGTTGGAAATTTTATTTTCAGATGGTACGTAGACACTATTGCTCGGAATGCATTCAGCCCAGGTCTTCCAAGGATTACATTATATGCAAAGGGCGTGTCTACAACTAAGAATTTGATCATCAGCGTTTTTCTTCGAGGTTCTTCTCCCATAGACACAGGTAGATCTAGGGTTCCCAATGGCACAATCTCAGTGCCACCAAACCCAACTAGCGGGGTTCTCACAGGTTCTAACTCCGCGTTTTCTAACCCCATCTTGACAAGAACATCCCGGAGGATGATATCCGCTGAACTTCCATTATCAATCAGAACATTCCGGACGGTAAAGTTGGCTATATCGAGTCTGATCACCATAGGATCGTTTTGCGACCCCACTCTTCCTGCCACATCCTTGTTCCCAAACGTAATTTCCTCCTCTGCTCAATATTTGCAATCAGTTGATCACGCTGAACATTTCTATTCTGCCGCTTTCTAGATCTCCCAGAATCACCCCCTTCTGGCCCTCCTGCGATAGTATAGATTATGCCTTTCACAGGCGCATTACTTCCCAGATTAGCTTCTTTTAGCACACCTTTCCCTTTGTCTTGCCTCCTGTCGGGACTCCTAGATCTACTTCTCCGAACCACAGTTTCCTCAGCACGAAATTTTAACACTAGCTCTTTAAAATACCCTTGTCTTATCAGCCTCTCAATCTGGTCTTTCAATTGATAACACTCTCGTGAATCTCGTATGGCGGGGCCATTTTAACATATCTGACTTCTCTACACTCAACAACGCCTTTGTTCGGGTACTGTTCAAGGGTGTGTACCGGTGGTATTTTGGTCAGTATGGAGGGTCGCGAGTGCGATCAGCGTTTTGCCTCGGATCTTTCCCAGATTCGTGGTCGCGAGTCCTTCCAGCACCTAACCACTCCCCATCTTTCATAGCATTCATTTCTTCTTCGTTAATATATTTTTGTGCCAAGCGCATCAATTGTTCCACATTGGTTGGCGGTCTCTTGCCAGAGTAGAGGCGAAAGGTCATTTCTTCAACCCGTGAATAAGGATGCTCACCATCATGTCAATACTTAAATCTTGGACCTCCAGAGTCTCGTTATTAAATCTCCCCATAAAATTTTTTAAGGTCTCATTTTCTTTCTGCCTGATAGTGAATAAATAGGTCGCTGATCTCTTTTGCTTTCTCTTGCTCGCAAAATGAAAAACGAATTTCTACACCAACTGTTCGTGTGATTCAATGCTACCCACCGGCAAACTCATAAACCACTCTTGCGCCTTCCCCGTTAAGGTAGTCACGAATAGTTTTGCTTTAATAGGGTCCGTTTGTCCATAAAGATTCATTACTAAATCAAATGTGGACACATGCTCTTGCGGGTCCTTCAGACCGTCATATTTTGGTAAATCCGGCATTTTAAAAGTCGCACTTACAATTTCACTCAGAATTCTATTACAAAACGGAGAGTGTTTGTTCTGAGTAACTAATTCTCCTCTTCGCTTCAATTCATCAATCTGTTTCCCCAGCAAATGGATCTGTCTGCCTACACTGTCAACATCGGCTCTCGAGATCGCGGGTTCTCGTCTACGCCATCCACCTTGCGAACTAGACCCCACTTCAGAAGGGATGGCCGCGCGTCTCCTCTCGGGAGCTCTCCTACTCATCCCCTCAAAAATCCGCTCGGTCTCTCTGTCTCGTATTACTCTCCGTCGGGCATTTTCATTTTCAGCGGGTTGTGTTCTTCTTTCATATGCCAAAATGGCATTTCTGCTAGCTTCCTCCATCATTCGTTGTAATTTTCCTTATGTCAATTGGACTATCCTTTCATTCCCCACCCTCGGGGTCTCCTCAATAGCCCGCCTACCACCTTCCGATCTTTCCATGTTTTAGGATTTATGTTTTATCTCCAAAATCGTTCCCACAGACGGCGCCAAACTGATCCGCCTTGATCACGTTTAACCTTGATCAATGATCTCGACCACCCACGTCACCGATTTGGACCTGTTATCTGGAAACAGAACACAAAGCTAGTTGGGATCGCCCCGACGACGATGTTCCGATGCCTAAGTCAGATGCTGAGATCGAAAGTAAAATTCGGCGATCTAAAATATAAGTGTAGATGAACAATGTACCTTCTCTCAGTGTGGACTTGGGGTATTTATAAGCGATTGAAGATGGGACCCTCCTGTTGGACAGGTGTTTGCTTCAGGCTCATCCATGCAATGACTCAGCTATTTTCCCGGTGGACACCTGTCCGATGGATAATATGGGTCGGATTCGGGTTCATGGGGCCCGATTTCAGACGTCATCAAGCCACAATGTGCCCCGTGCGATCCTGCGATCTGACTCTGTGATCTTGTTCATGTCTTTTTCTCGCATCGATCTGCGATCTTGTACGCGACCAACCAGCAAAATTTTTTTCTAATCAGCATCTCCTCGTGACACCCTCATCACGTACGAATTCAGTTGGGATTCATAAGATCATGCCACATGGTCATCATCACGTAGCCCATCGATCGATTGCCAAAACTGTTAAAACTAATTACAAATCGTACAACTATAGCAGTAGTACTGGAACCACGGATTCCAAGAAAACTAAGTGTTGACTTCTTAACCTGAGTTGTGGTAACCAAAAAAGGGGATTTTGGGATTTAGCAACTATTTTAAACTAAACCAAAAGCAAGAATAAATAATTAGGATAAAATCAAGAGAGATGAATTCTAGTCAAAGGGAGTGTATCACCCAATTATCACGTTCATCCTTGGTCACAAATAGTTAACTTCAAAATTTATTATCTCATTCACTGTCTCGATAGCATTCTATATCAATTTGATAATAAGATTTTGCATATATGAAATCAGTTAAACCTAGATCAAATAACTGAGTTAGTTGCAACTATCAAACCTAATTTTCTTATCCCTAGAAATAAATAATTCAAAGCACATACTTCATTTGCTTGGTCCTCGTACCAATCATTCATGGCAATCACAGTTCACCGATAGTAACAGGAAAATTAATAGCGAATCATTTTCCCAAAGCTACCACTATAATCAACATAAGAAATATTTGGAGAACTCAGATATGCACAAGACCCCACAACATAATAAAATGGTTCAATGTTTCCATTAAATTAGAAAAGAGAATTAGTTACATATAATGTGTATGAGAAAATCTAAAGTCCTAACGAGAAAACATAAACTATGGGGAGAAAGGGAGATGATAGAAGTTGGGAGATTGAGGGATCATTGAATATGGCACCTTTAGCTTAATTGTATCATTCATTCCCCTTTCAATTTATTTGAGTCAAATTAGGCCCTTTTAACTTTTTTAATCAAAACTCAACTTTGTCACTCCTATATACCAAAGTAAATAATTAAAATAATATATGCAATAAAATTATTCCAAATACGCAAGATAAGCACAAATAAGAGTAGTGAGTAGAATCATATCAAATACCCCTACATCGAGACCATGCTTGTCCTTAGTTATGTCTCAATTTAAAATACGCTAGTTATCCATGTATCACCGCTCAAATATTTCTCATGTCACTTAAAGTATATTACTTAAGTAAATATGTCTTAATAATCTGAGAACAAACACTTGTAGAATAACCTTTAACTCATTATCCTATTGACTTTATCAAAATCGGCTGAAACAAATCTCAACATCCTTACACAAGGTCACTCTAGTCACTCAAAAGTGTTTAAGAATTTAGATTGCACTCATATCAAGACATAAAATGTCTTTGCCATATGTTTACTTGTCAATCGAATCTCCACCAAAATGCGAATTAGTGCTTGATCAAAATATCTTTACATGGGTTGTAATGAGGCTTGAGACAAAGAATGGAAAAAAGATAAGATCAACTTGTGGCTCGTAAAATAGAATAGGATAATGTCAACTTAGTTGCTTACCTTTCCAAATCTCCTTCTTTCCATCATCGATTCAAGTGCATTAGACTAAAACTCCTTTTTTTCTGTTTTCATTCTTCTTTCTTTTTCTCTCAATTTTTTTTCTTTCGATTGGTGCTACTAATGTTTCCTTATATGCAACTTCAATCACTTCCTCCACTTCTTTTTATGTCAAACTTTGAAGTAACTAAGCCAATAAATTTCCCTTGTATGGGTACAAAAATCACTTTAGGAAACAACCAATAATGGGATAAATTGTCTTGAAGCTTTACCAAGAAGAAAAAAGGCCAAGGCTCAAATAAGATTTAATAGGGGAAGTCCAAGTAAGCTCTTTTGAAGGTCAAATTGGCTATTCCTAATTGCCCTTATCACTTTTATACACAAATGTTGAAAAATGTGATCTCAAATGCGTTATACAAACAAATTCTAGAATGAACACACTCTTTTGATTCCCTTAATCGATAGATTTGTATGAGCACTATTTAAGTGGAAGTGCTTTTGGATCAAAAGCTAACAACTAGGATCATTGTGTTAATTTTTGCATTCGTTTAATGCAACCAATGGGGCACATTGCACACAAACAAAGCATGCTTCTTTCGCCAGTTTCTCTTACTTATCTAAACTTAAACAAAAAAATCCATATAAGCCCACGAAGGTCACAAGGCTGCAATAAAAGAATTCAAAGGTTACACAGTGTTGGGTGGGTGAGCCCTTAATATTATTACAGAAATAATACACAAAGGTGTACAAGATATTAAGTGAAAATCACATCAACATAAAGTAGCGGAAATAATCGGTCAATCGAAGGCTCAGAGATCCAGATCCAATTCTTAGGCTTTACTCACGATCACTAAGATCAGCAGCCTTAAGATAAAATCCACGGTTACTCAAGCCGCACAAAGCTCTTTGGCCGCAAAGGCTCCTTTTTCACACTTAGTTCTTGCACACACTAAGTTACCCAAACCACGAATCGACCACCATATAAAGGCGGACCGAGAGAGGCGGTGACGAAGTCCCAAAAAGCATGGAAAAACCGCAAGAGAAAGAAGAGAAGAAAACGAGGGCGGTGCAGTGAATGAAGAAGAAGAAGAAAAACAACAGTTGGTAGAAAAGAGGGTGCTATGAAAAATTATATTTAATTTGTAAGTCAAACTGGGTCGGTGAGTCAAGTCGTGTCGTGGGCTTGGGCTTGGGCCGTCCAAGTGGGTTCTTGGGCCTACCTATTTTTGGTCATGGACCATCAATATTTTCCAACATATTCCCCCTTGGACCAGAACCCAAAAAAGAGCAAAGGCCCAAATGGAGAAGTTAAACGGATCTAGCATTCATCATAGCCGTTTTTACTTGCAAAACAAAGATGCTAGTAACAGTATTTGACTTATGATATTTCATACACAAAGCATAGCACACAGCAAGCACCAAGCAGATAGCGATGATATAAACCCATAGCCACCAAGGCTAAATCAAACAGCCACTACGGCTCAATCAGCCACTTAGGCTAATTCACGCCACCAAGGCACACAAAGAACTCAACTAGCCACTTAGGCATTCATATACGGCCACTAAGGCACAATTACACAACCACATAGGCTAAAATTGCCACCAAAGCAATGTCACAAAGACACGCAATCATATAGCTTCATCGAACCACTTAGACTTGTTCATAAAATCACTAAGGTTAATTAGACATCCACATAAGCTATTTTTTAAAAACATTTAGCCACTCAGGCTAATGACACAAAGACTAAACAATATCCACGAAGGAACATTACTTAATGCACTAAACAATAATATCACTCACAACACAAGTGTACATAGCTTTTATGGGCATAAAGCCAAAAAACATGTTCTTCAATAATAATGCACTTAGCGTAAAATTGCACATAGCATACATGAAGAGAAAACTAAGGATTCCCAAGCCAAACCTTGACCAGATACCCGCGACCTCAAGGGTCCGGCCAGGTGAGGGATTAGCGGGAATAAGCCTCAACTTTAACAGTATAAACATCCAAATTGGTAACAATATTTCAACAAATGCACTTAACGGATTTAATATTGTATCATATCTTACACTAAGCAAAATAATTCCGAAAATAACAATTACATCCTTGGAAATTTACAACAGAAAAAAATCGTCTAACCACAGAAATATTTAGAGATATTATCACATAAATTTTCCCCATCTGATAGTGGGAAAACAACAATTTCAGCAACTTCTTTTCAGCAGATTTTGTTGGCTAAAAACACTGAAAAAACAGCAGCAAAACAACAATATAAAAACAATAATTTTTGCCCTAAAAAACAGCAAAAACGTGCAATAATTTTACACCAATTCAGCAGCAATTATCGCATCAAAAGCAGCAATTTTAGCCAAAAAAACAACAGTAATTCAACACCAAAAGACAGCAATTTCAGCAAGAAATATCGTAAGAAATCAGCCCGAAAATTTCACAGAAAATTGCTAATCGAAAAACAAAGATAGTTAGATGTTACCATGGGTCTTCAAGATCAGAGCACCCGTGGCTCTGATACCACTGTTGGGTGGGTGAGCCCTAAATATTATTATAGAAATAATACACAGATGTACAAGATATTAAGCGAAAATTACATAAACATAAAGCAGCAGAAATAATCGGTTAATCGAAGAGTCAAAGAGCCAGGTCCAATTCTTAGGCTTTACTCACGATCACTAAGATCGGCAGCCTTAAATAATACCCAATGTTGCTCAAGCGGCACAAAGCCCTTTCGCCACAAAAGTCCCTTTTCACACTTAGTTCTTGCACACACTAAGTTACCCAAACCACGAATCGACCACCATATAAAGGCAGCCCGAGAGAGGCGGTGACAACGTCCCAAAACACTTGGGAAAACCGCGAGAGGAAGAAGAGAAGAAAACGAGGGTGGCGCAGTGAATGAAGAAGAAGAAGAAAAACAACAGTCGGTAGAAAAGAGGGTGCTATGACAAATTATATTTAATTTGTAAGTCAAATCGGGTCGGCGGTCAAGTCGGGTCGTGGGCATGGTCTTGGGCTTGGGCCGTCCAAGTGGGTTCTTGGGCCTACCTATTTTTGGTCTTGGGCTATCAATATTTTCCAACACACAGGATGATTCACACATTTCAGTCAAGACATATTAAGTCCAAATGTATGTTTCAGTACAAAAATACAAATTTTTCAGAAACTAATTCCCAATTTTCACAATAAATCAATCCCCAAACCACATTGCTAAATCAACAACATAATCAATGATCAATAACTTCCATGAATCGAGAATAAATAATGAAGCTTTCCCCACACCTAGAACATGTATTGTCCTCAATGTATGTTGCAATGCTCATATATAGAAAGATAAATGGAAAGTGAGAGGAGCAAGGGAACACTCCTAGATCGTTATGGAGTGCGACGGTAATTTCAGGCTGGCGATACTATGATACTGCCTCCTTTTTGGTTGGGTAGCACAACTCCTACTCCATTGCCAGAATAGGTGGAGCAACCATCTATGTGCAGTACCCATTTTCCTTTATCTTCCTTAGCTGGTGCTACTTTGGACATGAATTCTGTGAGTGCTTGGGCCTTAATGGTCGTTCTTGGCTGGTAAGGGATGCCATAATCACTGAGCTCTACAGCCAACTTGATCATTCCCTGAAGTCTTAGTTTTTCTATCATTACGGGCAGGGGGTATTAGTACAAACAATAATAGAATGTGATAAAAAGAAGGTCGGAACTTTTAAGCTGTTATTACAGAGGCAAATGCTAATTTTTCACCTTAGGGTAACGTTTTTTAGCCCTATGCAATAAATTACTGACATATTATTTTAAATCCCATCTTCCTCCTTAATGAGCACGGAGCTCACAACTACTGCCTTACAATGTGGTAGAGGTATAGTTACTCACTACGCACTAGCTTAGTAAGTAAAGACAGCTCAATGGAGTAGGTTCTCAACTCCTAAAAATCTTTTTGGTTTGTCTCGTCCCAAGTGAAATCTTTGGCCTTTCTTGGAGTTTTGAAGAAGGATAGGCTCGCTCTACTGACTGGAATATGAACCTGCGTTGGGCTGCTATGTGACCGGCTAGTTCACTGTGTTGCACGATAGGGCATCAGAATAGTTCATTGGACAAGGAACAATTGTTTCGTTCAACTAGTTCGTCAAGACGTTATTGTATCGATTCACCAACAAGAAGAAGACCAAAAGATCAGCCACTTACCTATTTTCTTTAAAGTAGAGAGAATGAGTCACGGATGAATTTCATGGACAAATGTGACATCGAGATGCTAGAAGTCCAAGATTTTTGTATTGAGATAGCCACTAACGTCCTAATGCATGGGCTAAACAAGGGAACATTTGGTTTTGCATTGGCACTTAACTCTTTTCATGTCAATGAAGTACTTTATGGAGGCACAATTATATCTACAAAAAGAAGAGATGATCCACTAAAGAATGGTATCACAGGGAACCGATAAAATAAAATATAAATGCAGAGAGGAAATTCCTGGAGGGGGGAGTGGGGGTATTCCGAAGAACTAAGATCACCACCAATCCACTGGTTCATAAATTATGTCGCTCATGGACAGAAGGTTGAGGGCTCTTATGGGTATTTAACATTTTTGTATGTCATAATGGCCCTAAAAGAATAGGGACACTCCAAGTAGGAAATACTCACATGAGCATTGCCATTTCTTTAAGGATAGGGGTCAGATTACTGAAAAATGCTATCAACTGAAAGATGAAATTAAAAGATTAATTCGTCAAAGTTGTCTAAAAGAGTTTGTGACAACGGGTTGTCAAATAAAGGTTCATTAGATAGCAACACTAAATCAGGAAAAATGGAGTCTAAGAATTAAATCCCTAGAGCAACGTTGGAGGGAACCGCCCAAAGGAGATGGAGCATTGAAGCAAACAGATGATAACCGTCTTTAGAGAGGGGTCATACATGATCACAAGTGGACCTACTATCCGCGATTCAGTAAGCTCAAGAAAGAGGTATACATGAATGATGAAAAGTGGTTGACCGGCATATCAATTTCTTAAGCCTCGTTTACTTTGATGTATAAGCTTGTATAAAAAAGTAGTATAGGTTAATGTAGTGTTTACTTTATTGTATAGGAGGGCAGTATAAAACCAAAGCCCTCTACTAATTACTATTACACATAAATAACTAATACCACCTTAGGAGGTGGTAAAAAATTAATTCCAAGGTTGCACCAAATATGAATGACTATTGTACCCTTGAAATTTGATTTCATAATAAAAATAATGGTGATGATGATGATTATTGTTATTGTTATTATTATCATCATCACCACCATTATTATTATTATTATCATTTTGTCTTCTAAATTTTGAAAATAAGGGCTCAGAGGTAATTTTTCTACCAAAAGCATGTGGATACATCAAAATAAACACTTGATAAAATATTCCTGTTTCGATAATACATAGAAGTAAACACCCAACTATTTATACAGTGTTTTTTATTTATTTATTTAATAAAGAATAATCCTATCATTCATATAATACAATCATCGAAGTAAACGAAATATTAATGTCTAGCAAACCAATAAAGTATTTCTTTTAATGATGGGAATCTAGTAGATGCCAAATGGCCATAGAATGACCAGATGGTCATTTCAGTGGATGTAGCTAACTTTGAGGTAACAAAGGTCTTCGTTGATAGTGGAAGCTCAGTGAACATCATATTGTTGATCGTCCTCTGAAAAATAGATTTTGATGTCGCAACACTTCTTCCAGTTTCCACACTGCTAGGATCATAGGTTATACCATTAGGTATGATTGACTTCCCAACATCTTTCGGATTAGTACCTAAAAGAAAGGCGATGATGTTAAAATACTTGTTGGAAGATGAACCTTTTGTTTGGTTATAACATGGTAGAGGGGAGGCTAGAACTAAACAAATTTTTAGGTTGTTGTGTCAATGTTTGAAACTTAAAATGAAGCTTCCTACCAAGAATGAAGTGCTATGAGAGGAGACCAAAAGATAACGAGAGAATTCTACAACATATCTACAAGACCATCCACCCAGCAACTAACTTTATTTTGGAGTCTTGCAGGGTAAGTGTAGATGGTTGCAACAAGTCATCTATTGCTTGATGCAGGGGAAGAAAGCAAGCGTATAAAATTGCAGAGGCTTGAATTAAACTTTCCAATCATAAGCTTATCAAGTTGTTATCGAGAGAAAATTGTACGGTGACTAGAATTAAGGCGCAGATCAACAAAAGAATGAAAATGACGAAATTGATTTTATATTTTGGAAGACTATCAAATTTCAAAAAATAAATCTTAATATCACTGTTCAATTAAACATGGGATCAAATGCAAAGCTTATTAGATAAAGAAAGATGAGTTTTGGGCTGGAAAAAACAAGATCAAAGAGCAGGATGTCTAAAAGATGTTACAAGATCATAAAGGAGGATGTCCAACAGTGGTGGAGAAGCGGTACGATAGTTTTTCATAAATAATCGATTTTCTTTAGTCACTAACAAATTATTATTGATTCTTTAGTTAGTTAACTATGTAGTCCCCTTGGTTAACAAAATAGTTCAACTGTTATAATTAATAAATAACTTTGTAAGTATTCTTAGTGACAATGAATTTTGTCATTTAATTTTTCTAATTATCTAAATCTATTAAGTTATTTGATTATTAGTTAGTCAAAATAAATAGTTATTAAGTAGTTCGTTAGTTAATAGTCATTTGATTAATTGAGTAGCGTTTTTTTTCTTTTGAAAATCCATTTAGTTGAAATATATTTTGGAATTTACTAAATTAATTTCAAATATATATAGTTAATTCAATTGATATTTTAATATATATCTTGTTATCAAATCAACGGTCCACAAGTGTCAAAATAAAGTAATTTGCCCAATCAAATTATGCTTCATATGAGTCAAAGATTCTAGCCAATCAGAACACACCACGTAGACAACTGATGTATGCTCCAATCAAGTCAAGACAAATATATGTGATATTTATGCCTTTAAATTATCCAAATATTAAAGATATAAAAGTCAGAATGACGAATCATATTATTTCAAATATATGATGTATTTATCTCTTTAAATTAAATTTTAAAGAGATAACACAAAAGGTATTCAGATACACCACAACTCTACTTCTCTGACACCTATATAAAGGGGTCATTAAACCTTATTAAAAAAATACATAGAGATAGAGAAAAAAGAGAAAGCAAGGGAAGTAGGTAAATAATTCTCACTACAAAGTTTTTCAGATTCAAGAATATTCAAAAACGTTCAAGGCGGAGATCGATTCTTTTATCGAAGCTGCGCCACAAATTGTAGTGTTTAGCCCAGGATTACTAGTGCAAAGCTCTTGAAATAACGTTATCAATATCCAAATACAGTAAAACCTCTATAAATTAATAACCTTGGGACCATGAAATTTTATTAATTTAGAGAGATATTAATTTATCGATAAATTAATATTTTATTAATTAAAAGAGAGACTTTTTAAATTCAACAAATTTAGTACATATATACTGAAAATAAATGAATTCACATATATTTCATTAATTATATTCATGCATCAATTAATTTTCTGTAATTAATTAAATATATTCATGTAAAATATCAATTCATTTTATACAATTAACTATTATATTTATAGACGCATGTATCAATTCATTGGAATTACTTAAACATACATGTTTACATTAATTCGTTGCACTTAAATAACTATTATAGTCAATTAAATATATTCAGGTTATGATGAATGAAACATATACTATATAAATCTCAATATGAAAATTAAATAATTCATAACACACCCAACCATATCTTCTCATCTAAAAGCATCGCAAAATCATCCATGAATGGTCCAATGCGTAAAGCATTACAGACTTCGTAATTGAGCAAATTACCATAATATTTATAATTATAATATTTATGAATTATTAATTTAGAGTTTTAATGGGACCTAATATTTGTAAAGGAATTTTTTGAAAAATTATTATCTTATTATCTTATCAAATTTAATAATTTTTTACAAAGGCCCAAGTCGGGACCGGAAGATTTTATTATTTTAGAGAGTTTATTAATTTATAGAGTATTAATTTATAGAGGTTTTACTGTATACTCTCAAGAAGATCCAAATGGAAAATTCCCTTTCAAATCATCAAATTTCAAGTCAAACAGCTTTTAATTCAGGATTACAAGTGTGATCCATCAAATTAATGTTATAGAAATTCAAATTCAAGTACAAAGGAGATCTCGTGGAGATTACCCTTTGAATTTGTCAAGTTTTACAAATACTACTTTTGAAATCAAAGGATATAATAGAGATTGTACTCAATTTGATATCTTAATCCAAATATTTTTTATTTGTGATAATTTATTTATATTTTGATTTTCCCAACACAATAAAATTTAGCACTCACAGATTTTAGCACTCCCAGTGAGACATTTTGTACCCTTGATTTGTTCCCTTCATCAAAGAGCAAAAGCACTTAAACTGATAGTCAAGGAACTTCAAAGACGGTCAATTTAAAACTTGCCATCTAAAAGTCTTCGAGCTCTAGTGTCAAAGAAACTCAAAGAATCTTCCCAAATAACTTCTCTTACTGAGTATGTCCATAAGGGCATAGGCTTACCTAGCCATGCAAGTGAAGATGATAGAATAAATCTCCTCCGTCCTCTCTTTGTTCCATGTTTACCTATTCCTTTATAACAAATGTGGCTCTGATTATGGTGACGAATGCTACAACTATAAAGGAACAACTTGGAAGTCTGACAAGAGCCATTAAGGGACTTACAAAGCGTGTCCAAGAGCAAGATGCTCAAATAGCTAAATTGATTAACAAGACAGATAAAGTTGACACAAGTCAAATCATAGGTGAACGAGTTGACGCTCATGATGAAGCAGAGGCATCCACAAAACAATATTATATTGAGAGGGATAAGTCTGCAAAAGAGTTTCAAATTTTATTTTGACGGATTGAATCCTATGGAGCAACTAAAACAATTCGTTGAGGGAACCATCAGAAGCAAAATTGAGGGAAGTTCAAAGTCATCCCTTACTAACTCCAAGCATTACACTCAAAGGATTGGCAACATGAAGATGCCGATGGGTTATCATACACCAAAGTTCCAAGAATTTGATTGCAAGGGCAATCCTAGCAGCATGTAGCTCACTTTGTTGATACGTGGAATAATGCGGGAACATATGGTGATCACATAGTCAAACAGTTTGTTCGATCACTGAAAGGCAATGCGTTTGACTGGTACACTAACTTGGAAGCTGGCTCAATTGATGGATGGGAATAGTTAGAGTAAGAATTTCTCAATCGCTTCTATAGCACTCGACGAACTATCAGCATGATTGAGATTACTCATCAATGGAAAGAAGAACTAGTCGTTGATTATATCAATAGGTGGAGGAATTTAATCCTTAATTGCAAAGATCAATTATCTGAAACTCCTGACATTGAGATCTGCATTCAAGGGATTTATTGGAGCCTTTGTTACATTCTTTAAAGAATCTTACCTAAATCTTTCGAAGAGTTAGCTACTAGAGCACATGACATGGAGTTAAGTAAGACAGCAAGTGGAGTTGAGGGACCACCATTTCAAGAACCCCGCAAAACTAAGGAGAAATAAGAAGTAAAGAAAGGGGACAAACCTTATTCTGAAGCTCAAAAAAAGGAGACTGTGGCAATAAATGTGGCACCCTTCAAGCTCCGGAGCAAGAAAATGAATGGCGTCCCAAACAATAGTGGTCCTCAAGAGAATCCACAAAGAAAATTAAATTTGAATAAAATGCAAGAAAAGCAGTATCCATTCCTTGACTCCAATGTGCCCGGCATATTTGGTGACTTATTAGAGGCCAATCTCATTGAATTACTTGAATTGGAAGAGGCATGAAGAAGCCAGACAAATATATGATCCAAAATACTACAAATGCCATCGACTAGTTGGACATTAAATACAAAACTGTTTCATGTTCAAGGACAAGGTTATGCAATTGGCCCGCCAAGGTAAATTTCTCTTGAAGAGGATTCTACAACAACAAATCTTGTGTCAACCAAGTGTGGTTGAATTGAAGGCAAAAGGGCTTCATGCAGTACCACGCATACAATCAAGGAGGATGGCCTACTTGAAAAGAAAGATTCCTCTAATGCTGATGAGTGTATGTCCACAACTACATCCACAGATGAAGATTGGCTTCTTGGATCTAAACCTCATAACCTCCCCTTATTCGTGGCTAGGTACGCTCGTGATCAAAAGATGAATAGAATATTGATTGACGGAGACTCTACGATTACTATTTTATCTCTATGGACTTTGAAGGAATTAGGGTCCCCATGGATGAACTCTCAAACAGTTACCTTATGATCCAAAGCTTTAATGAAGGAGGACAAAAAGCTAGTGGTATTGTAAGAATAGAATTATTGATAGATGACATGGTATTGATCGCATTGTTTCATGTCATAGACTCCAAAACTTCTAGGTTTACCTTGATTGCATGAAAAGTTTGTGGTTCCTTCAACATGGCATCAACGCTTTAGATATTATCAATACAGTATAGTAAGGAAGGTGCTTGGTGATAGCAAACGTTTTACCGAAGTTGAGTCGCACTTTGCCGACGGTAAGTACTATATTGAGGACGCTAAGAAAAAAAAAGAGGTTTTTCCCTCCAAAGAGCCAAAGTCATACGATGAAGATGTTAGGGAAAGTGTGTCATCATCTAATTATATCAACAGCAGTGATAGCAGCCATGATGGGTCTACAAATACCATAGCTCATGTGTGTGACAAAATCATTGGATTGATGATTACCAGGCCTCAGGTGGGGAGCAAATTTACATCAAGATGGGATGAGCCGGATGTTGTCAAAAAAGCCTATACAAATGACCCGTACAAGTTAATCGCTTAAGACAGCTTGTGTAGGCTCGATAAATGGGAAGTTCTTAAAATAATACTACGCTTGAGCGGAAAAGAAAACAAAACAGTCCTGGCCCACATGAGTATAACTGTGAATAGCCTTCCCGTCTCCAAATAAATAATTTGTACTTTGAACTATATAATGACTTGATCTTCTTGATGAGGTACATAGGGAGCTTAGATTTTAAGTTCAGTCATAACATATAAAATGTCTTTGTTTCTCATATGAAATTGTGGATATGGAAAATATCAAAATATGCTCAAACATTGCATGATAAAGAAAAAAAAGATTCTATTATGTAATCTCATTCAAGATATGAGGGCAAAACAAAAAAAAAAAAAGAGGAAACTCAAGAAGAGACAAAATTCTAAATAAATCTCAAGTGAAAGGATTTAAACTCTCTTCAAGTCTTCCTTGAGGACTTCCAAATTTGCTCTTGAACACTCCAAGTTCTCAACTATTGCATCATTCAACAGGTTGGTATTTTCAAGTGCTGCAATGTCTACCTCGATCTCTTGAACTTTGGCTTGAGATTATGGCTACGTTGCTTTTATCCCTTCAAAGTAGCACACAAGCTTGTTCTTTGTTCCTTCAATTCCACAATCTCCTTCTCAATACGCTCCAACTTGGTCATAGTGGATTGGACCTTAGAAGTCCCATCCCAATTGGAGGAGTTGTAGCCAACAAATTAGGCCCCACAATCATCTTTTGACTGATTTAAAACTCTTCACAGGCATCAATGGACTGGACTTCATCATCTAACTAGAAGGATAATTAAAGATAATTTTAGAAAGATAGAAAAATGGGAAATTAGAACTTATTTGAAGGAGATATGACCTGTGTAACGAAATCTACCAAGGAAGATCGTGATGCACTATCATCAGCCTTTGTTTCTCTTAAAGGTGTAAACTCCTCCTTTTGCCTTTTTCAGTGAGGATTCTTGTTGCTACTGTCACTATCTTCCAAGTTATGTAAAGAACATTTTCTTTTACTTGCTCCTGCAGCTACAACTTGAGGGTTCCACTTGACCGAAATAGAAAGAACAAACAAATAGGGAGGATTGCTCTCGCCACCATCAACTTGCTTATCTTTGCACATTTAACATTTGAGTGTAACTTTACTTGAATTTGGGCAAATCAAGCATGTTTTATTGTCGTCAAGAAAAGTCCTACGGACTTTAGCCCACCATGCTTTATAAGCTCCCGAACAGAATTTCTTAGAGTTAGTCGACAAATAAGGAAGCCAAGCTTTTGAAGGAAACTTGGATAGAACACACAAGCGCCAACGATGGAATCCTTCTTCTAAAGAGGCTTCTCATGTTTCATACTTGAGGGTCCCTAGTATGTCTTGATAGTACCCAAACTGGCACCCAAATCTATAAGGACTGTACAACTCAATAATGAATTTATCTCCTTGATGAAGAGTAAAAATTGCAATAAAATAATTATATTCGAACTCTTCGGAATTGCTATTCTCAACGTACTTGAAGGACGAATTGTTTACAATCATGTCGCAACTCTAAGAGACGAACTCAGCCTTATGAACTCACTTATGTGCTTCTCGCGGGTAGTAATACTTTGCACCCCCTTCACTAGAAAATCTCGTCATTTCTAGGGACCAAGTGCTTCAAAATAATTCCATGGATAATTTTAACAGCCAAAAAAAATAAGAAAGACAATAAAAGAAACACGAATGTGTTCAACGACTTGATGTAGTGCTTCTGGATTATAGTGCTCAATATCTAAACTATAAAGTTTCAAAAAGTTCAGAGTGTTGTTCGAAAACCAAGATAGCTCAAGCATAGGTACTTCATAGTCAACTAAATTTTGAAATTTCATGCAATCATTTATGTAAGGAATGGGTCGGTCATCAGCTCGTACAAAATATAAAAAATAAAAAATTTAATTACAGGCCTTTCAGGTTAATCAAACCCCTATAACAAATTACAAAGAACCTAACAAGCAGAAATAATAATACAATGAACAAACCAAGAAACTGCAGAATAAGAGAGATGAAGGACATAACACAGTCACAGATTTAGGCTCAGAAAGCCAAGACCCTTAAGCCACTAATGTCAAAGGCCACAATCCTTAACACAAGTTGCACAAATATCACAAAGCCACCAAGGCTGGAAACCACAAAGGCTATTCACAAAAATCCACTAAGGATAGGCCACAACGGGTTTTACAAAACCATAGAGGTTATGCCACTTAGGTTATTAACTTAACCTACTGACTTCAAACTTAGGGCATGAAGAAACTGGTAGTGTTTCAAAGAAAGGGGAAGAAGATGATAGTGTAAACTTAACTTATGCACCAAGAGCCATTACCAACCAGCCATATAAAGAGGTTGGACATCAAATGTCCCTTAACAGCCATCTTTGGAGAAGGAAGAGACACAAAAGAAATCGAGGAGAAGGGAGAGACCTAAAGGGTCGTCTGGGGAAGAAGGAGAGAAGCAAACGGCGGATTAGGGGAATTAAGGGTTAGGGTTAGAGAGAATGAGAGAGAGAGACAGGTATAAATACTAAGTAGACGAGTCAAACCTTTTGTGGGTCGGGTTGGTGGATTAGTGGCCTATTAGGCCTTGTGATTTTTGGTCGTCCAGTGCAAAGGCCTAGCCAATGGTTTAGGCCATTTTCTTTAATATTTTTCACCTTGGTCCAAAACAAGATGACGGGTCTTTAAAAGCTGTCATCACTACCTGTTGCTCTTGTACCTGCAGAAGAAGGGTTAGAGATAAACAGTTCATAATAAGAATATTGAGGCAAGTTTTAAGTTTTTCAATAGGTAAACGTTTTGTACCCTTGTCAGGAGGATTTTCTTTAGATTTAATTTTCTCAAGACTAATTAAATCCTGATTTATAATGTCTCTAATGAAATGGTATCTAACATCAATGTTTTTGATTCTATAATGAAAAACTGTGTTTTTACACAGTTGAATACCAGACTGGCTGTTAGAGAAAACAACAAGTTTTTGTTTTAGAAAACCAATTTCTTTGATTAAACCTTTTAACTAGATTGCTTCTTTTATTTTGCTTCAGTAGTAGCTATATATTCAACTTCAGTAGTTGAAAGTGCAACAATATTTTGGAGTTGGGACTTCCAACTTACACAAGCACCACATAAGGTAAAAAATAGGAAGCAGTAGATTTTATGTTGCCCCTATCTTTAGCATAATTTAAATCTACATAGCCTATAAGTTTGACTCCATCAGAATTTTTTGAAAAAGTTATTAGTATATTTTTAGTGCCATTTAAATATCTGAGAAGCCATTTCAGGGTTTCCCAATGTGGGGATCCAGGGTTTGCCACATATTTGCTTAGACAACTTACTGCATATGCTATATCTAGTCTTGTACTAACAATCAAGTACATAACTGGTCCTATGGCATTAGAATAAGGAACATCTTTCATTTTATCTTTTTCAGATTCAGTTTTTTGATATTGATCTTTATATAACTGAAAATGAGATGCTAAAGGTACAGAAGATGGTTTCGATTTTTCCATAGAAAATCTTTTTAGGAACATTCTGAATATAAGACTTTTGATTCAAGAAAACAATTGACTTGGTTCTGTTTCTTTCAATATTCATACCAAGTATTTCTTAGCATCACCTAGGTTTTTCATTTCAAAATTTTTGCATAAAGTTTTCTGTAGACATTCAATTATGCTAAGGGTAGGACTAGAAATTAACATGTCATCGACATATAAAATAAGAAATAGAGGCACATTATTCTCATATTTGAAGTATAGGCAAGGATCATAAGCACTATTTTTAAAATCTGAGGAGTGCATAAACTGATCAATTTTTTTATTCTATTGCCTAAGAGACTGTTTAAGACCATATAATGATTTTTTCAGCAAGCATACAAGATCTAGATTTTTCTTATCAATAAAAATATAAGGTTGGGACATGTAAATTTGTTCATCCAAGTTTCCATGCAGAAAAGCTATTTTGACATCCATCTGTTTAAGTTCCCAATTAAATTGTGCAACTAAAGCAAGAATAATACGACCAGTAATAAATTTTACTATAGGAGAAAAAATTTCAGTATAATCAATACCTTCTTTTTGGGTAAATCCTTTGACTACTAACCTAGCTTTAAATCTTTTAGTATTGTTTTCTTGTTTAATCTTGAAAACCACTTACAATCTATTATAGAAGTATTTTTAGGTATAGGGACCAAAACTCAAGTTTTGTTATCTTTTAAGGTTTTAATTTCTTCATTCATAGCAGATAACCATTCTTTTGAAAAAAACATTCAATGGCTTCTTTATAAGAGGTTGGTTCAAGGTTTTCAGCATTTTGGCCTAGATGGTAGTCTTTAAGCCTGGAGGGAATCCTACGTTCCCTAGGTTTTCTATCTCTTATTAGTTTATAATTATTTTCAGGATTTTTATTTTCTAAAGCTTCATTTTCTTGATTTTCTTTTCTAACTTCTATTTCTGCCCCTTGTTGGTTATCCTCATTATTGGATTCCACCTTATTAAAGGTGCTCTCAATATTATAGTTTTCAGTGTTCTTAGAGGAGGCAAGCAAACATGGCATTTCAAATTCATTAAAAGCTACATCTTTACTTATAATTACTTTTAATCCAAGTTGATTTCCAAGCCATAGCCTATGACCTTTAACACCTTGAGGATAACCAATACATACGCATTTTTGAGATCTAGGGTCCAGTTTGTCACCATTTACTAAACAAAAAACAAAACATCAAAAAATGCGAAGAGAAGAAAAATCAACATCAGAATTTGACAAAAATTTTTCCGGAATATCTCCAAGTAAAGGCACAAAAGGTGAACGATTAATTAGGTATGCTGCAGTTAAAAGAGCTTCACCTCAAAATGTTTTTGGTAATTTTGAACTAATTAATAAGCATCTTACTTTATTTTAAAGAGTTTGTTCATCTTTTCTGCTACACCATTCTGCTAAGGAGTGTTAGGGGTTGTCCTATGTCTTTTTATACCAAATTTATCACATAGATCAGAAAATTGCTTATTAAGAAACTCAAAACCATTATTAGTTCTTAATGCCTTAAGTTTTCTACCCGTTTGATTTTCAACAAGGGGTTTTTCAATTTTGAAATTTTTCAAAAACATCGGATTTTTGTTTGATAAGAAACACAAAAACTTTTCTGGAAAATTATTTATTATTGAAAGAAAATATTTATTTTCTCCATGAATTTCAGTGAGCAATTCCCCAAATGTCTACATACACATAGTCTAAAACACAGTCTGAAGAGGAGGGAAAATGCACTTTATGTTGTTTTCCTAAAATGCATTCATCATAAAAACTCAAAGTTGAGGGTTATTTCATGCAAGAAACCATTTGTGTGCAATAATTCAAGACCCTTTAAGCTAATATGGCCAAGTCTCTTATGCCACAAATCAAATTTGTTTTCAGTGTCAACATTTCTAGAAAAAGAATCATATCTCACAGTACGTAAGTATAGGTTTCTATTCTTTTCTACTTTGAAAATGGTTTGGGAACCCTTTAAAATTTTCATAACCCCATTAACCCATCTCCCTTCCAACCCTTCTTCTTCTATGGCTTAGCATGAAATTAAGT
This sequence comes from Sesamum indicum, assembly GCF_026168435.1. Taxonomy (NCBI): domain Eukaryota; kingdom Viridiplantae; phylum Streptophyta; class Magnoliopsida; order Lamiales; family Pedaliaceae; genus Sesamum; species Sesamum indicum. Next base: position 3,639,073 of record NC_142668.1, read on the forward strand.
TGTGGGCAAGGTCAGGGACATGTCTAACATTTTTAAAGGTAATTTTTGAACCATTTCAAAAGTAAGACAAACATCACCAAAACCAAGCACATTACATAGTTTTGGATTTGCCATAGAAATAGATCCTAAATTTTCAGACCTATAATTCATCAAAATTTCCTTATAAGGAGTCATATGGAAAGTACTTCTAGAATCGACAAGTCATTCAAATTTATTCAAAGAATTTTCAACAAGATTAATGTTAGAGACCATATAGACTTCATCTGAAGTTTCTTCAGTTACATTAGCAGAATCGTATTGAAAATTCTTTTTAAGCTTTTTGCCGTCTTTTATAAAGTGACCTCTACTACCACAATTCTAACACCTATAATATTGTTTGGTATTTTGCTTTTCATCTCTCCTTTTATTATTACTATTATTATTGTTATAGTATTTAATCCTAGATGGATTTCTACCCGCTTCTACTGCGACTTTTACTGTGTTTTCTGAACTTATAATTGTTATTGTTATTTCTAGCCTTAGGTCTTCCTCTTACAAAATTACTTCATTATTACTAGAACTAGGGATATTAGATTTCAAATCCATTTCTTTACTTTTTAATCCACTGATTACAGTTTCTAAATTCACATTATCCCTTCCGTACTTAATGGCAACCTTAACATCACCATAAGATTCAGGTATAACATTAAGTAAAACTATAGGTGAGTAGTCATCTATATTTTTATCTCTAGGTAATTTAATATCATGTATTAATTTTGTAAAATCATCAAGACTTTCTTCAATATTTTTAGATAAATCAAGTTTATATCTGAAAAAAATTTCAAGAAGAAATATTTTACTAGGAAGTGAAGTTTTAGTAAAAAGTTCTTGCAATTTTTCCCAGAGTTCTTTAGTAGAATTCTGTTTTTCAACTTTTCCTATTACAGAATCAGATAAATTTAAAATAATCGAAGAATAAGCATATTTATCGTTTTCAAGCCTTTTTTCTTCATAACTATTTTCAGCATATCTACCATTTACAGCCTTAAACACTTTTATTGTATTAAAGTACCTTTATTTTTTGTTGCCATATAGAAAAATCAGATTTACCATCAAAGGGTTGCAAGTTATAACCAACCATTTAAACAAATAACAAGAGATATAACAGATAACAAGTTATAACCAGCTATTTAAACAACTAACCAAGAAACTGCAGAATGAGAGAGATGAAGGACATAACACAGTCACAGATCTAGGCTCAAAAAGCCAAGACCTTGAAGCCACTAAGGCCAAAGGCCACAACCCTTAACACGGTTGCACAAATATCACAAAGACTCCATGGCTAGAAACCATAAAGGCTATTCACAAAAATCCACCAAGGATACGCCATAAAGGCTCTTATCAAACCACAGCGGTTATGCCACTTATGCTATTAACTTATCCAAGTGACTATCAAACTTAGGGCATGAAGAAACTGTTAGTTTTTCAGAAAAGGGCGAAGAAGATGATACTGTAAACTGAACTTATGCACCAGGAGCCATTACGAACCAGCCATATAAGAGATTAGACATTAAATATCCCTTAACAGCCATTTTTGGAGAAGGAAGAGACACAGAAGAAATCGAGGAGAAAGGGAGACCCAAAAGGTTGTCTGGGGAAGAAGGAGATAAGCAGACGACTGATTAGAGGGATTAAGGGTTACAGTTAGAGAGAATGAGAGAGAGAGAGAGAGGTATAAATACTAAGCTGACGGGTCAAACCTTTTGTGGACTGGGTTGGTGGATTTGTGGCCTATTGGGCCTTGTGATTTATGGAAAAGAAAATTTTCAAAATTTATTTAGTAAATTAATAATTAATTTTGCATTTCTAATTTTTCACATTTTTATGGAAAAGAAATTTTTTTAAATTTATTTAGTAAATTATTTTTTAAACTAATGAGAAACAAATTAAAGGAAAGTGAAGAACTTTATAAAATAGTCAAAACTTGCAATTCTTATGCGACCATTTAAATTTTTTTTTTAATAAACTGACAGTATACAATAATATTATAAATTTCATTGAAAATATCAAATATCAATATGTAATAATAATTTTTAATGAACTAACGTATACTATTATTATTGTCATAGAAAATTCACAATTCAATTTTAGAAAGAATCATGGAGAAATTAATTGTACACTATTCAACTCATGAATTATTTCGTAAAAAGCGGTATTTTTTAATACTTTACAAGCTTTTTATTTTAATTTTAATAAATGAATTTTGAATATAACTTAATTACTTTCCATAAACAATGAATAATACAAATTTAACGTATTATATTATATTACAAGTTGTATTAAAAATACTACTATCTTATTATTATTATTACTTGCAATTCTAAACTTTATAAATATTAAATATATAAAAATAGGTATTATCAACCCAACCCAATCCATTTACAACATAACTCATTTTCAACCGGTTAATTCAAACTCATTTTAAAAAGAGATTGTATTCAAGGGATATAATAGAGATTGTATTCATTTTGATATCTTAATTCAAATATTTTTATTTTTGGTAATTTATTTGTGTTTTGATTTTTTGAACATCATAAATTAGGGCTCATAGTGGTATTTTTGGTCCTGTATGATTTGTTTTTTGGCAATTGAGTCCCTTATCTTTTAAAAATTCATGATATGAGTACTTTTGCCTAGAAAATTGACTTGCACATTATCCCAATTAAATTAGTTCTGCAACTATAGAGAGTGCAAATTGGGATCCCATTGAAATCAATTTTTCGCAATTTGATCCTATAATTAAATAAAGGGGTTAGTTGCAATTTACCATCTGGTATATCTGACATGAGCAAATATCCCCCTATCAACAAAGAATTAAGTAAATTATCCCCTGTGTTTCAATAAATGAAGCAAATTATCCTCTACCAATAGCTTAGATAGGAGGCAATCTACTATTTTAGTTTTGCTTATTTTTTATATCATGGGGAGTACATTGCATTTTTTCCTTAAATAAAGTTGTGATTTTTGGACAACTCCGGCCAATTTATCAAAAAATCGCATATGATTTTCACATCACCAAATTAAATTAAGAATTCGAGCAAAATTGTCCGTAGTTCTCCTAAAACCGCAAAAAATTTAACTACTAGACCAAATTATGAAATTGATTTCAATAAGATTAAAATTCCCTTTGTAATTCAGAACTAAACTTACATTTCCCTTATGATCGGGCACGAAATTGTTAAAATGGATCTATGATCACGATCACGTCTCGGTCCCAACCTTCTCAATGTTGTGGATCAAAGAAAATATTAACTAGTCGGGTTTGTACCCGACGAAAATACTGCGACGCTCAAGTCAGTTCTGAATCTCAAATGTATGATATTAAGATGTATAACAAACTCTCTGGAATTCAAAAATTACCTCTATTGCTAGGAATCTCCTCATATTTGTACTTGCTGACCTTCCCATATAGGAGCTGCCATGTGTCAAGATCCGAGGCTTTTTGGATCCCATCTAAGTGGGATTTTCCTTATATTATACGCATGGATCGTGCACTACGCTAGAAATCCGTGATCTCACCCATTAATGGTGCCTTTGAGTGTTTATTTCCTTCTTTTAGTGTCAGGTCAAACTCAAATGGCATGTAAAGACATTTTTACCCTTCCTTAAGGGCATATCAGACCTTTCCTAAATTCTCGTTCATCATTACTCCCCCACTTCTTGAGTGGTATCACTGAAGAAGTCGTAAGGCCTCTTCTATCTGACAAACTAATGATCTTGGGATACAAGGAGACACGTGTTGATCATCAATCGTCGTATCGATCGATGTACTGCAGAGAACTGACAGGTGTCACCCCGTGAGTGGACAACTGATAAATCTAAAACCGCCCATTCCCAGTATATATAAGAGTTATTTTCAAAAAATTTCATCGGTTCCAGAGTTATCATCCGAGGTCGCTGCTTGAGAGTATTCGATCAAGAGTTTTTCTCCTCAGGCCTCCCTGTTACAAAACTTATTTCATGGTACAATGTCTTCTTCCGAGACTTCTAATATCGGCTCTAACTCTACATCTGTTTCTTCTTCAACTCCTTCAAACATACCCCTCAATGCCTTAGTCCCCCCTAGGCTTAGGTCTCGTCAAGGTCACCAAGTTGAAAGGTCTGACCCTGATGAGGCTCATACATATGAGAGTTTTCAATCAATGCTGCAGCGTAATCCTTGGATGGGTACAGTTAGCACCGTAAGGTTACAAATCCAGAGCATAAAAGACAAGTTCTTTATTCCTAGCAATTATGAGATTATCATAGCCCGATCTTTTGACCGCATGCATCAACCACCGCCTGGCTTTTGTTCCTTCTCATTGCACCACTTCGAGGCGGGGTTACTCCTACCTTTAGCTCCTTGCGTAGCCCACATCTTGCGTCGTCCAGGTTTATGCCCTATGCAACTATCCCCTAACTCAATTCGTCATATAATCCTCTGTTATTATTAGGCGAGTTCACCGTTTCGAGCCTAGCTTCGATAATTTTCGGTCTCTATACTCCTTTACGACCTTGGCGAGGTCTGGAGACAGGGGCTTTTTCTATTTGTCCGCTCGCAAAGACTGTAGGTTCCTCGATCCCCTAACTTCCAATGTTGGTCCTTGGAAGAAAAATACATCTTTATCCGACCCCCTCCGGGTCGCAAGTAGCCCTTTTCTCTTGATTGGCGGATAGAAAAGCCACAGCCTGTTATGGAAGGAGGGGGGCTGGAAGGGGATCAAATAAGCAGCCTTATTTCCTACCGATATGACCCGAAGAGGATACTAGTACAGGAAATACTCTGACTCGCGCATTTAACTTCGGCATCCCTTCAAGTGGAGGGTACCTTAGGTGATACGATCTCCTTTCATTCTAATCAGCTTTCATAACGAGTGTCATAACCCTGGTTCTACTGTAAGCAGTGAACATGGTGGCTCAAGCTCGCATTACCAACGCATTAGGGCTGCTCAAGCTTGAGCAGCGGCTGCAGCTCAGGCGACACAAGTTGCTCAACCGTCTACTAGTTCGACCCGACCAGAACCGGTTGCTTCCTCGATACCAGGAGCCAATACCCCTCAAGGTCACGTACCTATCAACGTTGGTAGTGAAGATACTCGGTCGCCTGGTCCTTTATCTCACGGACATTAGTCCGCGGTGCCTGCAGGTAGTGTGAGGTCGCGTGATCGATCTTTTGAAGAGAACCCGGCCGAAAATCTGAGGAAACGCAAGGTCAGGGTTAAGTCTCCCTTTTAGCCCAGCAGAATTGTTCGATCACGATCTAGTGAGGAAGAATTCCAATCCGAGGCGGCCAGGGTAGAAGAAGAGAGAAACATCGATATACTGCGGGGGGTTACTGAGTGTTGGAGAGCCGCTCAGGCGGATCTCCGCAGTCCTTACCACCAAGTAGCTCGTTTGGAAGGGGATAAATGGGTACCTGACTGGCAGATTCCTTCTGGTAGTTCCGTTTTTAACACTCGATCGGGTCAGGACTCCTGGGAATTATACGATGCCATTTGTTTACCTCGCGATCAGGTTGCACTTCTGCTGACTTCTTTTACTCCTTAGTTCAGGTGATTCCAGTCTCTATTTCTATGTCTCTTACCTAGCGACTAATACTGTTATTTTTCCAGGCAGCCAATTTCGTTCGAGGACTGTCCCTGAAATGTGCCGGCTTTCGACAGAACCATATATCAACAGAACGTAAGAACCGAGAGCTGAGGAGCAAACTTAGTGAAGTTTCTGCTAAGGAAGAAGAATGGGCAAAGCAGCGATCGTCGATGGAAGCTCGCATCAAGGAATTGGAGGACCAGATGGCTACCGAAGTGTCTAGGGCCACTGCTGCGGGGAAGGAGATAGGATTCGAAGCTGGTCATGCGGCAGGGAAGATCGCTGGAACTGTTGAGGGTCGTGAGGCCTATTTGAACTCAGAGGAGTTCGCCAACCGAGTTCGCGAGATCCGCCTTCAGGGTGCTCGAGATTTTCTAAAGGCTCCTGCAATCAAATCAGTCGTGGAGATAAAGTCTGCAGATTTTTTAATGCAGGGCTTTGATCGCTGTAAATCTCAAGTGACCATCTTTAACGGCTTTGCTCCTGATTTCAACATCTCGCGTCTCGATTCTGGACTTGACGCCAACCTTCAACCTTTCCCCGATGAAGGCACGCCAGCTACGGGTGATGACGAGTTTGCTAGTTTACTTGATGAGATTGAGAATGCTTAGTTATCCTGTACTTTACTACCTTTTGAACAAGTATGATCAAACACTTTTTGGCCGGGAATTCATTTGTCGTTCTGATCTTTTCCTGATTTGCTAGTTTGATCCTCTTCAATTTGAAATGATCTTTCACAGAATCGCTCAAATTCTTTTGGTATATCTTTTCGCCTAAACACGAATTTGAAGATCGTACGAGGTGCAAATAATCTTTCATAAATGATCGCGTGATGTGCAAATAATCTTTTACCGAATACAGTGTTATTCTACCTTTTACAGGCTATAACTGGTTCGCTCAATCTTTCGCAGATTACGACTCATTCATAACCTTTCTCAGATTATTTCAATCTTTATCAGGCTACACTTTATTCATAATCTTTCTCAGACTACAATTTATTCATAATCTTTCTCAGATTACAATTTATTCATAATCTTTCTCAGATTACAATTTACTGATAATCTTTCATAGATTACAATTTACTCATAATCCTTCACAAATTATGGTTTTCTTCAATCTTTTTCAGATTACAACTCGTTCACAATCATTCACAGATAAACCTTTTTAAGATAACGTAATGACAAAAAATTTATTCATCGAGGATAATTATTTGGTTGGCCTTTTTCAGGCGGCGAATCACGCGTAGAATATCCTGAGATTTCGTATATTCGACGGTCGTGGCAAATTTTTTTCTCGGGTATCTTGTCGCTTATATGCTCCATTTCCCACGATTCGACCACTTTGAAAGGTCCCTCCCAATTGGGGTCGAGTTTACCTACATGCTTGGAAACCTCCACCTCTTTTAATATGAGATCTCCGACTTGTAGCGACCTAAACCTCAGATTCTTATTGTGGTTCCACAACATCAAGCTCTTATGGTGCATCATCCTTATTTATGCCGCATCCCTCCTTTCTTCCACCATATCTAAGTCGAAAGCCCTCTGTTCTTGGTTGCTCACGGGGTCGAATCTCATAATCCTCTGTGACTCTTCTCCTATCTCTGTAGGAATCACAACTTCAGAACCATAAACTAAAGAAAAGGGGGTTTCAGAACCCTCCGTGATCTCGGGGTCGTTCTGTAAGCCCAGATCACCCCAGGAAGTTCATCATTCCAGTCTTTTGCGAGCTTATCCTTGATTTCAAATGCTGCAGGATAGCTCTATTCGTCACCTCGATTTCTCCGTTCGCTTGCGGATGCCCTACAGCCGTGAAATTTTGTTGTATTTTTAGCCCTCGAAGCCAAGAAGTCATCTGTCTTCCCTGGAATTGCGTCGCATTATCGGATATCAACACTCTCGGAATCCCAAATCTGCAGACTATGTTTTTCCAAATAAAGTTTATAATTTCTTTTTCTGAGATTTTGGACTGCCTCTGCTTCTATCCATTTGGAAAAGTATTCCACAACGACTATAATAAACTTCTTTTGAGCTCGAGCTGGAGGAAATGGCCCCAATATGTCTATCCCCCATTGATCGAACGAACATGTGATCGAGATGGGAATCATAGGCACCGCTGGCGTGTGTATCTGAGAAGCGTATTTCTGACATTTCTCACACCTTTGTACGAACTCCTTCGAATCTTTCAGCAGCATTGGACAAAAATATCCTTGCCGAGTTACTTTTTGGGCGAGTGATCTAGCTCCTGAGTGATTGCCGCAACTGCTTTCGTGAATCTCTCTTAGAACATAACTTTCCTGATAATCATCTAAGCATTTCAGAAGAGGTTCTTCCACTGTTCTTTTGTATAGATGCGTTCCAATCAACGTGAATCTGGGCGCTTTAACTTTTATCCGCCGAGCGTGCGCTAGATCGTTTGGCAGGGTTCCCTCTAAAAGGTATGTCGTGATCTCCTCTATCCAGGGGCATCTTGTGCTTACTGTGTTGGTCTCTGAACTTTTTGAGATCGCTGATCGCTCTTTTATCATTATTGTTATCCTCCTATCTTTGATTCCTGCCAACAAAGCCCCAAATTTTGATAAGGCATTTGCCCTCTCGTTTTTGATTCTTGGGATTTGCTGGATAGAGCACCGAGAAAATTTTTCATCAAGTCTTTCGCTTTCTTTTGGTATGCCACCATCGATTTTTCTTTATTCTCATACGTTCCCTCGATCTGCATAGCAACTAGTTGGGAATCTGTGAAGACCTCAAGGATTTGTGCTCCGGCTTCAAACGCTAATTCCAAGCCTAAAATTAGGGCCTCGTACTCAGCTTCGTTGTTGGTAGTAAGAAAAGATAGCTGCGCAGCAACTTCGATCTCGATGCCTCCTGGTCCTTCTATAAGTATTCCTGCTCCTCCGTTATTGGTGTTAGAGGATCCATCGACGTGTAACATCCAAATCCCCGGTTCCTCTGACCCACTTGATGTCTCTATCATAAAATCAGCTAGAATTTAAGCTTTTTCTGCTGTTCTACTCTGGTAGCTAATGTCGAATTCTCCTAGTTCAACTGCCCATTTTATCATTTTTCCCGATGCCTCTGGCCGGGATAGGATGCTTTGAAGGGGATGGTTTGTCATTACCACTATCTTATGCGACTGAAAGTATGGTCGCAATTTCTTGGCGGTCACAATCAAAGCTAACGCCAATTTTTCGATCTCGGTATATCTTTTCTCTGCACCTTGCAACATTCGACTCACGTAGTATACCGGATTCTGAATTTTGTTTTCTTCTTTTATAAGCACTGAACTTACAGCATTGTCCGAAACCGCCAAGTAGAGGTATAATGTGTCTCCTTCTCTCGGATTTGGTAGGAGAGGTGGAGATTTCAAATAATTCTTCAATTCTTGGAAGGCTCGTTCACATTCATCGGTCCATTCAAACCCTTTCACTTTTCTCAATATCTTAAACAAGTGTAAATTGCGATCGACAGATCTAAAAATAAAACGATTAAGGGAGCGATTGTACCTGACAGTTTTTGGACTTCTTTCAGGGATGTGGGTGACTTCAGCCTTAGAATGGCCTCTATCTTCTCCGAGTTTGCTTCAATCCCCCTCTCGCTGACCATGTAGCCCAGAAATTTTCCCCCTCCAACACCGAACGTACATTTACTCGGATTGAGCTTCATCCCGTACTTCCTCATGATCGCGAAGGTTGCCTTCAGGTATATCGAATGATCTTCTAGCTTTTGACTTTTGACGAGCATGTCGTCCACATAAACCTCCATTGTCTTCTCAATTTGTTGAGCAAACATTTTGTTTACCAACCTCTGATAGGTTGCCCCTGCATTTTTCAACCTAAAAGGCATGACATTATAACAAAAAATACCTCGATCAGACACAAAGGACATTTGCACGCGACCTTCGATTGCCATGTAAATTTGGTGGTGCCCTTGGTACGCATCCATCATAGAGAAAACTTCGTATCCTGCAGTGGAATCCACCAAAAGGTCGATCCTTGGCAATGGGTAGGGATCCTTTGGGCAGGCTTTATATAAATCCGTGAAGTCAGTACACATTCTCCACTTGCCGGTCGCTTTTGGTACCAACACCACATTGGCTAACCAGTCAGTGTATTGAACCTCGGACACGTATCCAGCTTTCAGCAGCTTATTGAGTTCTTCTTTGATGATGTTGTTCTTCTCTCCTCCGAAGGTTCGTTTCTTCTGTTGAACAGGTCGAACAGATGGGTTAACTTTCAACCTATGTACTATCACTTCCGGGTCTATACCTCTGATGTCCGAGGGGTCCCATGCGAACATGTCAATGTTACTCCTCAAGAATGCGATCAGGACACCTTCAAATCTTTCCAAGTTAGATCCGATTTTCGTTGTTTTCGAAGGATCTCCTTGTATCAACTCAATCTCCTTATGATCGATGGGTTCTAGTTGTCCAGTTTTCAGTTCTTGCCATTCAGTCTTGTTCGTCTCTTGAAACTTTCTCTTTTTCTTTCATTCGCCTTTTCCTAGGGACAAATTGTAGCACCTATTCGCCTCGACCTGATCGCACACAACATCCCCTATCCCGTGTTGAGTAGGAAACTTCATTTTAAGGTGGTATGTTGACACTATTACCTTGAAAGAGTTAAGCCCGGGTCTCCCCAGAGTAACATTATAAGCAAATGGCATGTCAACAACGAGAAATTTTACCATTAGCGTTTTGCGTTTCGGCTTCTCCCCAATGGACACGGGCAGGTCCACTGTTTCTAATGATGCGACCTCGCCTCCTCTAAAGCCAACCAACAGAGTACTTACCGATTCCATCTTCATGTTCCCTAGTTTCATCTTACTTAGCACATCTTTGAATATGATATCCGCTGAGCTTCCATTGTCTATCAATACTTTGTGGACTGTGAAGTTCGTTATGTCCATTTTAATTGCCATGGGATCATTCTCCGCCTCAATTCTTTCTCCTGCGTCCCGATCCCCGAATACGATCTCAGGGTTGCTAGTTACGTTCATCATCTGCTTACGCTTCTCGATCCTATTTTCCCTTTCAAATCTCTTCCTTGCCCTTTTCGACCATCCTTCTGATCCCCCAGCTATCGTGTGTATAATGCCTTTCACAGGCGCATTCTCTCTTACATTCCGATCACCCCTTTATTTCGCCCAATTCGGTCTTCTGTCCCTGCTTCTGGATCTACTCCGTCAACCATTTCCTTTTCCTTCACTGTTATGCGGGACTTGATTTCTGAAATAACCTTGTCACACTAGCCATTCAATTTCGTCTTTCAGCTGATAGCATTCTTTCGTGTCATCCCTCTTTCTCTATGAAACTGACAGTATTTGTTCGAATGTTTCTTTGCCGGGGTGATGCTTATGTGCTTTGGCCACCTCAATACGTCGTCTTTCTCTACATTAGAAGGGCTTTCGCTCTCGTCATGTTCAAAGGTGTGTACTTGCTATATTTCGACTGGTACGGCGGTTCTCTCACCTTCTCCATCTTAGTTCATGCATCGCGTTCTTTATTAGAATGACCTCTGTCTCTTGATCGCTCTGCCGTAACTGTCCATTCTTCGTCCTTAATCGCGTTCATCTCCTCTTCGTCGATGTACTTTTGGGCTACGGCTATCAATTATTCTACATTGGTCGGTGGGTCTCTTGCCAAGGCAGAGGCGAAAACTCCTTTTTTCAGTCCATGGATAAGGATGCTGATCATCATGTCTATCCTAAGGTCCTAAACTTCCAGCATTTCATTATTGAAGCGTCCCATAAAACTCTTCAAGCTTTCATTCTCTCTCTGTCGAATGGTGAAAAGATGTGTGGCCGATCATTTTTGTTTTCTCTTACTCGCGAAATGGAACGCGAACTTTTGCACCACTTGTTCGTGCGATTCTATGCTTCCCGGAAGTAGATTCGTAAACCACTCTTGAGCTTTCCTGTCAAGGTAGTAACAAATAATTTAGCAATAATGGGGCTAGGCAGCCCATAGAGATTTATTACCATGTCGAAGGTGGCCAAATGCTCTTGGGGATCTCGAGTCCTATCATATTTAGGGAGATCGGGCATTTTGAAGTTCAGATTAACGATCTCGATCAGTATTTTGTTGAAGAAAGGCGAGTTGCGGTTATGCGCCACTATTTCCCCTTGCTTCTTGAGCTCGTCAATTTGCTTCCCCAACATAGCTATCTGCTTGCTTACATTGTCCACCTCTGCTCGCGATATGGCTGGTCCTCTTTGAAGACTTCGATCTTTACTGCTGAACCCGACCTCTGAAGGGGTGTGATATTTCTTGCTCGCCTCCCTTTTGCTTGTCTCTTCAGAAACCCGTTCCGTGTCTCTTTCTTTGAATAATCTCTTTCATGCCAATTCTCTCTCAAGCGGGGTAGTAGTTCTTCTCTCGTATGCAACAATGGGGTTCCTTTCGGCTTCTTCCATCATCTGTTGCTACTCATGGCGTGTTAAATGGATGGTTTGTTCTTGTCTATCTAACGGGGTCTCCATATCAGGCATGTTTTCTTTAGAGCGTCCTTCCATGATCCACTAATCGTTCCCACAGACGGCGCCAAAAATGATCGGGCACGAAATCGTTAAGATGGATCTACGATCACGATCACGTCTCGCTCCCAACCTTCTCAATGCTGTGGATCAAAGAAAATGTTAACTAGTCGGGTTTGTACACCACGAAGATACTCTGACGCTCAAGTCAGTTCTGAATCTCAAATGTATGATATTAAGATGTATAATAAACTCTCTGGAATTCAAAAATTACCTCTATTGGTAGGAATCTCCCCATATTTATACTTGCTGACCTTCCCATATAGGAGCTTCCATGTGTCAAGATCCGAGGCTTTTTGGATCCCATCTAAGTGGGATTTTCCTTATATTATGCGCATGGATCGTGCACTACGTTAGAAATCCGTGATCTCACCCATTAATGACGCCTTTGAGTGTTTATTTTCTTCTTTTAGTGTCAGGTCAAACTCAAATGGCATGTAAAGCCATTATTACCCTTCCTCAAGGGCATATCAGACCTTTCCAAAATTCTCCTTCATCACCTTAAATATCATATTCTTTACTTGAAAGCTAATTACCCATTATATTAATTCATTATATTTTGATTCCTTTTATTATTTACTATTTTGATTTCAAATATTTATAAAAAAAATCATTATTAAATAAGTTATATAATTGTCTAGTGAGTCCACTCAACGAATATGTTTACAATAGTAACTTTTTTCTAATTAATACACTACCAACAAAAAAAAAAAATGTCCTCTTTTGGAAAGAAAACTTTGGAACGCTTTTTGTAACAAATTTGGAATGAATCTTCAATGCTGATATCATCCAGCACTTTTGTTGAATTTTTTGTATTTTGGTAACGATTAATGTATTGCAAGTCACGTTCCAATTATTTTTTTACAAAGAATGTTCATAAATTCGTACCGAAATATAGGTCATAAAAATTTACCCGAAATGACCTGGACCAATAGGGAAATCCCAATTCATTGGGCCTTTGGAACATATCTTGCAACAATCAACTTGGAATTGTAGCAGCTACTCCTAATATTAAAACTTTCGTTACTATAATATATAAAAAAACAGTTGGAATTTTTTAATGGTTACTAACCGTTACTAATTGTAACGGTTTTGTTATGCAGCTGAAATGCGCTACAAAAATCATTCTAAAAAAGCGTTCTATAGCCAAATGACAATATTTTAACAGCTATTTTTTGTTGCTTCAAGAATCCTTCTAAAAGCCCGTTCCAAAAAATTTTATACATATGTGTGCTATGCTGTTTTCTTTCATGCATTTTCTCTCAGTTTCTTAAATTGTTAACCACTCAAACTCTCAATCTATCTCTGATTTTCGACAATATACAGTTGATCAACTTAAATTGCGTCATATTATCTTGCATTGTTGATCTTTTTAGATGCTTGACTAGGAAGCAACTTGAACAATTTTTTGTTAATTAAAATGCTATTAAAATTTATTATAGTTTATTTATATATATATGTTAAGTATATATATTATTAGTTGAGTAATATTTAATTTATAGCTTGAGGTATAATTATATATATGTGTATGTATAGAGCTCTAGCCAGGGAAGTGCACGACGGCAGCGGCGGTGGGCAACGTCGGGACTAAATGAGCATCTCCTAGCGGGCATGTTGGGGACCTTCATAAGCCGGCTCTAGGCGTCTCAAAGGAGCGTTTAGAGTCCTCAAAAGGCATAAAAATTAGATGGGCAGCATAGGGCTAGGATGGCATACGTTGGGCGCAAAAGCGGTCGAGAGGTTTCATGTGACACGCAAGGTTGCTCTGCAAGCTACGAGATATTAGAGGCAACACCTCTCGTGCGAATGGGTTATCGAGGCAAGCATTCTAAAACCTCGTGATCCAACTCATGGCACGCGCTATTGGGTTCTAGTTGTTTATGGGGGTCCATTGGGTAAGATGAGCGGTCATTGGCCGACGCCGCACTATGTGCAAATTGTGAAGCCACACCGAAAGGAAAGAAGGCATGTCAGGCATGCTGTGCGGGATCAAGAAAAGATGTCGGCATATCGAATGGGCCTCGGACTTATGAAGCGGTCCTACTCGGGCGAGGCATAGAAGACAGCCACGGCGAAGGCGTGCTCCGAGTATACCCCAAGTGAGTGTTGGGTATGAGACGGGCGTTGCGGGCGCATGCGCAGCGCCGTAATGCTGAGGCAGAGTAGGGATTCTACCTCTTTGCTTTAATTCCTTCTTTCGTTTTTAGCCTTGAAATAATAAGGTCTGCTTTTTCCCTCCTTTTGTACTCCCCCCAGCTTTTGATTGGGGTTTCAAATTTCAGTTGTAATGAGTGTACTTAGGATTGTGATTTTATTTTGAATAGATGTAAGCTTTCACGGAGATGAATGCCTAGGCTCGTCGGATAGAGCTCACGACGAAGAACAAAGAGGAAGGCCCATTAGAATGATAATGGGTTACTATTTTTAATAGATAGGCCACACCCTAGATTGACGATAGACTCACTGCAGGCTCAGCGGTTCACTTAGGATTGGGCTTGTGATCCTTAACAACGGCGTGCTAGGCTTGTTTTTGCATGTGGTGTATGTTTTAATGTTTGAAGTATGATGTATTTAGAATGTATCTGTTTATACTCAATGATTAAAACTGATGCATGCAAAATCTTATGATGATGAGGTCTCGGTACAACAAAACTTAACTCACTTGGATGGTCCAAGTTAAATATTATGCCTATAATTGATTAAAAGTCATATGGTTTGATTAAATTCAAACCTTCCATCCACAACAATGTGGTGTGTATGCTACTTTCACCCATTCGTGGTCTCACGAGTGGTGGCACGTTTGGAATGGAAGAAAGCTACACTATTGTTGTGATCGAATGAAACATACTCCTGTTTCCCTGTCTCACGAGTCGTGAGATAATTTTAGTTAATCAACATAAAAAATATAAATACATTTTTTTTCCTTTGTAAAAAGGAGGAATTTGACAATGTTATAAATTTAAGGGGCTAAAGTGGTAAAATCAAACTTAAATGGAACCATTTAGCAATCTTTATGAATGTAATAAGCATTCATATATGGCACCATGTGTTTTTTATGCTAACTATTTATGTTGAACGGTGTTTTAACGTCAGAACAAATGCCCACAAATTAATTGAATAACCCATGTAGTTGGACTGCAATTAGCTTTTTGGTTGCCTGTTCTAACAAGCTCCCACTTGACCTTAAAGTCAATTCCTCATTATTCTCGAACCTATCTTTCAATGATGCTGAGACTGAGCAATCTGCGACACCGGCTTGGTCAATGGATTTGCTATATTTTCTGCTGATGTGATTCAGTCCATCTAAACGTCATATCTTCTTACCATCTCTCTAAGCAGATGGTAGAGTCTAAGAATGTGTTTCGATCTGTAATGAGATCTCAGTTCCTTAGCTTTCACTATAGCGTCGTTGTTATCACATAAGATAACCACTCGCTCAGCAATGTTACTTGGCACTACCCCCAAGTCTTGGATATAGTTTTTCATCCAAACCGCCACCTCAACTGCTTCTGAAGTTGCTATGTACTCAGTTTTAGTGGTGGAATCTGCCGTGGTGTCCTACTTAGAACTTTTCCAAGCCATTACACCACCATTCAGCCTGAATACAAACCCTGATTGAGACTTGGCATCATCCTCATTAGATTGGAAGCTAGCGTCACTGTAGCCTTCCAGAATTAACTCTCCACCACCGCAAACCAAGAACATATCTTTAGTCCTTCTTCGGTACTTAAGTATAGTCTTGACTGTAGTCCAAGGAGCCTCACCGGCACATGCCTAATATATGCTCGTTACGCTCAAAGCTAAAGCGACATCTGGCCTTGTGCACTGCACAACATACTGTATGCTGCCTACCGCTGAAGCATAGGGTATGCCAAATATTTTTCTAAAATCCTCGTCAGTCTTAGGAGACTGTTTCTTGGACAGCTTAACCCCATGCCTCATAGGAAGGAATCCTCGTTTGGAGTTTTTCATCTTGAATCTATTCAAGACTTTCTCAACATACGAGGTTTGGGTCAATACTAACACCTTTTTTATCTATCCCGGACAATCTTGATGCCTAGGATGTAGGAAGCCTCACCCAAACCTTCACAGAGAATTGTGTGATTAACCAATGAGCAAGAGGTCGTCGACATGAAGCACTAGGAATGCAACTGAGCTCCCACTGACCTTCTTGTATACACCAGGGTCAAAGTCATTCTTGAAGAAATCATAACCCCGTATGACCTCATCAAAATGGATATTCCAGCTTCGAAAGCTTGTTTGAGACCATAGATGGACTTTTGGAGGTGGCAGACCTTATGCTCTTCCCCAATAGATGTGAAACCCTCCGGCTGATCCATATAGATGTCTTCTTCAATGAACCCATTAAGGAAAGCCATTTTCACGTTCATCTGTCATATTTCATAGTCATACCATGCAGCTATGACAAGCATAATCAGAATGGACTTAGCCATGACTACAGGCAAATAGATTTCCTAAAAATCGACCCCAGGTGGTTGAGTATACCCTTTCGCTACAAGCCTGGCCTTAAAGGTAGTAACCTCTCCGTCAGCTCCAAGCTTACGTTTGTAGACGCATTTACACCCAACAAGTTTAACACCCTTGGGTGGGTCAACTAACGTCCAAACTTTATTTGAACTCATAGAGTCCATCTCGGATTTCATGGCCTCAACCCATTTTCCCAAATCAATGTCCGACATCGCTTCTCCATAGGTCTTTGGATCATTATCCAATTGACCAGTCAAACCCAGAAATCCATACCTTTCAGGCTGTAGGGATAATTTGATCAACGTTCGGAGGACAGGAATATCGTCAGTGGGAACTATAAACGCAGAAGATGTCACTACATCCATTTGAGGTATTACCTCACTCGATTCCTCAAGGAGCAATTCCTCACGTTGGGTATCCGCTGGAACACCTTTTCTCATGAACACTGCATTTCGCGAGACCAAACCTTTTGTTTGGAGGGATCATAGAAATAATACCCTTGGATTCGTGGACTAAGTTTCTAATGGCTATGCGTCTAACCTTGCCCGCTGCGTTAATATGTATTGATGTAGAAATTGATCCAGATTGCCTTTCGTAAGATGCTTCCCGAGCATGTATGGAGTGCATTAACGGAGGCTGGTCCAGATGGTTAGCTTGTGAGCATTCTTCTTCTTCAGTAGGGAATGGTGCTTTGCTTCTTTGATAATTTTGGTCCGCCATGGGATTACCAATTGACTCGGTTACCTTTTTTCCTTTATCACGGGCTTGTTTCATCCTAGTTCCTGCAAATTGTTGGATCCTAGGATTGATCTTACTACGAGATGGGGGTTTAGGAGCATTACCTTGGGAAAAACAGTTAGAACCCTTATGTCCCACATGCTTGCATAAAGAGCTATATTCAGGCAATTGTTCAAAAATATTTTTTTATACTATGGTTACACCATTAATGTGTAGATTAAATTCCTCAATGATGGGTTTTAACAGGCCTATTTCAACACACACTCTACCTTGTGAAAATTTAGACTTGTTAAGAGTTAAAGCATCAATTTGTAAAGGTGAGCCGACCATGCTAGGTACAGAAAAGAGAGCTTCCTTACGAAATAAATGAGTAGTGGAGTTCAGAGAAGAAAACCCATATAGGAATGACAGATGATTCTTGTGCCGGAGTGAATGTAAGCGTGCATTTGAAAATTCTCATTGGGAAGCCTTTGATGAACCAAATGTGCTGTAACTAAAGGCAGGAGTAGTCTGATTCGCTGGAAAGAGAATCAGGGTGTGTTTGGAGTTGATCATGCTCACTATAAACGCGCCTTGGATGCCCAGTCTGGCAATAAGTTGAAGCATATTACTATATAGGGGTGCTCCATGGGAGAATTTTCCGCCGAGGGAAAATCGATAGGGCGCTGCAAATTCCTCCATCTCAACATCTGCAAATGAAAGAGTGGGATGGCCTCGATTGAAAGACTTGTCACCGAGTGGTTAAGGGGTATGATTAGCCAGGAAATATTTTCTTAGATCAGAAGGATGTTGATTAAGGCTTCGATTTCCTACCGAATTAGAATTAACCTCAGCGATTGATTTTTTAGAGAATTTACAGCTAGAATCTGTTTCTCAGACTTTTTCTGTTGAGCATAGGGCAGGGACTGAGTTGACTCAGTTGAGTTGGCTTGAAGGGACTCACCTGATTCGATTGAAAAAGTAACCATATCCTTCAAGGCTCCGATGAAAACTTCTGATTGGAAGGGTTGGTCTTGAAAGAATCAGTATGACCCAGGAATACTGTGCAAGTAAAAAATAAAATAACTAATTAAAATGGTTCAGAGGGTTGTTCCCTTTGAAATTATGGGACATTCGGTGTTTGCAAATGCAAAAGAAAACAAATAAAATATTCATGAAAGTGTTGATAAAGGAGAAAATAAAAGGAACAAAAAATTTAAACCGAAACGTTACCTTTTAGTTTTCTTATGAAAAACTGCAACAAGCGTTCTTTTCCTTTTCGTTCCTCTTCCGTTCATTTTAGAATCCAAATTAAAACCCTTATAATTTGTCCACACTACCCTTATAGACATAAATCTAGATCTATTGCTAGGTAGATGCTAGATCGAGGAAGAAACAAAACCATACCACACTATTGATTAGTGTATACGAATTTCTTTTGTTCTTGAACGCAATTCGAGAAGAACTCAAAATATGGAGAAAAGATGAGGGAATTTTCGTGGTTATGGGGTTAGTGCAAGCCAAGGCATGCGTGTTATGTGTAGTATGAAAAGACCACAAGTTATCTCTAAGATAACCACTATACATACACATGCACACTATATGCACCACTAAGCCGTCATGGCCTACCCATGTGGAGGAGTTGAAACTCTTTCTCAACTTGCTTCAATTTGCATTCATCATTTGACTTGGACTTCAAGTTATGGACCAATTTTGATCGATCTTGATTTAATCAAATTAAATAAAGTCCATTAAATATCCGTGGATTTCAAATTAATCTAATTAATTTAAAATTTTATAGAAATCCAAAAGTTTATTTAATTCAATTAAATAAACATAATTCAATTCAATAATTAATTGAATCAAACCCAATAAATTAATCCAATTAATTAATTTTTGGACCATCCAACCAATGAACTTTTCCGAACAAATGATCCAATTATTTATATTCTCCTTAAATTATTTAATCTAATTAAATTAATTTATTTCTTCAAGAATTAATTCCAAATTAATTGTATTGGCTCTATAGTGATTTGTGTGTGACTCTTCAAGTTCACCCTCAACTAGATTTGGGCATTGTGTTCAACACAAATAATTAATTAAATCTAATTAAATTAATTATTTCTAATTATCCATTAATAGAAAATGCTCGTCACCATGGGTGGTCGTTTAGCAACGGTCTATGGAACTAGAGACTAGAAGAATGTTGGTGTGAATATTTAGGCTCTCAAGTTTCATACAAGTACGGTACTTCCGTCGGCCATCTCCCCCCCTTAGTTTAGGACATGTAATTGGGCGTCGGTTCCCGTGCTGGACTGGGAAATTATGCTGAATACTTGAGATGCGTTTACTCTATTTCACCAACAAATAAAATCATTTCCTATTCGACTAATCGCTATGGCTATAGTTTTAGAAAGTCTAAACCATCTCAAAGTGCATAGGAGATATATCCATCATATACTGATAGAGGACAGATTCTATATTAAAATCCACCACTATACTGGACGAGGTTTATGAAAACCACATCGAAGACATAGTCATCTCTCGTCAGATCCAAGATATTAACCATCATATGCACTCGACTATCATGATTTCTCAAGTCCAAGGATTAATCCTATATTATCAGAGCCGAGAATTCAAGTCATACTGATCAAACTTCCATATGATGATTCCCGTCGAGTCAGTTTAATCAATTAACAACCTTGTCAACTAATCCATTAAAATTGCATAGACATTCCACGCATGTCGTCGATGAAACACAACACTCATCTAATGCATGTAATAATTAGTGCAAGTCTCTATAGGACTCTCGATGCCTAATGTCGAGGTCCTCGATGCCCAATCTCGAGGTCCTCAACTTGGAATGTTTTAGACGACCCCTCAGAAATTGGTTTCCTAGTTGTCACCCAATGAACAACCCAACTACTTGGCTTATTCAATTGGTCTGTGTGTATTTTTTATGACGTTAAAACACCGTTCAACATAAACAGTAAGCACAACAAATACATGGTACCACAATTATTACTACATTCACCAAGATATTATCACATTCATAAAGATTGTTAAGTAGTTTCCAAAACTGCCATTACACTTGGCTTTTTGGTCACCTATTTTAACAGGTCCACCATGGTAAGGCGAGTTCAACGGTGTTGGTCCAAAGAGAAACGACCGACGAACGATGGAGATAGGGGTTTTAGAAGTGCAGCGTTGGCGTTGAGGTGGGGAATGTTCGATCTTAGCAATTGGTTGATGAAAATGGCTGATATTGGTCTCACTCAATTCACAAGAGTGAGGCGAGTCCAACGGAGGAGGTCTACAAACGTGGATCTTCTTGGCGACGGCGGATTAATGGTGGATGTAAGTGGCGGTCGTGAAGAAAGCCCAGTCGCTATAGTCAATGAAATGTGAATTGATCGGTGGGAAACGTGCGTCTCGATGAGCGGTGTCCAACGATATAAGAAGTGGCCAGAGATTTGTTGGGACGGCGGAAAAGCTAGAGAGAAGGTAGCAGCGATTGAGGTGCAATATAGGGCAAGAAACAACAATTCCGATGACGATTGCGAGGGAGTCCAAGGCGGTTAAGAACACGCGCAACATGGTTAGGCAAACTTAACGGTAGAGCGTGTGGCCAGAGACATGCTGAAAATTTTTGACTGCCGGCAGGTGTCAGCGCCACGGCAGAGCTGGCGGCGGTGAGGTTAGATAAGTGGTGGTTGGTGGTGAAGCCCTAGTGTTTGAAAATCTCACACAATCCTAGTACAATGATATTGATTTGAACCTTCAAAGTAGGACATTTTTTCTTTTCTTTTACCAAAATCATATTTTTGTAGAATTTCAAGTTTATTATTTACATTAAATTTATGCGGTCATGAAACTAAAAGATTTTATAGGATCATGGAACCATAAAATTTCATTTAGAAAAATAAGTTTAAAATATTTTTTTTTTCAAAATTAATTGAGAAGAAAAATAAGGATCACCAAAGTTAGCTTGAAGTGACTTGAATTTAATCTAAATAAGTTAATTTTGTTTTCGACCTAAAAAATTGTTTAAGATTAAAATAGATTTTAAAATTTTAAATAAGACTTAATTATAAGTAGTGCTATTCATATTATTATAAATAAAATACACTTGAAGAAGTAAATTATATGGTTGACCTTTTAAAATCTATTTCTCATTTTTGAGTTGTGGACGAAAATAATGTTAATATAATTCCTGTAAAATATTTTATCGAACTTTAACATAAAACTCAAAAAATTAAATATATAAACTTATTAGGTAGAATACTAATTGCTTTTTCATTCTTTCTTTTTGCAGCATTTTAATAGGACAGGAAATATAAGTAATTATACTATAGATAGTAGATATCAAATTTTAGAGAAAAATGAAACTTGTTTTTTTATTAGGGCAACTTATATATTATTCTCCCAATTATAGGTCTTTTCACATTGCAATTGAGCTATTTTTTATGTCAATCAACCCTCCAAACTTTGCATTTTTTTTTTATCTGATCCCATTTTCGGCCATTTTTGTTAGCAGGAAATAGTGCAAGTGCAGTGCATGTTAGTATAAGGCAGTGTAGTCCTTTAAAAAATGGTCCCTTCAGATATAAAGAAAAGATAGAAGAAATCACATAAGAAATTCTAAAAAGAAAAGTGCTTGTTAAAAACGTGTTTCCCCAAAAGCCTTATATTTTCACACATGAAAATTTCTTACATTTTTTCCCAAACTTTTTTCATAATCCCTAAATCGGTGGAAAATGGTTCTTCTACAGAATCCCTGAATTCCTTCATTGATGAGGAAATTTACATATTTACAGAAATACCCCTCCCACTTTTAGCAAATTACTGACATCCCATGACTGCCTCCTAAGACTGTGCAGGTGGGCCCCATGGCGCAGGTGCAACAGCGGCGGTAGCAGGTCTGGTAGCGGGTGATGTGGCCTGCTTTCATTGGGGCCACGTGTCGCACATACAGAGGGTACCGTACAAGTATAACTACCCTCATTTATGATATTTCAAATACGCTTTCAGCACTTATTTTTACCGCCCTATTTAAGTTCTAATTCGATCTCATTTTCGACCCCGCTTTTTCTAACTTAAGCATCGGAGGGCCATCGCCGAGGGCCTCTCGGCTAGTCTGACGTTTGCTGTGTTCTCAGGATCTACTCCAGGTAGCTAAAAAAGAAGGATTTAGCGATCACGACCCGGCGATCCGACCTCGCGACTCCGATCCGGAAATCCTGATTTTAAGCGACCTACATCATTTGGCGCCGTCTGTGGGAAATTGAGAGCAAACTGAAAATGGAAGGGTCATCACGAGTAGAGGAGACTCCAGGGAAAGGACAGGAAAGGATGATACAAATGACTAGGGAAGAATTGCAGCGCATGATTGATGAGGCCAGCGGGAAGGCCATTGTTGAGTACGACGGGAGGACGGTGACCCCAGCTAGAGAAGGGTTAAGCGGCAACTGTTTCAGGAGATAGAGGCTGAACAAAGGAGAGAGGTCTCGAGGGCACCCGAAAAGGGTCCTGAGAGAACCTTGTCTAATGAAGTAACTAGCAAAAGAACAGTGGTTAGCAGGAAAACTGCTAGGCAACCGGCTATATCGCGAGCGGAGGTAGACAATGTCGGTAAGCAGATTGAACAACTAGGGAAGCAGATTGAAGAATTGAAGAAGAGGGGAGAGCTAGTGTCGCAGAATAGAAGCTCGCCATTCACAAATTGGATTTTACTGGAAGTCGTAGATGGCAACTTTCGATTCCCGGATCTACCCAAGTACGATGGGAGTAAGGATCCGAGGGAACATGTTGCTGCTTTTGATCTGGTTATGAATCTTTATGGCCAGACGGACCCGATCAAGGCAAAACTATTTGTCACTACTTTGAAGGGCAAGGCTCAGGAATGGTTCACGAGCCTAGGTAGTGGGACGATTGATTCTTCTGAACAATTAATTCATAAGTTCTCTTTTCACTTTGCCAGTAAGAAAAAAGCGAAGAGATCGGCTACCCACCTGTTCACGATCAGATAATGGGAGGACGAGACACTCAAGACTTTCATGGGATGATTCAACAACGAGGTGTTAGAGGTCCAAGATTTGAGGATCGACATGATGGTGAACATTCTGATCCATGGTTTACGAAAAGGTCCTTTCGCATCGGCGCTGGCCCGCGACCCACCGACGGGAACGGAACAATTGATGGAAATGGCTCAGAAGTATATTGATGAAGAAGAGATGAATGCTATGAAAGATAACAATTGGACAAGGGACCCTGTGAGATCGAGGGGAGCAAGGTCGCGGGAAGGTAAGCAACAATCTGAGGGAGATCGTGAATGAAAGGGACCTTACGTGCCACGATATCATAGATACACTCCCTTGACGACCACCAGAGAGAAAGTAGTGATGATGGTTGAGAAAGAGGGCCTCTTGCAACGACCGGAGAAGATGCGGGATACCCAAGCAAAAAGAAGCTCCAATAAATATTGCAGATTCCACAAAGATAAAGGGCATAACACGGAAGATTGCTACCAGTTGAGAGACGAGATCGAACGACTGGTGAGGCAAGGTTATTTTAAATACTTGATTGACAGGAGGAGGCGAGAGATAGCAGTCAGTCGCGGAGCCGCGAAAGGCATCAGAGGGATAAGGCAGGAGCGAGCGGAGCACGAGATAACGCACCCACAAAAGGTGTCATCCACACTATATCTGGTGGACCCACCAATGGGGATTCAGCAAGAGCAAGGAAAAAATACGCCCGAGAAAGCAAATTCAAGCACAGGGAACTAATGATGCATTTGGAAAAATAGGAGAACATCGTCTTTGGAGATGAGGATTTGAGTTCTGATATGCTCGACCAGAATGACCCTATGGTCATCCAAATGGACATCGCAAACTATCAGGTACATAAGGTGCTGGTTGATAATGGTAGCTCTGTTGATATTATTTTTAGTAATGTCCTCAGGAAAATGGATTTGGGAAGTGTGAGACTGAAGCCTATACGAACACCCTTGGTCGGATTTGGAGGCAGTGAGGTCGTCCCAGAAGGTATAATTAAGCTGCCCGTGTCGTTGGGGGAAGAACCCCGGAGAAAAACATGCATGGTCCAATTCCTGATTGTCGATAGCCCATTCGCGTATAATGTTGCACTAGGACGACCAGGGTTGAACAAGTTTCGTGCAGTGGTGTCCACATATCACTTGAAGATGAAGTTTCCAACACCCAGGGAATCGGAGAGGTCAAATGCGATCAACGAACAGCTAGGCAATGCTACAATCTAGCTGTGAAGCAAGGGGAGTTAAAAGAAAAAAGGAAGGAGGCAACGAACCAGGGAGAGGAGGCTAAGCGAGGAAAGATGGAAAGGATTGAACCATCAGAAAAATATAAGGAGGTGGAGTTGATTTCGGGGGACTTTTAAAAAACGACCCGTATTGGGTCGCAGATGACTGCGGAGATAGAGACAATGATGATTGATTTTCTAAGGAGCAATAGCGACCTATTTGCGTGGAGCCCGTCTGACTTTCAAGGTATTAATCCTGAGATTATTGTTCATAGACTTAACATCGATCCGCAGGTTAAACCGGTGAAGCAGGAAAAGAGTATTTGGGATCGAAAGGAATAAGATCATCAAGGGGGAGGTCGCCAAGTTGCTGCAAGCAGGGTTTTGTTAGAGAGATTCAGTACACGACTTGGTTGTCGAATGTTGTGGTGGTTCGAAAGGCGGTAGGGCAATGGAGAATGTTTACAGACTACACGGATCTTAATTAAGGCGTGCCCAAAAGATCCATAGCCACTTCCGAGGATCGATCTGCTGGTAGATTCGATGGCAGGATGCGCACTCTTCAGTATGATAGACGCTTATCAGGGCTACCATCAAATTTTTATAGCTAAGGAAGATGCCGAGAAGACTGCATTCGTAACAGAAAAAGGGATGTATTGTTATGATGTAATGCCATTCGGGTTGAAGAACGCAGGAGCGACCTACCAAAGATTGGTTAATCGCATGTTTAAGGATCATATCGGGAGCACAATGGAAGTGTATGTTGATGATATGCTAGTCAAAAGCAAGCAGGAGGGCGACCACTTGGTGAACTTGCGAGCAGCCTTCGACATCATGCGATCTTATGGTATGAAACTAAACCCATCAAAGTGCACCTTTGGGGCGAGGGGGCAAGTTTCTGGGGTACATGGTCAGCGAACGGGGCATTGAGGCAAATCCAGAAAAAATCAAAGCGATCATGCAGTTGGGGTCGCCAAAATCGATCAAAGACGTGCAGCAATTGACAGGAAAGGTCGCCTCGCTGAATCGCTTCATAGCCAGGTTTGCTGATCGAAACTTACCTTTCTTCAAAGTTTTGAGGAAGGCAAATAATTTTGAGTGGAACGAAGAATGTGAACAAGCTCTTCAGGAGCTAAAATTGTATCTAACCACCCCACCATTGCTTTCTAACCCTATGGTGGGGGAGAAGTTGTATGTGTATTTAGCTGTTTCAGATTATGCAGTAAGTTCGGTGCTGGTTCGCGAGGAAAGTGGCAAGCAAAACCCGGTCTATTACGTAAGCAAAATGCTACAAGGGGCAGAGAAAAAGTACATCCAGATAGAAAAGCTAGCATTGGCTTTGGTGATCACAGCACGAAAGCTGCGACCTTATTTCCAATCACACCCCATTGTTGTGTTGACGAATCATCCGTTGAAGCAGGTTATGTCGAAGCCGGATACATCGGGTAGGATGATCAAATGGGCAGTGGAATTAGGAGAGTTCGATATCGAGTTTCAAACAAGGAACGCGATAAAGGCGCAGGTGTTTGCCGATTTTCTGGTCGAGTTCGCCGGAGAACAACCACAGAAAGAGGAACGATGGCTCTTATATGTAGATGGTCCTCGACTTCAAAAAATGGAGGAGTTGGCATATATTTGCAAGGACCGAATGGAGCTAAGGTCGAGGTCGCTGTAAGGTTAAATTTTCCGGCCACAAACAATGAAGCTGAGTACGAAGCTCTGATTCAAGGATTGCAAACAGCATTAGACGGAGGTATAAGGCAAGTAGATGGGTACACGGACTCACAACTTGTCGCGATGCAGGTACAAGGTACTTATGAAACGCGCAAATGGTCCATGACACAGTACCTAGCAAGGGTGAAGGAGATGATGAAGAAGTTTGATCGATGCACGATCAGCCAGATTCCGAGGGATGAGAACATGCAAGCAGACGCCTTGTCGAGGTTCGGATCGTCGATTGAAGGGATTAAAGAGAGAAAGATCACGGTGATGGTAAAGTCTCAACCGGTGATTGAGGAAGCAGAAATCCATTTGGTCAAGGCGGTAGATTCTTGGAAAACGCCTTTTATCAGATACTTGAAGCATGGAGAGTTACTGAACGACGCGATTGCTACCAAGAGACCGCAATTCAAAGCCAACCGTTTTACCATGATCGGAGACGATCTGTACAAAAGAACCCCAGAAGGCATTCTGTTGAAGTGCCTAGATGCTGAGAGGGCGCAATACGTTTTGAAAGAAATACATGAAGGCAGTTGCGGAAATCATTCAGGAGGGAGATCCTTGGCGTAGAAAATCATAAGGCAAGGGTATTTCTGGCCTACGATCGCAGAAGATGCAAAGGAGTTCGCGAAAAAATGCGAAAGTTGCCAGAAATACGCCGGACTGTTGCATTTCCCAGCGACCCCTTTGGAGCCTTTGAAGGTCGCGTGCCCTTTTGATCAGTGGGGAATTGACATCGTGGGTCCGTTTCCTCAAGCAGTGGTGCAGAAGAAATTCTTGATCGTGGCGGTCGAATATTTTTCCAAGTGGGTCGAAGCCGAAGCTTTAGCCAAAATCTCCAAAAAAAGAGGTAATTAATTTCATTTGGAAGAATATCATTTGCAGGTTCGGGATCCCACGCATCCTTGTGTCGGATAATGGAACCCAGTTCCAAGGAAAGAAGATCGTAGCGTGGTGCAAAGAGCTAAAAATCCAACAAAATTTCACGGCGGTCGGAAATCCACAAGCAAACGGTCAGGCTGAGGTCACAAACCGTACTCTACTGCAATATTTGAAGACTATATTGGAGGGGGTTAAGGGGGCTTGGGTCGAAAAATTGCCAGGGGTGCTCTGGGCATATCGAACGACCCCGCGAACAGCGACCGGTGAGACCTCATTTTGTTTAGTATATGGCAGTGAAGCTATCATACCTGCGGAGATAGATGAACAAACTGACCGAGTTGCCCAATATGCGGCAGAGGAGTATTCTCAGCAGCGAGCATTTGATCTGACGGTGATAGAAGAAGGGAGAGATCGTGCTTACGCAAAGATATTGCGATACAAAAGCATGATGACCAGAAATTATAATCGTCGAGTACGACCGAGAAATTTTCAGGTCGGTGACCTTGTCTTGAAAAAAGTGGAAGTATCGAAGCATGTTGGGAAGCTCGACCCGACCTGGGAGGGCCCGTATAAGGTCCTGAAAATCAGAAGGAAGGGGACATACATATTGCAGGATTTAGAAGGAAAGAATCTGCCGCGACCGTGGAATATTCATAACCTGAAGAAATTTTATGCTTGAACACATGTAAGCGTTGTAGTAGAAATTTTACCTTAAAAAAGGTTTTGTATTCATCTGAAAAAGACGACCAGAAAATGGTTATGTACTTGTCTATGAAAGACATTTCAAGTTTGAGAAAGACGACCTAAAAAAGGTCATTCTGCATCTACCATCTCATTTTGTTCGAACAAAGTTGACTAGCCTAAAAAAGGTTCACAAGCGATTTAAACAAAGTGCAAGAGTTCTAACCCACTAAGGTTGATAAGCGATCTGAAAAAGAACGCAGGATTTCTAACCTACTAAGGTTCATAAGCGATCTGAAAAAGAACGCAGGATTTCTAACCTACTAAGGTTCACAAGCGATCTGAAAAAGTGCAGGATTTCTGACCTACTGAGGTTCATAAGAGATCTGAAAAAGTGCAGGATTTCTGACCTACTGAGGTTCATAAGTGATCTCAAAAAGAACGTAGGATTTCTGGCCTACTGAGGTTTATAAGCGATCTAAATAAAGAACGCAGGATTTCTTACCTACTAAGGTTCATAAGCGATCTATACAGAATGCAGGACTTAAGGATTTTAGCAGCGACTTAAAAATTACTATCTACGCTAAGGATTCTTCAACGATATAAAAGATGGAGGATTCAAATCACAAAATTGCTCGGAACTCGGAGAAGCAAAGAACATGCTGATATTGATGATCAGAACTTACAGAATACAAAAAGGAAATACTGTCCAAAATGAGCTCAGTATAAAATAGACAAGATCTTTCCGAAAAAACAAAAGCGAAATTGTTCGTCCCTAATACATCAAGAGATAGGAAAAGGAGGCGGCAGATCGTCCATCAGAGGCAAAAACTCGGGGAACTCGTCAGTAGGTTCGGGGCCTGGGGGATAGGGCTCGAGATTTCTATCCAGGGAGACATCTAACTGCTCTAAGTCGAAACCTTCGGCAAGTCCATTGAGCTTCTGGATTTGTCCCTGGCATTTTTCAAATCCCTCGATCATCAATTCCGAAGCTTGATTCTCTACGGCTTCCTAGAAGGTCCGGGATCTCAAAAAATAGCGAGCACCATTTAGTCGAGCCTCGTTCATCATATTCTGAAAGTCTTGGCTCTGCAGAAACAGGGCTCTCCCTCGGCTAAACCCCGATCCCGACCTTCTGCTGATCCTTCCTCCCGACCGGATTCAAAAGCAGCAACACGATCTGCTTGCGCTGAGAGATTGGTCTCTTCCAATTTTCTTTCAGAAAACTCCAGCTTGGAGGCAAGCTCCCCCTTTTCCGCACGCAAGGACTCGATTAATACCTGCTGCTCCAGAACCTTCTTCTCCATCTCCATAGCCTTCCCTTCGAGTAAGATCTTGTCATGCCTCCACATGGAGCCTTGGAGAGACATGTGATGTGCTAAGGCCATGGCCTGTTACAGACTGAAAGGTTAGTTCATGCTTTTGGTGTGGAAAAGAGGTAAAAATGTTAAGAATACCTAAGCCATGTTGTGCGCAAAATGCTCCTCGAGAGAAGTCAGGGAGGTTTGCGCGAGGATGACCTGATCGCGTTCCAGGCAGGCAGCTTTGTAGACCTCCCAAGAGTCTTGGCGGCGAAGGTCCGCAGAACACTGCTACTCTTTGAGATGTTCCAATCAGGCACCCATCTCCCTCCAGACATTTCAGCACGACGAGCAGAAGCGGGTCGCTCGTCTCTCGTCTTTTGCCACACTTGTTGCGAAGTAGTAAATTTCTTCCTGTTTACGGGTTCAGCGACCCGATCAGCAGCGAGCTTGGCCTCTAGTCTGCCCTGTTTAGTCGACCTCGAAGAAGGGTCGCTTTGGATTTCGGTAAGTGGAGCGGACTCAGTCTCGGGGATTGCAGCCTCTTTCCCTCTCTTCCTTTTCAAGTTGCGATCTTCAGAGATTTCCACCACTTCTACTTGCTCGTCAGGCGCACGATCTCTTGATGCAGTGGGGGCTGATTGTTGTTCTGAGGCAGCAGTGTTTGGAGAAGGGGTCGGGGTCGGAACCCGTGCTTTAGATTTCCCTTTGGCTGCTACGGCTGCCGTTGCCTGTTTGAGTTCACGATCTATAGAGGGAGGTAGCGTTCCCTTCTTGGCTCTAGTTTTATTTACGAGTCTTGCTAGCATGATTTCAGATTCTACAGAAGGAGAAATTGTTAGACGATGTAAAACGAAGAATAAGAAGCAAAATGACGAGGATTATGAAATCACCTAAGGAACTTTTGACCGGGATAAGAGCGGGGGAGAGGCCCTCGAGCTTCAAAACCTTTTCCTGTAATAGTACTTTGGGAAGGTACCAAAACAGTGTGATGTAGTTGATGAGGTCGCTCTCGAACCCCTCCCCATAGGTTTCAGGTGTAGGTTTGGATTCGCGCCAACCCAAATAAAAATCCCAAGATTGACCGGGTGGAGGTCAAATAAAGAAATATCTATCACGCCAAGGACCGACATTAGACCTCAGATCGTCTAAAAGTCGACAGTCCTTACGCGCGGCCAAATAAAACCACCCAGTTTCCCCCGATCTCTTCGAGGCAGTAATATTATACAGGGACCAGAAGTTGTCAAATGAGGGAGGTAAGTCAAGATGTTTCATGACGATTATAAACATGAGGATATGGCTGATCGAATTGGGGGACAATTGCATTGGACAAAGGCGTAACCGGACCAAGATATTATATACCTCGCGAGGCAAAGGAGAGCGAAGTCCGGCATCTAAGTGGAGAACAGATAAAGCACAATAACCCTCAGGAGGTTGATGCATGTGATCAAATGAACGGGGGATTTTGATATCATAATCGGCAGGGATGTAATACTTTCTTTTTAGTGCTACAGGAGTCATTTTAATGATGCTTGCTATTCCTAACCATGGTTTTTGCTGCATCATTTCAGTGTATTTTTGGAAGATAGGGGTGACGTCGGATTCATCTACCTCTTCGGAAAGATCAGACGGTTGAGAAATGGAAGCAGTGGGATCGCGGGAAGTGCCTACGGTCTCCGTAGGGGAGGTTGCGGACGACCCAGACGACGAACTCGGTTCTGAGTTCTTCGTGGACTCGGAAACGGACACATGAACAGAAACACTCCTAGACTTGGAAGACATATTAAAAGCTGAAACAAGAAAAGATGGAAAAATACCTGGAAAATGGAGAGAGTTCGCAGGGAGAGGTCGAATGCGATTAGTTGGAGCGGTCAAAAGGGTTCAAATATGGGACTATATATAGGGGAATATTTGTGACGACGCGTCTTCCCACATTCCATCAGGCGGAGACACGTGGCGTGGAATAGACAACTGAGATGCCCCTCCCAATAAGAAAAGATGGAAAAATACCTGGAAAATGGAGAGAGTTCGCAGGGAGAGGTCGAATGCGATTAGTTCGAGTGGTTAAAAGGGTTCAAAGATGGGACTTATATATTCCATCAGGCGGAGACACGTGGCATGGAATAGACGACTGAGATGCCCCTCCCAACGGGCATATGACTGTTGACTTCCCTTAGTGTCATTAATGACACTAAGAGAAGTGGGGGAGTAATGATGAGGAAATTTACACAATTACAGAAATACCCCTCCCACTTTTAGCAAATTACTGACATCCTATGACTGCATCCTAAGACTGTGCAGGTGGGCCCCATGGCGCAGGTCCAACAGCGGCGGTACAGGTCTGGTAGTGGGTGACGTGGCCTGCTTTCATTGGGGCCACGTGTCGCACATACAGAGGGTACCGTACAAGTATAAATACCCTCATTTATGATATTTCAAATACGCATTCAGCACTTATTTTTACTGCCCTATTTAAGTTCTAATTCGATCTCATTTTCAACCCCGCTTTTTCTAACTTAAGCATCGGAGGGCCATCGCCGAGGGCCTCTCGGCTAGTCTGACGTTTGCTGTGTTCTCAGGATCCACTCCAGGTAGCTAAAAAGAAGGATTTAGCAATCACGACCCGGCGCTTCGACCTCACGACCCCGATCTGGAAATCCTGATTTTAAGCGACCTACATCATTTGAACCCCTAAATTTCGTAACCCTAGGCCGATTGTTGGTGTTATACTTTGTGAAGATGGTGTAGAAGGTTCGAGACAAGGATAGTTCTGAATATTATGCATTTGGGAGAGCTTGTCCAAATTACTATAAGTTAGTGGTTTTCAGATTTTTGGTTGTTTATTTTTGAAAATGCGAATGAATGAGTATTGCTTGTTCTTTTCCTAAAATTTCATTTGATATTTGTAGTGTTTGTGCTTTTTCAAAATTCTGAAAATATGAATATGTAGTGGTTGTGCTTTGTGCGTGTCCCATATGTGGGTAGTTTTTTTTATATTGATTGTGGCCTCGTATCTTGCTACTTTCTATTTTTTGGTTGTGTTTGTGTATTTTTTGTCGCTTTATGTGGATGTGCTTTATGGTTTGTAATTGTCCTAAAGGAAGCAGATCAGCCTGGGAAGCGCGGTGAAAACCTAAAAAATTAAAATTAACCGAAACATAAATCCGGATCAAGGAGGTGTACTCTTGATCTTTCTCGAGCGTTCATGTGATAAAATAAACAATCCAATTGTATAGGCCAAGCATAACAAGAAAAGAACGAGTAAATTAAATCGATGATCTTACCCTTATTGATTTCTTGAACCGGCTTCAAGGGTTGATTCCCTTCCTCAGATCTAGATCTCTACGTAGAGATCCTCTAAAGATATCCATATTCCCACTAAGAGGATGTGGTTTTCTTGTGCAAGGAAGAATAACCATAGAAGAGCAAGAAATCAAACAATCATTATCAAATTAACATGTTTGATTTTCTTGATTTTTCTTCCGTCTCTAAGATCAAGAAGAAACGATGGAGAGAGCGAAAGGAAGAGAGACCACCGAATGTGTAGAGATTTGGTATGTGTTGTGTGTTCTCTAGTCCGCCTAGAATTTTATGTGTGGTATAAATATGACCTAGTCATATACACATATGGGTTGGTGTTTAATTTAACCTTAGATCCCTAGTACAGGATGGAACACACTATTAGAATAGGTGACCTAAAAGCCAATTAGATTGGCATACTTGTAATCCTTTCTGACAATAACTTGATTCCATATAAAGATTATTTAGTAAATAAAATGAGTATTCGCTATTGGCATTTCATTGGTTGTGCTCATTGTATATATTTATCTTTATTTTAAACATCACAACAAAGCCCACAGACCACTTTAACAACCGTGCAACAGTTGAATTGCGTATTGGATGGTGGTCATGAAATCAACTGCCAAGGGTTAGGTCTAAATCGTTCCAAGTCGAGTACCTCGAGAATGGGCATCGGGTGTCCTATGGAGACTTGCATTAAGAGTTGCATCATTTGATGAGTATCGAGTTTCATCAACGATAAACGTGGGTCGATTGGCTAGGTGCTGAATCGACTAAACTAACTCACGAGGATCGTCATATGGAAGCCTGTGAGGCTTGATCGGTATGACTTGAATCCCTAGCTTCGATAGTACGAGAGAGTCCTCAAACTTGAAGTATCACTGCAATCACGTGCGTACAACAACTGCACCTTGGATTTGTGCAAGAAGTGATCGTTTCTTAGACATGGTCATCATAAACCTTCTCCAGTGCAACAAAAATATGTAGAGAGAAAAGTGAATTTCAAGAAGGATCCGTCCCTTGTTAATATGCGACAGAGGTATCTCCTATGCACTTGGAGATGCGTTCACGCTCTCTAGATCTGTGGCCATAGTCATTGGTTGAATAGGAAAAGAGGTTCCTATGTCGAGCTATTTGGCGTAACGCGATCTCAAGTATTAAGCATAAGCGCCTACTCTAGTATGGGAGCCGGCACCCAATTTTATGCCCTAAACTAAGGCCAGGAGATGTTAGACAGAAGGACCGTGCCCATATGGACTGGAGAGCCTAAAATTTCACATGGATATTCTCCTAGTTTCTAGTGTCATGGACCATTGTTAGACGGTCAACCATGGTGACGGTTTTTTTGATCAAGGGTTGATTAAGAATTATTAATTAAATTAGATTTAATTAATAATACAGTGTTTGACACTAGCCCAAATCTAGCTGAAAGGTGAACTTAAAGAGTTACACACAAATCACCGAGAAGGGACGAGGAATTAATTGGGAATTAATTTCATAAGTAATTGGTTTACTCACAAATGAAAGAGATCCAATGGATGGAGGAGCCTAAGGATAAATTAATCTTGGGCTTGCCCTTATTATTTAATAAGTTAGACTTATTAATTAATAATAAAGGCTTATCGCGCTCATGTATTTAATTGGATTAAATATATGATGGGCTCAGCTAGGTGCATTTTATTTTAATTGTATTTAATTAAAATTAGTTGGAACTTCTATTTTATTTCAATAAAATCAGCCAAGCACCGCTAATTAAACTCATTGTATAATTCTAGGAAAGGAAATAATTGACTAGCAATTCTCACTTTTGGAAAGTGCTATGTTGTCATTCTTTATTTGGAATAAAGAATATATTACCTTATGGATTGTGAATGAACCTAGACACAGTCTATAACCAAAACAAGTTGAAGAAAGGGTGAAAGTTGTGAAAGTTCATGACTGTTGTAGCAGTTTATATGTAAGATTAAAGTTCTATTATCATATTAATCGGATTCAGGCGCACATTGATTTGTTTGATTCTTGTTGTTGGATTCTTGTTTAATACTAATCGAATTCTTTATTTGTTTAATTCTTATCTAATTCTTGTTTAATCGGATTCAGGGGCACATTCGGGGCAATATGATTTGTTAAATTCTTATTGTTGGCTTCCTTCTTCTCCATTGTTTCTATCAGCTCATCGGCTCGAGCTCCAGCTCGAAATTATAGAGTCAAGCTTCACTTGTTACCACCCCTATATAATTAGTTAACATGACATTCATATTTTTAATTTTAAGGATTTACTTTCCATTTTATAGTAATGTCTCTATACATGCACCTTACGTAATAGTTGCTAGTATATATATGTATCATGAAAGACAATTCCACCCTGTAAATAAAGATGGAGAATCAACTCAAAGAAATTTGTGTGATAGAAGAGACAAGAATTTGTACCAAGAGTACTTAGAATTTTTTGAATTAATTTATGAACATCCACTGCAATCATCAATAATTAATAAATTTTAATTATTAATTTTAAATATATAATTCATTAATAACTAGTATTGTAGTAAACTGACCACTAATTTGATATGGATACATTGATAGAATTAAGGGTGTCAATAGATAGGGTGAGACCCTACTCAGGCACATACCCAAACCCAATAATTATTATTATTAGACTCAAGTCCGAATCCAAACTTATTAAAAATATAAATTTGAGTGAAAGAGGAAAAAAGAATTTATACCTAGGAGTAGAATTTAAATTATATCTTAAAGGGATTTCTTGAACTTGTGTTATGAGTAGCCGATTCTTTTGCTTTAACTTAAATTAAAAGCGAGAATCAAGAAAGTGTGAATTATGGGAGCAAGAATCTAAACTTCCAATTCGCAAGAAAAGATAAGAAGAGAAAAGAATTTGTATCATGTGTAGAATTTGTGTCAATATATAATGAAAGCAATTGGTGAATTAAAGAGATCTATAACATCTATCCATTTTGCAATTAGCCGCTACTGATCCAACACATTTCTCCAGAAAATCACCTAAATACAGAGTAAAATGGTTGATTCTGTTGCAACAATAGCTCTTGAAATACTTCGGGACCTGTTGATTGAGGAAGCAAAGTTTCTATCGAGTGTGGGCGGTGAGGTTGAGGAAGTCCGTAGGCAGCTCAACATCATGCACTGTTTCTTGAAGGATGCTAATAGGAGTCAAGACCTGTACAATTCACAGAAAGTCCAGAATTGGGTTGCTGAACTTCGCGATTTTTCCATTCAAGCTGATAATGTACTAGAAAGATATGCTATTGAAGTGGTGTCCAGAAGAGAAGGAAAATGCCTTAAAAAGGTTCTCAAAAAATTCACTTGTATATTGAGCGAGTGGTTAAGAATGCACCAAATCGGAGAAGACGTTAAAGATATCAAGTCTCGTATGTCCGACCTCACCAAACAATCGGAGTCCATGAGTGTAGGAGACAACTCGACAAGATTGGTAGATGATAACGATTGGTCAAGAAAAACGTATGGGCATGGGGTTGAAAAATATTTTGTAGGAACGAAGGAGGATATTAAATAGTTAGAATCACTTCTGACAACTGATGACAAATCAAATGGAGTGATTTCCAAATGTAACATGGGAGGCTTGGGAAAGACCACTCTTGCTACTAAAATTTACAATGGGGAGGCCGTGCAGCAATGCTTCAAATATCGTGCTTGGGTTTGTGCAAGCCAACAATTTCAACCCAAAACTATTTTCCAACAACTATTAAAGCAACTTGTTCTAAATGAAAGTGAGGAGCAAGACGAAGATACATTGGTCAGAAAGTTGTACCAAGTATAAAAGGATAGAAAATGTCTCCTAGTTTTGGATGACGTTTGGGAAGTTGATCACTGAAATTCCTTAACGCATGCTTTTCCCATTGGAGAGGAAGATAGTAAAGTTTTGCTCACAACCAGAAATCAAAATATTGCTTCCACAGGATACGTCCACAATCTGAAGTGTTTGGATGAAGATGAAGGATGGGAGCCCCTTTAAAAGATAGCACTCCCAAACAACTATTCACAAGGTTAGTTTCTAATATTTTTTGTTTTATTTTATTGATTTTGATTCTTCTTTCTCTAGTTAGTGACAAAAGAAAAAAGAGTCATGATACTAAAAATATCATTAATAGTATATATTAAGTAAAAAGATTATTTTGTTACGTCTAATATTTTTTTATAGTTTCCATGACGACAAGATTGTTTGAATTTTTGCTTATGAAAAGATTGTTTGAATTTTCTTTTGAAATAAGTTGATTCATATGTATAAAATGCTATTGAATTGCAATTTAAAATTTATTACTTCATACAAAATTTATTTCCAATATAAAAGAAATAAAACATTTAGAAACTCATTGAATTTGTTTCATACAAAGAAATGGATTCAGTAATATAAACTTATGCTTTCAGATTTTATTTCTATTTTGTATTTGTTGTAAGTTTAGGGAAAAATTCTCTTGTTTTGATTTATTTTAATTACTATACAAATTTATAAGAAATTCAAATTTTATAATATTTTGAATTAACTGACATCCATTGATGTGTATGCAGAGCTACCTACTACTGAAATTAAGTTGTTGGAAGAATATGGAAGGGAAATAGTAAAAAGATGTGGTTATTTACCATTACCTATTTCAGTTATTGGGGGAACTCTTTGTCGTGAAAAGGCATCATTAGAATGGAAAAATGTGTGTAGAAATCTTGATTCGTACCTTCAACATGGGAAAGGTTTGGAGAATGACAAAAATGTAAATCAAATACTAGATTTGAGTTACAATGTGCTCCCTTACAATCTGAAACCATGTTTTTTGTCTTTGGCATGTTTTAAAGAGGATCAAGAAATAGATAGAGAAAAACTATATTTACTATGGATGGCTGAAGCAATGATTTCTTCAGAAGATAAGGGAAGAGGAGAAAGTTTGAGAGATGTGGCTGAACGGTATTTGTTCGAGCTAGCAAAAGGTGTATGGTTCAAGTGGAAATAGACGAGTTGCAGCTATATAATAGGTTTAAGTCTTCATGATATGATACGAGATCTGTGTTTGTCAGAAGGAAAAAAGAAGGATTTCTGGATGTTATAGATAAAGAGATGGGAAGTGAAGAGTCTTCAATTCGCAAAACAAATAGACTAGCTATCCATATGGACAGATTGGATAATGATTTTATTTACAAGATTAGGGAAAATAAGAACATAAGATCTGTTCCTCCAAACGGACTGGAGAAATATAGTTTCGTACAATTACATTAAATTTGTGATTTTTAAATCTCTTAAAGTCGTAGTGTTGGAAGGTTATACATTTCAAAATCTGAAATTTCCGAAAGGAATCAAAAAAATGAAGCTGTTGAAGCTATTGAGTCTCGAAAATAGCATTGTGGAAGAATTGCCACCATCTATATGCAAGCTACCTTATTTGCAGACATTGAATGTGAAAAATACAATGAGATAACCTAATTGCATATGCAAAATGAGGCGCTTGAGGCATCATCTATTCATGAAAGATGATCATGAGAGGGTTGGAGGTGAAAAATTGAAATTCGAAGGGTTGAATGAGTTGGAGATGATAATTGGGTTCAAGAGTTTGGTTGATGACATCACTCATCTTCTTAAATTGCCAAAACTCCAAGTATTGGAAGGAAGAATTTGTGATGAAGAAAGTTTGTCAGTGATTGTTGATCACATCTTAAATCATCAAGAATAATTTTGCGACATACGACTTAAGATTGACATGGATGTTAATATGGATTCGGAAGATGGCTCAACTCTTCTCAAAAGGTTGGTGATGTGTCACTCACTACATTACTTGAGAATCGCACATTGTAGAGTGAGCAAATTACCAGCTTATGAAGTTCAACTATATCAAAATGTGATAGAATTGCACCTTGTGGGTACAAGAATTGAGAAAGACCCAATGAAAATACTAGAGAAGCTTCCCATGTTAAGAGTTCTTGGCTTGTGGCGCAATCCATATGTCGGCAGAGAGATGGTTTGTCGGGCAACTGGATTTCCTCAACTCAGAGACCTTGTTTTGTTTGGCTTGTCGAATTTAGTGGAGTGGAGAGTGGAGAAAGGAGCAGTGCTCAATCTATCTTTTCTTTATATTAAACAATGCAGTAAATTGGCGTTGATTCCAGATGGATTGAAATTCATATCTACTCTCAAAGAATTGAGAATTATGTTAATACCAGAAGAGTTCATGAAGAGGGTACAAGTGGTGGATGGTGAAGAATGAGAAGATTATCACAAAATCAAACACATACCTTTCATTGACATTTATAATTAAGACTAACAATGGTGAGACAATAGGAGTTACATTCCTCATCATCCTTTTATATTGTGTTCATGTGCTTTGGCCACCATTGATTGTCAATTGCTTCTTGTTATCTCTGTTTGAATCATACATGACTTTTGAATCTTTTACATTTGTGTCTTTGGTTTTTTCTTTTGATTTATAGATCTCACCTTATTTATCACTACTAGTAGGAATCACGTGCGTTGCACGTGATACTTATAATCTTGACAAAATTTAGACGTTTAATTAAGCTAAAATATAAAATACTCATAAATTAATAAATTATTTTAAAATTTAATAAGTAGTTTATAAATGAAAAAAGAGTTTATTCATTAAGTTTAATGAATTTGAAATTTTAATAATTATTGTAAATATATTCAATGAAAATTCAGAAGTTAATTAACAATAGAACTTATTAAGTTGTTATGTAAATACATGGTTGCATTATTCATCTGCTAGTTTGATTTTGTTGGAGGAGAAATCCTCTTGTCTGGCTTCATGAGTTTATTGAGTTTTATATATATATATATAATCTACCCACTACTAATCGTAGGAGTTTCAATATAAACTTTCTTATTCATTATTAACTATTTTCATTGTCTTCTCAAATGTATTGCACCATATTTCTTATCAATTTGATGTATTTACTTTATGAACTTTACATGAAATTTTGGACCAATCAAAATTAAGTGACTTAATTTATGTTTTATTTTCGATTTCCTTTTGTAATAGGGAACGTATCCTACTTTTATAGTTGCACCCATGTCTATGTGGACAGTCAACATCTATCTTTTTTTTATTAATTTTATAAAAGATAGTTTTAAAAATTATAAACTTTGAATTGTTTTGAAAAATATAATTAGTAAAAACTATTTGTTTAAGAATTAATATAATAATTTTTTATATGGAATATAATAAATGCTATTTATTAAGATTTTTTTAAAAAATGTCCTTAATGAATCTATAGTTTCACTAGGTTGTTGATTCTATTTTTCAATTTTCTTGCTTGAACTTTGTCTGTTTTCGTATTATTAAGTTAATTATTTTGATGCAATTATTCAAAAATATTCTTAGATTGTGTAGGTTGTAGTAAATTATATGGATTTTGCTATAAACCTTATCATCTTTTATTTGGGTCCATTTACTTCGAGAAAATTGCATTTTTGGTACCGTAATATAGGAAGCATTGCAAGTCAGGTACCACAGTTTATAGAATAGCATTCTTGATACCATACTTTCTAGAGTTTTGCAGTTTTGGTATCTCATTTTCATTTTTGCCTCTAAAACTTTTCAAAAGCATCAATTTAGCCCCTAAAAGCTTTTCCTTTTTTTTTTTTCCTACAGACCTATTCCCATTACTACTCAATTCATCAGACCCAATATACTTTCGAAATAAAATTAAGGCTCCATAAATTTTATTTATTTTTAACCTCTATGTCTCCGGGTATTCCAAAATCCTCAATTTTATAGACTTCCTCCGACTACAATACTACAGCAGATAGTGCGCAGGCCCTTGGTTTATTCAGCAACAAGCAGCACAACCCTATTTTGTTCCCTACCTTAGGGCGTATAGATACTCCAAAATAGAGACTTAATAAAATTTTGGGTGAACAGGTTGAACAAAAGCCTTTTCTTTATTGAAGAAATAAAGGTAATATTACATAGATATTTGTTCCTCTATTGGAGGAAACAACTACTTAGCCTCTCATTAAGAGGACTATATTTGTTGAGGTAATCCCCATAAACCTGAAATTTCAAAATTACAAAGATTTGAAAACTAAAATCCTTTATGCTTTGAAAGAGTAGGAGAAAATTTTTAATGATCCCCTTTTGCTTTGGTGCCCCCTTATTTATAATTATCCGTGAACTTCAAACTTATATTTGAGGACATCATTGTGTTCATCATCACTTTGTCCTTTTTGAATTATGTTATTGTGTTCGTCATCCCTTGTCCTTTCCAGCTGGTAGTCATGATGGTTTGTCGATCATGTGCTTGCTAGCTGGTTTTCTTGTTTTGCTGACTGTTGGCCCTTGTCGTTTTCTGCCAACAGTCTTATCCTTGAATTTTTACATCTTTTGTTTTTTACTTCATTTTATAAAAATTCTTTCTTTTACACTTGTTCTAATTTGGTTTGGGTTCCTTTTGTGTGACCCAAATTTTTATCTTGAATAGGAGTTTCTCTTATTTCTCACAACAGTGCACACATGGTTATGCCATTGCCTAACCTGCAGCATGTTGCATGTCTTCATCCTCGTTACTTCGGTCGCTGGTACCTTATTTTCCCAGATTAACATCTTGTTCTTCTCAAATATGCTTTCTGCAAACTCAGTACTTGTTCCTGCCATGGAGTTTAACAGTAATGATCCAGTCACCTTGTTTGTGAAAATTTTGAATAGATACTTGACTTTGTCCATCTCAGTGAGTCAAATATATAATCCCCAAGCTCTTCTGATAGAGATATTGCCTTTACTAATAGCTAATAACAGGAGAGCTTCTCCTGAACTACCATGTGTAGCCTTTACAGTTTCATGAAATGAAATGCTGTGTGAGACCCTTTTCCTGCAGTTCTTGGAGCTATTGATATGAACTTTATCTCCAAACGTCGCCACTTTTTAAGTGTGGATTGTTTGCCACAAAATCATAGACCGTCTCACTAATCCATTTTGAAAGCTTTGAAATTTTTGAAAAACTTGATGACATAGTATGAACTGAAGCCAAGGTTCCAAATTTTACCTCCAAAAAGTCAAAATTCAGCCACGTATTCAACAAAAAATAGCTTGAGGGACCAGACTGAGACAAAAATTGTAAATAATTTTTAAATTTTCGTAATTTTTGTAATCTTTGATATCTTTTAAAATTTTTCTATAAATTTTTTGTATTTCTAATATTTTTCTGTAAATTTATGGAAATACTTTTTCAAATTTTGTCTAATTTTCTGTATATTTTTGGTATTTAAAAAAAATCTGCATGAATTTTCGAAAAAAATTTCTGAAATAATTTTTTAAAAAATTTCGAAAATATTCTCAAAAAATATTTTCGGAAAATATTTTTCAATTTTTTCTAATTTTCTGTAAATTTGTGCAATTTATGTGCAATTTATGCAATTTATGTGTAATTTATGCAGTACATGTGTAACTTATTCAATTTATAATTTTTATGTGTAATTTCTACAATTTCTCTTTAATTTTAACAATATATGTGTAATTTATGCAATTTCTAATTTTTATGTGTAATTTATGCAATTTATAATTTTTATGTGTAGTTTATGCAATTTCATAAATTTATGCAATTTATGCGTAATTTACACAAATTTCTGTAATTTATGCAATTTAATAAAATTTTACATAATAATCACATTAATAAAGAACTTTGAAACAATTTATGCAATATCTACAATAATACATTAATAAATATAAATAATCATAAAAAAATAAATTACAACAATATTCCGAGTATATACTAACATTGTTACATAATAATGTACATAGTCCTAAAATTAATTTAGATCAATTTTCTCAATATTAATAGTTTTTTATCATAATCACAAAAATTAAAATAAATTACAACAATATTCCTATAATGTTTTTACATAATAATGTAAATAATAAAAAACTTAATTTAGGCCAATTTTCCCAATATTAATATTTTTATACAATAATGTAAATAATCAAAAAATTAATTTAAACCAATTTTCCCAATATTACTATTTTTACATATTAATCAAGGGCAATTCAGTGGACAAGTAGCTAGTATCTGTGTGCAAGCTACCTTATCCTCAGTCATTGAATCTATATGTAGGTTTTGATATCAAATTACCTAACTTCATACATAAAATGAGGAGTTTAAGGCATCTATATTTGCCTAACAACTATATCAAAATTTGATAAAATTGGCCCGATGGATTGAGGAAGACCCGATGGAATGTATGACAATGCATATATGGGCAGAGAGATGGCTTGTGGGGCATCTGGATTTCTTCAACTCAGAACACTTATTCTGAAAAGCTTGCCTAATTTAGTTGAGTGGAAAGTTGAGAAAAGAGCAATGCCCAATCTCTCTACTCTAGAGATTACTACTCGCTGTAGTAAATTGGAGATGATTCCGGTTAGATTGGAATTCATCAAAAATCTCAAAGAACTGCGAATTGCAGACATGCCAAAAGAATTCGAGAAAAGGACAGGAGCCACTGATGATGAAATGTATTATTCTCGTACAATCAAAACATATACCATCAGTTAGTATTGTGAGATAGGTGTTGTTATTTTGAGAATGTTATTGTGGGGTTGCTGCATTATGAACCAGTCTTGCTACATCCATCAATCTTATTTCTTTCTTCATTGTGTTTGACTAATTATGTCTTCTTACACATATATGTTTAGTTTTTTCTTTTTTATTTCTAGTGTAAATCAAAATTATGTTATTAATATCAGTTGTTTATAACCACTATTAATCTATAGTGTGTGTCCCGTGTTATGCACACACTAGAAGACATATAACATCTAATCACAACAAATTGTTATAATTAAAAATAGGGTAAAATACACTTTGTTTCTCTAAACTATTCGTCATGTAATATTTACCCCATTGATTAATAAATGTAATACTTACCCTTTTAGTTGGACAAAAATGCCCTACATGCCTTGAACAATTAGATTATTTTTAATATATTTTAGTATTTTGCACATTAAATCATCACCAAATTATTTTTTGATAAGTGAAGAATTTAAATTAAAAGTGGAGTATAAATTAATACATCTATATATAGTAGATACACAATAAATATAATATAATGATCAACTTATATATGCTTCTTAAAAGAAATTGACAAATAATATATATGCTTAACCAAAAGTTAAATATTTTTAGAAAAATATGGAAGAATATATTTATCATATTCTTTTTTCAAAAATAATATTAAGACAACCAATATATAATTATTCATTTTTATCTAAAAGAATAAATATAATTTTATTATCAAGTTAATAAAATCTTTTCAGGAGTTTTCGTTGTGTATTAACTTTGAGTTTGTAAAACAATAAAATTAGAACTATTTAACTCACTAATTATATTTTATTTTATTATAAATAAAAGATATTTTTTTCAATTAAAAATTTTTGTGTTGTTGCATGATGAATAGTTTAGGGATAAAGTGTACTTTACCCTTAAAAATAAATAGCTGTTGCAACTTGATGTTTGATTAATGGAGGACACTAGAGAAATACCAAAAAAGCCCCTCATTAAGGGCATTTCTGCCATTTAAGCAAGGATTCGCACCTTTTCTATCGGTCGGGTCGAACATGACCCGACCCGGATCCATCTGCCTTTGAAAACCCGGACAATTATAGCCGTTTGATCATAGACGCGGGTCAGTAGGATGAGACCACGTAGCTGGTCAGCACTACCCTGCTGAGCCCTATATATAGACCCAAAACGCCGTCATTAAAGGTAACTGTTACGCTTTTTGAGATCGAACCTTGTGATTGCACACTTTTCTCTCGATCAACCCAACTTGAGTGTCGGAGGGTCATTATCGGGGACGTGCCCAACGAGCTTGCTGTTCTTGTTTTATTCTTAGGGAACCCAAAATCTGACCTTGAAAGAGTTAGCTGTCTAAGTTGGGATCGTTTCACGAGATCGCTAATTTCGACCGGGATCAGTTGGCGCCGTCTGTGGGAAACGTCTGAGAATTACCACCATGGAAGGTTCATCAAGGAGAAACGCCGGAGAGGACGAGACACCTAGAAAAGGAGGAACGACCATTCAATTAACGAAAGAAGAGCTGCAAAGAATGATAGACGAAGCTAGTAGGAATGCCATTGTCGAGTACGAGAGGAGGACTGCGACCCCAGTGGCCAAAGAAACTGCAAAAAGGCAGCTGTTCGAAAACACTGAACCCCAAAGAGAGTCGCGGGTGCATGGTGAGCCGGAGCGCAGGACTAGAAAACCGATCTCATCGGACGCGGGGTCCAGCAGTCATGCTCGCTCAAAAAGAAGAGAACCCATGATTTTGCGAGCAGAAGTGGAGAGCGTAGGAAAGCAGATAGAAAGCCTGAATAAGCAAATCGACGAGCTGAAAAAGCGAGGAGAGATAGTGGCACATAACAAGAACTCTCCCTTTAACAATGACATTCTGGTGCAG
Source organism: Sesamum indicum (assembly GCF_026168435.1). Taxonomy (NCBI): domain Eukaryota; kingdom Viridiplantae; phylum Streptophyta; class Magnoliopsida; order Lamiales; family Pedaliaceae; genus Sesamum; species Sesamum indicum. The sequence goes on from NC_142668.1 coordinate 3,684,015, forward strand.
GTGGTGGAACGGGGGTTTAGAGTGCCAGATTTGCCAAGATACGATGAAACGAAGGATCCCTACGAGCACGTGGCATATTTGATATGGTGATGAACTTGTACGAACAGCCGGGCCCCATAATGGCCAAGTTGTTTGCTACCACGCTGACGGGGAAAGCGCAGGAGTGGTTTACCAACTTGTCCTGAGGGAGCATCGACTCGCACGAGCAGCTTGTTCAGAAATTCTCCTTCCATTTTGCGAGCAGGAGGAAGCAAAAGAGGTCGGTTACCCACCTTTTGACTATACGACAAAGTGAAGATGAGACCTTGAAGAGTTTCGTGGGAAGGTTTAACAATGAGATGATAGAAATTCAGGATTTGCGCATTGACATGGTGGTTAGTATCCTGATCCACGAATTGAAAAAAGGTCCCTTCGCATCCGCGCTCGCACGCGACCCTCCCGGCGATGCTGAACAGCTGATGGCCTTAGCTCAAAAATACATAGACGAGGAGGAGATGAACGCGATGAAAGACTATGAGCGAAGGGAACGCAAGCAGTTATACAGGCGACCGTTCGATACAAGTGAAGGCGGAGGGAGCAAGCCGAAACAAGATAAGCCTAAAGAGCCAAAGTATACGCCCAAATACCACAATTACACCCCATTGCCGATGTCGCGAGAGAAGGCTTTGATGATGGTCAAGAATGCTGATGTTCTCAAATGGCCAAGGCATACTAGGTATACCCCCTCCAAAAAATTTTCTAACAAATATTGCAGGTTCCACAGGGAGAGGGGGACACAATACAGAGGAATGTTTCCAACTTAAGGATGAAATCGAGAGATTGGTGAGACAGAGATATTTCCGGGATCGAGTTCCCCCGACCTGTAAAATCAGGAAAGATGGAATTGGGAGGAGTAGGTCGAGGAGCCGAGATCGAAATCCGGGACCCTCGAGGTCGACCCAGGTGCAACCCATCGGAAATCATGCACCAACAAAAGGAGTGATCTATACTATAGCAGGGGGTTCTAGCTCGGGAAATTCGAATAGAGATAGAAAGAGATGTGCTAGGACCCTAAGTTCAAGCAGAGGAAGGGAGTTCGTGCTGAAGGTTGAGGAGGAGGAGGCTATTTCTTTCAACAGCTCGGACAGACCGGAAGAAAGTAGGGAGATGAACGATCCGATGGTTATCAAATTGGACATTGCAAATTTCACGGTTCACAAAGTTCTGGTGGACAGTGTTAGTTCTGCGGACATCATCTTCAAGAGCGTGATCGATAAGATGGGCTTAGAGAATATTCCATTAGAGCCAGTGAAAACCCCACTAGTCGGTTTCGGGGGAAGCGAAGTGGCGTCATTAGGGATGGTCGAATTGCCAGTGTCCATGGGGGACGAACCAAAGCGAAAAACTACGATGGTGAAATTCTTGGTGGTCGACACGCCGTTCGCGTACAATATGATTTTAGGTAGACCAGGTTTGAATTTGTTCAGAGCAGTCATCTCACTTATCACATGAAAGTGAAATTCCCAACGGGCCACGGAATCGGTGAGGTCGCATGCGATGAGGAAGGTCAAGGAGGACGCCGAGCCTCGACCTTATGAAGCTGAACACCTGAAACCTAGCGATGAGTACAAGGTCGTGTAGCTCACACCTGATGAGCCGGACAAAATGACCAGAATAGGAGCGGGCATGAAGGAAAAGGAAATGGCCATGATCAGTTTCCAGAGGGAGAACATGGACGTGTTCACATGGAGCCCGTCTGATTTCACAGGAATCAACCCCGAGGTGATTGTGCACAGGCTAAATGTAGATCCGACCATGCGACCAGTACAGCAGAAAAAGAGATCGTTTGGGAGCGACAAAAACGAGATCATACGGAAGGAGGTGGACAAGCTGCTCAAAGCCGAGTATGTATCAGAAATTCAATATATCGTATGGCTTTCTAACATGGTGCTTGTTCCCAAATCTTCTGGAAAATGACAGATGTGTGTGGATTTCACAGATTTAAACAAGGCCTGCCCAAAGGACCCGTATCCATTGCCCAGAATCGATGTCATGGTAGATTCCACAGTTGGGTTCGAAATGTTTTCGATGATGGACGCCTACCAAGGGCATCATCAAATTTACATGGCGGAAGAAGACAGAGATAAGACCTCTTTCACTACGGAAAAGGGAATTTATTGTTATAATATGATGCCCTTTGGTTTGAAGAATGTAGGAGCAATATACCAGCGATTGGTGAATAAGATGTTTGGCGACCTGCTCGGAAAAATAATGGAGGTTTATGTCGACGACATGCTCGTTAAGAGCAAGAGGTCGCAGGATTACCTCGCAGATCTCGCACGGGCGTTCGGCATCATGAGATCCTATGGAATGAAACTGAACCCAGACAAATGCACTTTCAGAGTAGGAGGAGGAAAATTTTTAGGCTATATGGTTAGCGGACGTGGGATCGAAGCTAACCTGGAGAAGATCCAGGCCATCATAGACCTGCGATCACCAACCACGATCAAGGAGGTGCAGAAGCTAACAGGGAAGATCGCCTCACTGAGCAGGTTCATCTCGCGATCGGCGGACAGGAGTCTTCCTCTCTTCAAGGTCCTGTGGAAACCTAAGAAGAGCGAGGAATGCGAGAAAGCATTGCAGGAACTGAAAGAATACCTGACAACACCTCCCTTGCTCGTGAATCCGAAAGATGGAGAAGCATTGTTCCTGTACCTTAGCGTATCGGAGAACGTCGTTAGTTCAGTACTGGTCAGGGAAGAAGGAGGCCGGTAGAGCCCAATTTACTATGTGAGTAAGATGCTCCAAGGCGCAGAGTTAAGATACACGGAAATGGAGAAGTTGGCGCTCGCATTAGTGGTCACTGCTCAAAAATTGCGACCATACCTCCAGTAGCATAAAGTGGTAGTATTAACGAATCATCCCCTTAAGCATATAATGTCGCGACCCGAAGCCTCGGGTAGGCTGATCAAATGGGCAGTAGAACTGGGGCAATATGACATAGATTATCCCCCCAAAACAGCACAGAAAGCACAAGTGTTGGCAGACTTTGTGATGGAGCTATCTAGCGATCCCAAGTCACCCCTGGTCGCAGAGGAACAGGTCTCGAAGTGGATGTTGCATGTGGATGGAGCTTCGAACGCCAACAATGGAGGAGCAGGAATATTGATTCAGGGGCCCAAGGGAGTTGAGATCGAGGTCACAGCTCGCTTGTCCTTCCCGGTGATCAACAACGAGGCAGAATATGAGGCACTCATAATGGGACTGGAGCTCGCATACGATGCCGGAGCCAGAGATCTAGAAGTCTTCACAGATTCCCAACTGATCGCCTTACAAATCGAGGGGACATATGAGACGAGGGAAAAAACAATGACGTCTTACAAAGAAATTGTCAAACGACTGATGAATAAATTTGACAAGTGTTCAGTTTTGCAGGTCCCTAGAACAGAAAACGACAAGGCAGACGCCTTGTCCAAATTGGAGCCGCAATGGACGGAATCAGAGATCGTAAGATCATAGCCCTGGTGCGTGAGCGATCGATCCTCGCGAACAGAACAGAGGTACAAACGGTCGCTGAAGCTGAGTCGTGGAAAGATGAAATTATCAAGTATCTCGAAGACGGCACCCTGCCGGCCGATCCCATTGCTGCAAAAAGAGTTAAATTCTGAGCTACCCGATTCACCATGCTATCAGGTCAGCTCTATAGACGAACAGTGGATGGGCCCCTCTTGAAGTGTTGAGACGAGGAGAGAGCCTTGTACGTGATGCGTGAAATCCATTAAGGGAGCTGCGGTAATCAGTCAGGTGCGAGGTTGCTAGCTCAAAAGATAGTGCGACAAGGATTCTACTGGCCCACGTTGGCAAAAGACTCCAAATATAAGGAAAGCATTCAGTAAACAGAGATAGGGAGAAAACAAAATGTGCGAACTGCCAAAAGATGTCTTCCCATTCATGAAATATCGTTTACAGGGGCAATCAAAAACCCATACCCTAATGTTCAGTTTCCAAAAAATTACATGCCAGAAATTGATCCCTAGGATTTACAATTCAGGATTGTTCGAGTAAAATCAAAATCCTATTACAAAAAAATTAGAAGACTGGGACTCCTTATGCATCAGCCTCAGCTTCCAGTTCGTCCCTCAAAGCTATGAATTCATCATCCTTAAGGTCGGGCTCAGCAGGATAGGACTGGAAGTTGCAATCGAGCGTGATATCTAGTTGACCGCGATAGAAGGATTCTTGAAATCCACCAAGTTTCTCGATTTGGGCCTAGCAGGTCTCGTAACCATTGGTGAATGAATCAGCAGATTTGATTTCAAGAGCAGTCGTGAAAGTGTCGGTCTTCAGAAAATCACGAACTGCGGACATCCTAGAGTCGGCCAAGATTTGATGATGCTCTTCAACAATAATGCGATCAGCTTGGCCTTCCTCTAATCCCCCCTTATGGCCTTCAATGAGGCCGACCTCCCGACCAACCTCGAACCCTTCCTTCTTTGCTTCAGACAAGGCAACCTCCCTCTCGGATGAGGCGATCTCCTTCTCCTTGGTCGCGGCATCAAGCTCGCTCTCCAAGCTCTTGATTTTCTCAGCGAGGACCATCATATCATTCGCATGCCTGAGATCCGCCTTATCTCTCTCTGCCAGTTGGGCCTTGAGATTTTGCACCTTCTGGTCAGATATTATGAAACTTCTTCAGTAGTTGGTGCATTTCAAAGATAGGCTCCAGAAAAAGGTTAAGGCCTGCGAGGTCGAATGAAGCCAATTAGAAGATAGAACGGGGAGATAAACAATCAACATAATAAGAGTACCTGTAGCTGAGCGTGGACTCCGAACTCCTCGATCCGGATGGGGTTGTTCATCACCAGCAAACTCTGATCGCGAAGCGAGGTGAAAGAATTGTAGAGGTCGAAGGAGTCGCCCCCTGCTTCGCCGTACAGCGCTGAGCTGGTAACGTTGTCCCACTTGGGAGGCGGTTGATCTCCTCTAAGAGCTTCCCTGTTGTCTTCGTCTGACTAGTCTTCTCTACGGCTTCCTTAGTCATCCTGCTTAGTAGTTTTGAACGATGCGGCTTGGACTTGGGAGGGTCGGAGGGTTCCGCTGGTTCTTTCCCTTTGGCCTTGTCCCCTGGCCCCTGCTTGGTTGAAGACCGCTTCCTCTTCTTAGATCGCTCCCTGCTGGGGGGATCGCGTCTTTGTTGCTCGACCCCTTGGTCGCCACTTACCTCGTCCAAATTCAATTCTAACTCCGAGGAGTTGTAACCGTGATGATCTGCAGGGACGGAAGGAGTCTCTTCACTATCAACCAGAATGGGTCGCTGGTCGGCAGAGCTCGCAGGCACAGGAGCCGGTGAAGGGGCAGGGGCAGGCGAACCCGAAGGGAGATCTGAAGGACCCACGACCTGTTTCCCCTTCTTCACTTTGTTTTGGGCCGCCTTCAGCTGCATAGCATTGCGCGAACTCATGATTAAGCTATCTGCAGAATTAAGAAGGTCAGTACAGGCGAACACTACTGCAATGGAATAAATGAGGCAAGAAGAGGAGAATCACCTAAGGACTCTTCGATGTGGAGGGATGCTTGGAGAGAGCCCAGATAGTTGTAAAACCTTCTCAGTGAGAAGCTTCTTGGGTCGTATTTAAAAGCCGATAGGCTATTTATCTGATCGCCCTCCATCCCCCCCTCCAGTTATCCTAGGAACGGGTTTATACTTACTCCATTACGTTTTGAAAGGCCAAGCCCTAGCAGGTCGAACAAAAATATAACGATCTAACCAGGCCCCTACATTCGACTTTAAAGTGTCTAAATATCTACCGTCAGGTTTAGCAGAGAGGTAGAAAAAACCCCTCTCGCCAGATCGCTTGGAAGTAGTGAAAGAATACAGACTCCAGAAGTTATCAAAACTGGGTTCTAAGCCCAAATACTACATTATTACGATGAAGAGAACGATGTGAGAAATGGAGTTAGAAGAGAACTGCATAGGACACAACTCCAGTTTATTCAAAATTCTGGCCAGGGGAGTGGCTAAAGGAAACCTCAACCCGGCATCGAAATGCTTAATGGAAAAGGCATAAAAACCAGAGGGAGGATGATGCATTCGATCGAAAGCCCTAGGAATTATGATATCGTACTGAGGGGGAATGAAATATTTTGCCCTAATTTTTTCAATGGGAGTCCTAACACTGCTAAATACCCCCTCCCATGGATTCCTAGCGAACCTATCTTGGAATTTCTCTAAAGTAGAAGGCTCAGCCTGATTGACGGTAGGGTTTCGGGAGGATTTGCATTTTTTATTCCTCTAAGGAGAAGTGGAGAAAGAACCATGTGCAGACCCAGAGGGGGTCGCAGACGACCCGGAGCTGGAGCTCGAACCAGAATTTGAAGAAGAGCTAGAAGTCATCGTACCTTAGAGCAGGATGGCTCTGGAAGCAGCAGGTCAAATACGAACTCGAGAGCATTAGTGTTGGTCGCTAGATGCTTGTATGTGGGGTAGAGAAGAACGTTTGAATGGGGGGGCTATATATAGGCCCAACCCTCTAGGGAAGCGCGCTGCAGATGGATCCAGGAGATGGAGACACGTGCACATGCAGCTGTTGGATCAACGAGCGCGACCGATAGACTTCTCCAAAAGTGGCACCCACACTTTTCTATAAGTGTTGGAGTAATGATGTGTGATTAATGGAGGACACTAGAGAAATACCAAAAAAGCCCCTCATTAAGGGCATTTCTGCCTTTTAAGCAAGGATCCGCGCCTTTTCTATCGGTCGGGTCGAACATGACCCGACCCGGATCCATCTGCCTTTGAAGACCCGGACAATTATAGCCGTCTGATCATAGACACGGGTCAGTAGGATGAGACCACGTGGCTGGTCACGCTACCCTGCTGAGCCCTATATATAGACCCAAAAACCGTCATTAAAGGTAACTGTTACGCATTAATTGAGATCGAACCTTGTGATCGCACACTTTTCTCTCGATCAACCTAACTTGAGCGTCGGAGGGTCATTGTTGGGGACGTGCCCGACGAGCTCACTTTTCTTGTTTTATTCTCAAGGAACCCAAAATCTGACCTTGGAAGAGTTAGCTGTCTGAGTTGGGATCGTTTCACGAGATCGCTAATTTCGACCCTGATCACAAATAATGATTAAAAATAAATAGCTTTTGAATGAATAAGCTAATGCTTCTCCCCACTGATAAGATAATATTATTAGCATAAAATTGTAGCAAAATCTGATACATAAATGTAACAAAGTTCCGATTGTAATTAATTTATTAAAATAGATTACTGACGCAAATAAATTAAGCTTGAAGAATATGAAAACACGCGATCTGGTGAGAGGCTTTTTTATCTATATATTAATTATTAGTATTCTCAGTGGTTAATAGTATAATATACTGATTATATTATTTAGATATTACTTAATAATTATTTTTACCATCTTTTTTATCCCGTTTTGGCATATTAGTTTGACGCTAAGAAGCTTGTCTTTCTTGTGATTGGATACAAATTTTTTGTTTCGCTCATGTTTGTCACTACAAGAAAATATAATATTATAGACAAAATATCAAGTAATAATTTTGAAATTTTCACTAAAAATATATATTAAGTGACAATAATTTTTATGTTGTCATTTTATAATTATTTTAGTGATAAATATCTTGTACAAAGTTTTCACTAAATACAATTAATGATATTTCTATAGTGACCACTTAATAACAGCATAATATAGTAATAACTATTCTTTATTGTCACTAGGTCATCACAATAGATGAGTCACTAATTCTATTTAGTGACAACTTTGAGTACTTTTTTTGTGACTAATGTTAAAGTGTGAAGATTGCTTACATGTTGAAGAAGTCAAGAATGACTTCATGTTGTGGCTATAAATACTCTTGTTGGCATTGTTTTGTAGTGCAGAGCAGTGAGAAAAATATATAAGTTTTTTGTGTAGTCGAGAGATAAAAGAAAGAGTTGAGACGAGAGTGAGTGTTGTCTTTCACGTGTGGTGAAGACTTACATACAGTGTCTGTGAGTGTTGTACTCCTCAATTTTCCTCCTCTTTGAGTGTTTTCTCCTGGCTTGATATCGCCCCCAAACGTATTATATCCGAACTAGGTTAATAAATTTGTGTGTCTTTTATCTCTTTCATATTTTAGTTGTTGTCCATCTTGACCCGGTCCAGTTTCTAACAACTGGTATTAGAGCCAGGTTCAACGAGTTTAGATGGAGGGAAAGATTCCAGTCGAACGGTTCAATGGTTCCGACTTTAGGTTTTGGCGTATGCAGATGGAGGCCTACCTGTACGGGAAGGACCTGTACGGACCACTTGCAGAGAAGCCCGAGAAGACGAGTGATGAAGAATGGAAGGTGCTCGATCGGAAGGCGATGAGCGCAATAATCATGTCGCTCTCTCGGAATGTCGCCTATAATATGAAGGGAGCGAAGAGCACGAAGGAAGTCCTGCAGACTCTTGCCGATATGTACAAGAAACCCTCAGCAATGAACAAGGTCATGTTGATGAAGAAACTATTCAGGTTGCAGATGGAGGAGAGGAAGTCGGTGGCCGATCACCTCAATGACTTCAACCAACTCACGACACAACTGGCGTCTGTGGATATCGTGTTTGACGATGAGGTAAAAGCGTTAATTTTGCTCTCATCTTTACCTGACAGTTGGGATGTGGTTGTTACTTCGGTGAGCACTTCGTCTGGGAAGGAGAAGATGAAGTTCGACAACATCAGGGACATGATGTTGAACGAGGAAACCCGTAGAAAGCAAACGGGTGGATCATCTGGCTCTGCACTACATACAGAGTCCAGAGGGAGACTTGACACACGGGGTAAATACCGTGGAAGATCAAGGTCCAGGGGAAAGAACAAGGTCAAGAAGGAGATGGTGTGTTGGAACTACGAGAAGCCCGGACACATGAAAAGCGAATGTCGGGCGCCAGAAAAGGAAAAGGAGGGCCGGACAGCGAATGCCGTGATCGAAGAGATCACAGATGCACTCTTGTTGAGTGTGAGCAGTTCTTCCGATGATTGGGTCGTGGATTCAGGGGCCTCATTCCACTCATGTAGCAATAAAGACATCATGGAGCCATACACCTCAGGTGATTTTGGCTTAGTTTATCTTGCAGATAACAAACCCCTCAAGATTGTAGGAAAGGGAGATGTGCGGATCAAATCAACGAATGGGTCATGCTGGATCCTACATGATGTGAGACACATACCAGAACTGAAGAGTAACTTGATCTCAGTCGGACAGCTGGACAATGATGGATTCCACACGACGTTTGGAGATGCGAAGTGGAAGATCAGTCGGGGAGCAATGACTATGGCACGAGGACTAAAGTCGGGAATGCTCTACATGGCGGAAGGATCCAATTCAAACATCCCCTTTGCAGGAACTGTATCACAGGCTAACCTGTGGCACAATCGGTTGGGCCACATGAGCAAGAAATGAATGAACGTGCTGAAGTCGAAAGGACGGTTGCCCTAGTTAAAATCGGTGGAGGTGGGTCATTGTGAACACTGCGTGTTTGGAAAGTAGAAGCGGGTGAGCTTCTTGACCACAGGAAAAACTCTTAGGAAAGAAAAGCTGGAGCTTGTTCACACCGATTTGTGGGGGCCAGCACCGGTGTCATCTCTTGGTGGATCAACGTACTACATAACATTCGTCGATGACTCCACCAGAAAGGTATGGGTGTATTCCTTAAAAAAAAATCTGATGCCTTTGACACATTCAGGAGATGGAGGGCACTAGTGGAAAATGAGACAGGTCTACAAGTGAAATGTCTCAGATTGGATAATGGTGGCGAGTATAGCAGTGAAGGTATCAAGAATTACTGGGCCGACCGTGGAATCCGAATCCAGAAAACAATCCCGGGGACAACTCAGCAAAATGGCATTGCTGAGAGGATGAACAGAAGACTGAATGAGCGTGCGAGATGCATTGAAGAGCGGACTGCCAAAGATGTTTTGGGCAGATGCAGTCAACACGGCTGCTTTATTGATCAATCGAGGGCCTTCTGTCCCGCTGAACAACAGGATACCAGAAGAGGTCTGGAGTGGTAAGAAAGTGGATCTTTCTTTCTTACACACTTTTGGTTGTTTAGCCTATATTTTAAACAATGATCGGACTAAGCTGGATGCTAAATCGATTAAATGTACATTCATTGGGTATGGGACTGACGAATTTGGGTATAGATTTTGGGATGATCAAAATCGAAAAATAATTCGCAGTAGAAATGTTATATTCAATGAGGATTTAATGTACAAGGACAGGAAGGTAAGCCCGGACGATGACAAGAAGGAAAGGGAATTTGTTGATCTCGACATTTGAAATTCCAGGATCATGAGACCAGCAGATACAGATTTAGTGGGAGTTCAAACGGACGAAACCGAACAGATGGAGATAGAGCCAGAACCCGCATCGGAGGAACAGATTGCTGAAAGCAGCACACCCTTGGCACTGGGTCGAGAACCGATGCTGAGAAGGGCCCCAGATAGGTACTCCCCCTCTCTTTATTACTTTCTTTTGTCTGATTGTGGGGAACCCGAATGTTACGCAGAGGCAGTCAACGATGCCCACAAGAGCAAGTGGGAGCTTGTGATGAACGACGAGATGAACTCGTTGAAGAAAAACGACACATGGGAATTCTGTCAGCTCCCAAAAGGAAAGAAGGCCCTACAGAACAGATGGGTCTATCGGGTTAAGGATGAATCAGACGGGAAGAAGCAGTACAAGGCAAGACTCATAGTAAAGGGATTCCAACAAAGATACGGTATTGACTTTATTGATGTTTTTACACCTGTTGTCAAGTTAACTACTATTCGCCTTGTGTTGAGCATGGTAGCGACAGAGAACTTGGAGTTACAACAGATGGATGTGAAGACAGCCTTCCTACACGGGGATCTTGAGGAGGAGATATACATGGTACAGCCAGAGGGGTCTAATGGAGATGATCAGCAGGTGTGTCGCCTGAAGAAAATTCTGTATGGATTGAAACAGGCTCCGCGGCAGTGGTACAGGAAGTTTGACAACTTCATGCTAGAGATAGGTTTCTCTAGATGCAATGATGATTATTGCAGCTACGTGAAGAGGTTCGATGACTTTTTTATCATTCTACTCCTGTATGTTGATGACATGTTGATAGCAGGATCAAATGTTAAGGAGATCAATAGGCTCAAGGATCAGTTGTCGAGGAGGTTTGACATGAAGGATCTTGGCGAAGCAAGGCAGATATTGGGCATGAAAATCACAAGAGACAAAAGTGCTGGTAAATTGTGGCTATCTCAATCTGATTATATTGAGAAGGTATTATGCAGATTCAAGATGGAAAATGCAAAACCGGTTGGAATGCCATTGGGAAATCAGTTTAAACTATCCAACAGTGATTCTCCATAGACTGACTCCGAACGTGCAAAGATGAGAGTCACACCGTATGCCTCAGCAATTGGGAGCCTGATGTATGCTATGATCTGCACTCGATCGGATATAGCACATTCAGTGGGAGTATATAGCCGTTTTATCAGCAACCCAGGAGTGATGCACTGGGAAGCTGTGAAGTGGATTCTTAGGTACCTGAGGGGTACTAAGGACCGAGCATTGGTGTTTGGTAAGGGCAAGCTTACCTTGTTTGGGTTTGTTGATGCTGACTTTGTAGGGAGTGACTATGACAGAAGGAGGAGCACTACGGGGTACGTGTTCACATATGACGGTACAGCCGTATCCTGGGTCTCAAAAAAGCTGCAGAATATTGTCACACTATCCACAACGGAGCTGAGTACGTGGCAGTTACTGAGGCGGCTAAGGAGCTCATTTGGCTGCAACACTTCTTAGGTGAATTAGGGAAACCTCAGGCAGATGTGGTTCTTCATAGCAATAGCCAGAGTGCGATCCATCTGGTAAAGAATCACGCGTTCCATTCGCGGACAAAGCACATCGAGATCAAGTACCATTTTATCCGACAACTTCTGGAGAAGAAGGCATTGCAGCTGGAGAAGATCCAAGGAGAAAAGAACCCTGCGGACATACTGACCAAGGCAGTTGCGATGGAGAAGTTGAAGCTGTGTACGGCTTTGACTGGCCTTGATGACTAGAGTGGACAAACCCGACGGTACCAAGAAAGAAGTGGAGAAAAGCTAATCAATCTTCAAGTGGGAGATTGTTAAGGTGTGAAGATTGCTTACATGTTGAAGAAGTCAAGAATGACTTCATGTTGACGAAGTCAAGGGTGACTTCGTGATGGCGTCATGTTGAAGAAGTCAAGGATGACTTTATGATGACTTCATATTGAAGAAGTCAAGGATGACTTCATGTTGTGGCTATAAATACTCTTGTTGGCATTGTTTTGTAGTGCATAGTAGTGAGAAAAACATATAAGTGTTCTGTGTAGTCGAGAGATAAAAGAAAGAGTTGAGACGAGAGTGAGTGTTGTCTTTCACGTGTGGTGAAGACTTACATACAGGTGTGTGTGTGTGTGTTGTACTCCTCAATTTTCCTCCTCTTTGAGTGTTTTCTCCTGGCTTTATATCGCCCCCAGACGTAGGATTTATATCCGAACTGGATTAACAAATTTGTGTGTCTTTTATCTCTTTCATATTCCAGTTGTTGTCCATCTTGACCCGATCCAGTTTCTAACAACTAATTCTTGCTACCAACACTTTTTGAAAAATAATAATAATTATTAAAATAATAAAATATATTATTGTGACAATAAATATTTTTATCGCTAAATATATATATATGTAATTAATGACAATATTAAAATTGTCATCCAATTTTTTTGTTAGTAATCTTATTTTTTCTTAGCGGGTGGCCGATCTATCTCATTGAAAATTTGGGTAGTTTGCCATCCACCCAAATAAGTAGAAACACAAAGAGTATCATTATGGACCAACTGGAATTTTGGAACATCATAAAATACTCTTCCTCATTTAAGGTTGTCAAAATACACCAAAGGACCCAAGAAACCTTTTGTATTAACCAAGAATAGAAGAATACATTTGCTGTATCTCAGGCCAAAAGAAATTACAGAGAAGAAGAAAGGAAAAAGTTTAGATACAGAGCTGAAGGAAAATCAGCCTTTAAATAATCTAAGTACAGAGGAAAATAACTAACTTAACAACCCAAGAAATAAAGAAAGGAAAAAAGAACGTAATCAAGAACAAATAATAACGTCTTCCAAGAACGCGTCTTCAAGCAAATAGCAGCTCCTTCTTCTTTAACTTGAACGCAACAACAGTGACAGCAACAGAGTGAGCTTGCTTTTATGAACATTGAGAAGGAGAGAATGTCTTAATTTCAACATCCCCCTCTCAAGCTGAACTTGGGGGGAGAGTAACCAAGTTTAACTTGGATTTCATTGCAAGGGACGCGGGTGCAGATAACGGTTTTGTAAATATGTCTACGATCTGATCAGTGGCTCTGATGCGAGTAGGTAGCACAAACCCCTCCTTGAATTTATCTCTTACAATGCGACAATCTATGTCAAGGTGTTTTGTTATCTCATGAAAAAGAGGGTTCACGATTATTTGCACGGCTGCTTTATTGCCACAGAATAGTGGAATTAGTTCCTCCTCCTCCAATTCAAGCTCTTGCAAAAATTAGTTAATCTAAATGATCTCACACACTGTAGAGGCTAAGCTACGGTACTCTGCCTCCGTAGTTGATCTAGAAACGTTGTCTGTTTCTTGGTCTTTCAAGAAATTGGAGTTGTTCCCAAAAATATGCAAAAGCCTGTTAATGATTTTCTATTCTTCAAGAACCCTCCCCAATCTGCATAAGAGAAAGCTATCAGTTTCAAGTTGTTATTAGAAGAAAAAACAAACCTGTAGATATACAGCCCTTCAAGTATTTTACTAAGTGAACAACAACTTCCCAATGCAGTTGGCAAGGAGTTTGTAAATACTGGCTCAGCTATTGCATAACGTATGATATATCTGGCCTACTAAGGTTAGTATACAATAATTTTCCATTGAGTCTACGATATCTGGATGGATCCTGCAATGGAAACGCACAAATCTGGCATGCAAGGTAGGTCACATAGCTCAAGATAGGATTAAAAGGTTGGTAGACTCAAAAAGTCTAGAGATAGATGATTTTGATCACCTACGAGCCTGCGAGTCTTGTCCAAAAGGGAAGATGACAAAGAAGCCTTTTGTAGGACAAAGTAAGCATGCCAGTGGTCTGCTGGTTTTGATCCATTCAGACATCTGTGGGCCACTGAATACACAAGCCAGAGGTGTATTTTCCTACATCATAACCTTAATCAATAATCACTCAGGGTATGGTTATGTTTACCTAATGAGGTACAAGTCTGAGGCCTGGAAGGTTTAAAGAGTTTAAACTTGAAGTTGAAAACCAAATAGGTCGCAAGATTAAAACCTTTCGCACGGACCAAGGTGGTGAGTATTTAAGTGGAGAATTCTTAGATTACCAAAAAGAGAATAGAATTCTCTCTTGGTGGACTCTTACTCAAACGCCACAACTTAACGGTGTCTCTTAAAAGAGGAACTGAACCTTATTGGACATGGTTCGATCCATAATAAGTTTTACCAAACTACCCTTATCCTTTTGGGGATATGTTCTGAGACGGAAACTAAGTTGTTGAACATGGCTCCTTCTAAGACCATGACCTAGACCCCATATCAGATATGACACGACAAGCCTGCGTCCTACAAGTACTTGAGAGTGTGGGATAGCCCTGCATACGTCCAGAGACTAGTGGGAGGCAAACTGGACTCAAGGTCTAGTTTGTGCAGGTTCGTGGATTATCCTAAGGAAATTGCAGCCTCTTCACGCGATCCCGAGGACTCCAAGCGAATCACGCTATTCAGTGTTAGGCCTGACCCATCAACCAAATGAATATCTCAACTGTCGCCTCCAACAGTCAAGATTACTCTTTAGTACCTGAATAAGGATTAAAGAAGTGTTGTTGATACAAGTCAATGGAGAGTTGATTCTGGATAGCTATGGTGGTACTAGCTTCCAGTTACATGTGACTGGTGACTAGTCTCAATTTGAATGTACATTCAGACTTAATGGTGATGTGGTGGCTTAGTGTGGTTTCAAGTGAGATGGCACAATGGTTTTCACCATGGAACTCAAATATATAGTGACTTTAACAATTACTAAGGAAGTGTTTTGGAAGAAAAACCACATCCAGTGGTTGAATGTGGAGCCTAGCATAGCCAAGCCAGTAGTTACCTGAAGGATAAAAACTGGGCAATGGCATAAGCAAATGGGTTGAGATCTCATCACAAATTCAAGGAATATTCTTAGACGCCACCATCATTTCAGTAGAAAATATGGTAGACCCGTGAGACCGAGCAGGTATCGTAGATTGCTCAATCAAATAGGTTTGAGGGATATGGGCGATTGACTTTAGGTCAAGTGGGAGATTGTTAGAAATGGTGGCCAAAAGGTCAATTGAACTGGTTGTTTTGGGAAGCATTTAGCAATCTTTATGAATGTGATGTTCTTTTGATGAATGTAATAAACATTCATCTGTGCCCTAACAGGAGAGCATATTGCAATGGCTTAGAATGATATGATTAATGACGAGTTGTGTGTCGTCATTGGTCAATAGAGATGATGAGAGACCATACGAGTTGTGTGTTGTGTAGTACCAGTGTGGAAAGGATACACACAAGCTGTGTGCTATGTGGTATCAGTAAGAATGGGATATCACATGAGTTATATGATATCGGGAAAAAAAGAAGAAAGAAAAGAAAGTGAAAGAAAGTAGAGGAAGAAGTATTGTGATTGAGATGATGATGATTGTGATAGCCGGAAAAAAAAAACTCATTGAGTGTTGCACTCCAGTGTGGTTAAGTAGTGTTAGAATAGGCGCTCTGAAAGCCAATTAGATTGGCATACTTGTAATCCATTTTGACAATAACTCAATTCTATGTAATATTATTCAGTGCAAAAAATGAGTATTTGCTATTGGATTTTTATTTTTCGTGCTCATTACACATATTTTGCATTTCTTTCAAACTGTTTTTCTGTCTCACGAGTCGTGTGGGGTGGCAGTTGAGATACCCATTTGGTTGATGGGTCGGGCCTAACGCTGAGTAGCGTGATTCGCTTGGAGTCCTAGGGATTATGTGAAGAAGCGAGGCAAAATAACTTGGGGATCTCATTGGATGATAATGGTATAGGTTACCTCCCATAAATCCTTTTTTCGTGTGAATCGTAAGACTCGGGCATGAAAAATTGCGTTTGTGGACTCCAAGCCCACTAGTAAACGATTTTCTGAAACCCCACTTGAGAGTGATGGGCTTTTTGAAGAAATAGTGGGATGAGTTAGTGACTGAAGACCGAGTCTTAAATTTGTTATTTAATTACAATAATCTACTAAATTTCTGTTTACGTTTAATGTAGATGTCTAAGAATCCACTCACTGCAATTCTTAAGGCTAATAAATGTAACAGAACAAACTACAATGATTAGTTGTGAAATCCTAGGATTGTCCTAAATTTTGAGAACCAGATCTATATTCTGGATAAGTCTCTTCTTCGGGCCTTCCCGGAAGGGTCCACATGCGAAGAACGTTGTAAGTTCGAGAAGTGGCATGAGGACAACTGGAAGGTTCGCAGTATCGTACTAGCGTCAATGACGAATGACATCCAGAAATAGTACGAGAGGCATGACGATGTACAATCGACAATGCTTCGCATGAGCCAGGTTTATGCGGTTCGGAACCGACATATTAGATATGTTGTAACAAACATTTTTTGGTGCCAAGATAATTGAAGGGTCTTCTGTACAGGAACATGGGGTTAGATGCTATCCCTTGTGGAGAAGCACAAGGACCTCAAGGCTGATCTTGAAAAAGAGACGTACATTGATGTGATCCTGCAGTCTCTTCTTCCCTCCTTTAGCCTATTTATCATGAACTATAACATGAATGGGCTTGACAAAAACCTTTCATGAGTTGATAAACATGTTGGTCCAGTACGAGGCATGATTGAAAAGTCTGCGCCATCTGTATTGTTAAGGGAGGCTTCGACCTCAGAAGCGAAAGACAGGAGGCCGGACGTTGGAGGAGGAAGAAGGGTAAGACAGAATCAGCTACATCAAGTGCTCAGAGCGCTCCTATTGCCTAGCTGGGCATGTGCAAAGGGAAGAGGAAGGCAGTTCGGCAGTCACAGATTTCAAAAGATGTTTGTATTAATTTCCCTCAAAAGGGGCAATGGAAGAGAGATAGTGTCCCAAAGTCCTCTATAATCAAGGTATAATTTGTTATTAAGCCTTAACATGACTATTGCTATACTTCTTGATTATTGGATACCAGCTGTAAAGTTCAAATATGCGAATGATTTGCAGGTGGTGAAAAAGAGTAGAAGGCTGAGACAAATGGTCCTGAAACTTAGCAATGGCAGGGTTGTTGCTACTGTGGTTAAAGTACTTGATAGGCTTAGCTATTAGTGATCATGTTAGGATAAAGTTGATAGGATATAATTATGTAACCTAGCATGATCAAATTATGTTTTTTCATTGTTGGACAATTTGAATTACATGATTTTGAACAATGATGGTTATTTTATTTGACAAAGAATGGGTATTCTTGTCTCCTAGATTGTTTACGTAATTATTTCAACACTATCTCGTAATTGGATTATGAGTGATCAAAACAAATGGTAAAAAATGAATAATCAAGATAAACTCACAGATCTGGCATGCTAAGCTAGGTCACATTTCTCTAGTTAGGATAAGGAAGTTGGTGAATTCACTGAGTCTAAAAATAGACAAGTTAAGTCTACAAGCTTGCAAGTCCTTCCTGAGCAAGATGAGGACTGAGAAGCACTTTGTAGGACAAAGTGTGCTTGCCAAAGGTATATTGGGTTGGATCCAATTAGATATCTATGAGTCACTGAATACGTAGAGTCCGGAGGGGGTTCACATATCTAAGGACCTTTAGATTGTTCAGAGAATTAGATTTAAAGTGGAGAACCAAACCGGTTGGAAAATTAAATCCTTCGATTGGAATGAGGTAGTGTGTATTTAGTAGGGGTTCTTGAAGTATCTGACGAGAATGGAATTCTCACTCATTGGAGTTCTTCTTTGGAGTGCCACAATTGAACAGTATCTCTGATAAGGGAGAGATCGAACCTTGTTGGATTTGGTTTGATTGTTCTTTCACTAAACTACCTTGGCCATGTCGCACGGCAAGCCTGTTTCCACAACGTACATAAGTAAATGGGATGATCCTGCATACATTAAGGGACTAGTGGGAGGCAAATTAGGTTTGTAAAGGTTCATTTGTTATCCTAAGGGAAATTGAATTTCATTAGATAACTGATGTGAGGAGTAGCACCTTGAGGAATCAAGTGGAGAGACACCTCAGTCAAATGTAGCAAACAATATTTATAATCGAATTATTCCACTAACTTAATAATAGGTACAGGTTTCTTAGTCATACCAGTCAATTGGATTATGACTCAATGACATTAGGAGAAGTGATGTAGGACATCGGGTTGGATGAATGGCTTGGATCTATGAGATTCGACATGGAGTACAAACTAGGTCTGAAACTTCTTGTATCTGGAATATTCATTTAAACAAGGTCATACAGGGTATGACTCAGGTCGAGAATGAGTTGGAAGGTCAGTGGAAGCTTAGTTGTGTTCCTAGTATTTTAGGTGTGAATGTCTTACTCATTTTGAATTATCTGAAAATGTTTGAAAACATTAAAGCTCAAACATTATTCACGCAATTCTCCATGAAAGAATTGGATTATTTCCCTTATCATAGGGTTAAGCTGTCCAAAACTCGTCTTCGTGGACTAATGAGGAGCTTAGAAAGATGTTTTACAACTCTATGTCTTTTGCGTTGACAACATGGGTATGTGGTCCGATGCACTAGGCCGAATGTTGTGTGTGCTTTAAGCATAACAATGGATATCAGGACTGTATCAAGAAGGCACTGCATAGTTGTAGCACCCCCTACTCGCTACATCTAATTATCACTATTTCATCCTTTCTTTAATTAGAACTCTTTATATAAGAAATTCCCTTTCAACCCATAAAATAAATTCTAATTTATCAATATAATATATATCACGAAAGATAATAGATACCACCAAAAGTTTATATTTACCCTCACTAGATGTCCTCATGTACATAACCTCAAGGAAAATCATACCACAATTTAAAACACAAATCTCGATAAAAGACCATAATATTTAACAACCCAACAACGAAAAACTCCGACTTCAAATGTCCCGGCTGACCTACCTAATAAAGACTACGACACGGCTCGAAGTCCTATGTGGCTAGTCAATGTGCCTATCTCCTGAAAAGTACGTGGCAAGGAATGAGCTGCCTACTCAATAAGTATAGCCAATCAGTTTATATATATATAGGCAATAATTCACGTACAAACAGTCACATAGACTAACGGTCATTCGTCATATAGCAACATCAGATATAAGCAGTAATACATACTCACAACTGTAAATCAATCCACGACATAATATTTGACGTTATCGTTTATTAACTACGGGCCCTAATTACTCTAGTTCGAGTACATCAGTCAATGATTTCGCTGGCCATCGTCGTTGTATGTGATATCCGCATACTCTAGTACTTCAGCTGTGTAGCAATATCAGTACAGGACATCACAACAAACATGGTACCCCCACACGACCCCAGTGTGTAGCTAACAGCACAGGATATTCCCCGCTGCCCGGAATACCCCAGTACCCTACGCGCCATGGTACCTAGCTTAATTCATATATTTTCATATCACATTATCAATCACATCATCATCAATCATATTTTCATAAACCATTGACTGTGTTCTCAACTAGGTAAGCCCCATATTTTGTTTCAATTCACGATCATTCTGTTCTTTATAATAATTACTTACTCAATAATAACTTCCAATTTGATTTCATACAACAATCAAATACACAATCATCACATAATCATATCCCACATGTCCCTACATTATAATCACATAACACATAGTAACAATTTCACCCATATTATAGGAATCCACAACTAATTATATAAACAATCAATATACGAATTCCATGTATATAAATATAAAGCCAAATTCACGAACACATCCAAGAAACCTATACATATAATATATTCAATATTACACATATAGCTATATATATAAATCCAATTAGCTATTCTTACCTTAAATTTCCAAAATGCTTTGATTTCACGAGGGATTGCTGAACCCTCTACTTTGTTGTCACGTCCTATAATAGAATATTATATATATAATCAATATATATATATACAATATCATAAACTCTAAATAAAATATTATATAACATTCGTACATTTTCCACCAATCTTTTAATAATCTATTCATATTAAAGTCCAAACCCCTGTTCCATTTTATTTTAGATAACTACACTTTCTAAACTTCTCAATCATATAATTGATTTATCAACTAATTCATAAGAATTCATTTAATCAAATTCCATATATATTTATAACTATCGTTTTTAATATCATCCGTAAATGAGATTATCATTAAAACATCATGTTCTCTTCTTAATAACATAATATTCTTTAAATATAATTCCGAAATATTTCTATGAATTTCTACCAATTTATCGTTGCTATATAATTTAATTAAGCAAGAATACATAGAATTACATATTTGGTTAATCATTCCGATGGAATTGTGTAAATTAGCTATAATAATAATTAAATCTAATATATCTAATATTTTAATTAGCCAACTATATCATTTTTGTAGCAAATGTGATATTTAATTCGACACTAATTTAGATAGTCAAAATCATAAAATACTCCGATTAAATAGTGCATCGCTTGATATAAACTATATTTAATAAAAAGACTAATTAAATAATATAATTATATAAATTAATATAAATTAAAATAAAAAACCCGTACCTCTATCCTCCGAAATGTGTGTGTGCGTCGTTGTGTGTGTGTTTCGAATATGATGGTGTGTGTGTGAGAGTTTGTTTTAATTAACATACATATATATATATATATTTAATGATTTGTGAGGCGGTGGCAGCACATGCCACTGCCCACCATCTCTTTTTTTTTTTTATTACTATTATATCCTTCCTAATTTCTTAATTAATATAATTTGTCTTCAAATATTATAATAAACTTCAATTTAATCCGTTCAAATTTTATTTTAACCCAAATTCAATCTATAATTTGTTTATTAATTAAACCAAATTTTTAATAGTTACCAATTAGTATCCCAATTACATGAAAAATTCTACGGACATTACAATAGTAGTCAAGATTACTCTTTAGTACCTGAATAAATATTAAAGAACTATTCTTGATGCAAGTCAATGGGGAGTTGATTCTGGAAGTATATGGCAATACTAGCTTCCAGTTACATATGAATAGTGACTAGTCTTAATTTGAATGTACATTCAGACTTAACGGTGATGTGGTGGCTTGGAATGGTTTCAAGCGGGATGCCACAATGGTTTTCACCATGGAAGTAAAATATATAGTGACTTTAATAGTTGCTCAGGAAGTGTTTTGGATAAAAAATCACATCCAATGGTTGAATGTGGAGCCTAGCACAGCCAAGCCAGTAGTTATTTGGAGGATAACAACTATGCAATGGCACAAGCAAAAAGGCCGAGATCTCATCATAAACTCAAGGAATATCCTTAGACGCCACTATCAGTTTGAAACGATGGTAGGAAGAGGTGGCGTGCGGTTGGACTGCATCATTTCAGCAAAAAAAATGGTAAACACGTGAGACCGAGCTGGTATCACATATTGCTCACTCAGATAGATTTGAGGGATATGGGCGATTGGCTTTAGGTCAAGTGAGAGATTGTTAGAATAGGTGATCAAAAAGCCAATTGAATTCGCGATTTTGGGAACCATTTAGCAATCTTTATGAATGTGATATAATCTTGATGAATGTAGTAAACATCCATCTGTAGCACATGTATTTGTTGTATTTACTATTTACGTTGAACGGTGTATAACGTCACAACAAATGCCCACAGACCAATTGAAGAACCCATGTAGTTGGGCTACGCATTGGATAACAGCTATGAAACTAACTTTTGAGGGTTGGTTTGAAACGTTCCAAGTCAAGGACATTGAGACTGGGAATCAAGAGTCCTATAGAGACTTGCACTAAGTATTGCATTCATTGGATAAGTGTCGTGTTTTCATTGGCGATAGACATGGGATGTCTATGCAATTTTAATAGATTAGTTGACAAGGTTGTGAACTGATTAAACTGACTCGCGAGAATCATCATATGGAAGCCTTGAAGGCTTGGTCGGTATGACTTGAATTCCCGACTCCAATAATACAAAATTAGTTCTTGGGCTTGAGGAATCATGACAGTCACGTGCATATGCTGGCTATATCTTGGATCTGGCGAGAGATGACTGTGTCTTCGCTGTGGTCGTTATAATTGTTGTCCAGTGTAGTCAGAGTATGTAGTGAGGATGGTGGATTCCAAGATAGAATCCATCCCCTATCAGTATATGATTGATATATCTCACATGCACTTTGAGATGGTTTAGACTATCTAAGTCTATGGCTATAGCGATTGGTTGAATGGGAAACGGTTTCCTTTGTCGATCAATAGAGTAAACGCATCTCAAGTACTCAGCATAATTGCCTGGTCCAAGATGAGAACCGACACCCAATTCCATGTCCTATACTAAGGCCGGAAGATTATCAACGAAAGGACATACCTATGTGGAACTCGAGAGCCTAAATGTTCACGCCAACAATCACATAGTCTCTAGTGCCATAGACCGTTGGTAGACGACCACCCATAGTGATGGGCGTTTTCGATTAATGGTTAATAAAAAATAATTAATAAATTAGATTAATTAATTATTTTTGTTGGACACAATGCCCAACTCTAGCTGAGGGTCAACCTAAAGCGTCAAATACAAATCACTATGAAATTGGAAGAATTAATTTGTGATTAATTCGAAGAAACGAATTAATTTAATTAGATTAAATTAAATCAAGGAGAATATATAAATGATTGGATCATTTATTTAATAATCCATTTGATAGATGGCTCGAGAATCAATTAATGAAATAATTAATTTTTAGGCTTAACACTTTTAAATTAATTGAATTAATTTATTAGGTTTGGCTTAATTAATTGATTGGATCAATTAATTAATGTTTGGGCTTTGATTTATTTAATTGGATTAAATGAATCTATGGACTTAGTTGGGCTAAAGTCAATTCAATTAATTATTTTCCAATGTATTTTGGTTGGACTTGATTTAATTTGATTAAATCAAGCCCGATGCATCCTTGAAGTCCAAGCCCATTTGAGGGAGGTTG
The DNA here is from genome assembly GCF_026168435.1 of Sesamum indicum. Lineage (NCBI taxonomy): Eukaryota > Viridiplantae > Streptophyta > Magnoliopsida > Lamiales > Pedaliaceae > Sesamum > Sesamum indicum. Next base: position 3,707,295 of record NC_142668.1, read on the forward strand.
GAGCATGTTCAGAAGGAGTAGAAACTTCTCACCATGTGAACATGATGGAGTGCTTATTTTATTATGGTTGAAGGTTATTTGGATGTGCGTGTATAGATTACCTTGGAGGCAAACTTAATAGTTATTAAATTTTGAATTCAATTGTATGTAATATACAAAACTATAGACATATCCTAGCTAGCCTAACACAAGCCACGAATTTTGCTCTACTAAAACTATACAAAATTGCTTTGCTAAAAAAGTTGACTTTTCTTACCAACTCCCGCAACAAATAGTTCGAGTAAATTTTTTGCAGCGAAAACTAAAACTACAATATTTTGCAAACAGACATTGCGATAATATTTTCGTTGAAAAGTTTGTGGCGATTTCGTTGTATAATTTTATTTTGTTTGCAACTACATTTGTTGCAAAAACCATAGCAAAATTGCAACGGCAAATAAAAAATTTTGCTACATCCCGTTGCAAATTTTTACTATAAAATTTATAGTTTTAGTTTTACAATAGTTTTTGTTTCAGATATTTAAATTTAAAATTCAATTGATTTGTCCTTAATAATCTATAAAAAAATATCAAATATGAAAAAATTTAATCAAAAGTAAATTTAATAAAAGATAATATAATACATATCCATCAAATAAAAATGTAAAATTTTAAAGTATCGATATTTAAAAACGGGAATCATCATAGTTTTCACAATCTTCCGAAGGTGGTTGGTCAGATCTGAATAGTAAAACTATTGTCACTAGAGCTATCTTCTAATACACTCACAATCTCTTCCAGCAAAATACCAAATTTATCCGTAATTAAACTCCTTTGTCATTGCATCTTTATATTTGTGCGCTTCATTTTTTGTATACATGATCCTATTTTCGCAATGAATGTCGTTATTTTTATTATGCAAATTCCCATTTGTACTATCAAATTGGGAAAAATGCAAACTACCCCTTGTGATATTACAAATAAATAAATTACCTCATTATAAATAAATAAATAGTAATTTACCTCCTTTTATTTTTTAAAATACAACAATTTACCCCTCTATGATTTATAAAATGAAGCAATCTCCACTTTAAAAAATACAGGGAGTAAATTGCTTTATTTTTTTTTTATAAGAAAGTAATGTACTCATTTTCAATATTACATATATAAATTACTATTCGCCCCCACCAAATTTGATTCATCGTGGCCCTACATTGAATTAAAAATAATACTATTAATCGAGATAGAATAAGTGGTGTACTCTCTATAAGGCTGTCCCCCAAACTCTGCGCCCATTGATAAGTTCGGACAATGAGGTAGTCAGCATCTTGTTTAAAAGTTTAAGGGTCCATGTTAAATTTTTTTTTGTAGGTTTTTGGTTTGTCCACTAGCCACTCTAGACTCCAGAGGGGGTCAATTGCAATTAACAAATTATTAATTCTTACAAATTGCAAAAAGGTGTAATGATAAAATCTAGATGTATTTAATAATTTTCCCAATTTTCTCTTAATAATTTTGCAAAAAAATAATACTTTTAATCCCACAAAATAGAATAGGTTGCACTTTTGATCCCATAATTTACTAGCGCACATCTAGTTTCATAAAATAAATGGCACATTTAGTCCAGTTGTTTATATTTTATGAGACTAAATGTGTCACAATTTTTATTCGATGGGACCACATGTGCTAAACTCATAAACCTGTAGGACTAAAAATACAATACACCCTATCGTGTGGGACTAAAATTACAATTTTTTTTTTTATCATTTTTTATTTAATTAATATATATAGTTTAAAAAAAATAACAATTACATAATTTAATTTTTAAATTAAATTTGAATGGGCCACACGTGCTAGCGTTTAATTAATGAAAAGGCCCCACCAAAAAAGCAAAAAGAAAAAACGAGAAACCTTTTTCCTGGTGATAAGCACAAGCACTATGAATCCTTGCACCATCATTCTCGTCAACTCCATTAGCACTCGGTATATGGAAACTGCTCTTTCCTCATTCACCCCAAGAAAACATGTGGAGAATACTGGCTGCCTTGAGAAGGAACTTCCTAAACATCAAGAAGAACACATCTCGCGTTGCAGATGAGAATATTGCCAGTGCCGCCACTATGGACGCAATTACATCACCTTCACGGTTGAGTGATGGGGTTCCTTTCTTCTGTTGCTCGCTCATAGCTCCATTCTCGCTGCTTTCTTGTTTATCCCACCCACCTATAGATGGCCCTGATGGCCTGTGGGTGTCGGCGGAGCTGCCGCAGACGTCGGAGGTCACACATCTCATGGTCCGGGACAGTTTGCGATACGCCATTTTAATGTGAAGAAAGGATGCGCACAATGTGCTCGATGGAATGTTTGATGAGGATGGATGTTGGCCGACTTCACTCCTTGCAGTCCTCCTCATTTTACAGATAGATGATCCAACTTAGGCTGGTAATTCTTAGTTTGCGGGTTTGTATATTCGTGGAAATAGGATTTAGTAGAGTATATAGTTTGGGTTTGGTTTGGCAATTTGGCTGTTTTATGTTGGTAGTATCTACTATCTACTACCAAGAATGAAGAGATCATATAATGTTTATTAATATAAGTATTGATTGGCTTTATTAACTCTCTGATATGGAGGTTTTGTGTGCGATATGGCAAGATTTGAAAGGCATTGTTCTTGAATGGTAGCTGGAATTCATCAGGTTGGGTTTGAATGAGGGACATGTATAGTTGTAAAGTGAATGTTCTCAATATGGCTTCCTTATAACCAATACCACAAAGGAAATTCTCCTAGTCTCTTAGATTCAAGTCATACACCAACTGCTATGTTAGGTCTAATATCCCCTGCTCCATAACTCACTGGTGACCCGTCTTTTAGGGGACAATCCAATATTTTATTGCGGAGAGATATTGAATTCAAAACCCAGAAGAAATCTAAAGAGCCCCCCCCCCCCCCCCCCCAATCTAGAATATCTGCTGCACATTGACAACAGTAAGGCTGTCAGTGTGGACGTTGATGCAAGAACGTTTCCTGTTCTTGCACTTTTCAGGAAGCGGAGGAGGGGTCGAGGATGATATCTCTCCTCTGCTTTAGCTGAAAAGTGAAATACAACAATGGTTCTATCAAAACTATCTAAACAATATAAGAGGATTTGATCATTTGTGTATCTATAGTGATGCAGAAAAATAAGGTGGATGAAGTGATCCAAACTACTCTCAATTCCACTCCAGCCCTCATTTCTAGCAAACATTGCCCAACTCAATTAGTTGTACCACAAGATCCACAATGTGAATCAGATGCTCCTGAAGCTCCCATTACTCTGATTTGTTGTTCAAGATCAAGGGAGAGACGTCTTCATTACAGATAAAAGTAATAGCATTCTAGTTATGAAAATCTTTAACAGTTAATGTAAGAGATTATACATACAAAGAACAATACGACACATGTGGTATAAATACTAGCTCAAACTTAAAAAAAGCATAAAGGCCAAAATGCAATATAACGCGATTCTCAACAGATATGTACCAACTTTGATGAAATGATGCGTCCGGATGATTTCATATTTCATCTTGTCTTGTTAAATTGCTTCCTTCAGACGCTCCAACACGTCTTTTTCGCCTGTTAGATATTCCACGAGCCCTTCCAAAGTAGGAGACAAACTAGTCAAAAGAATTCCCAAGACTGACCAACATATAAGAGGCTTTCTGCTTCAGTGAGTTAGAACAGTAGACAAAGTCAACACAAATGCAGACGAATTTGAAGTGTTGATCAAATGGTATAGACATGTTAATTAAAGAGCTAAATATATATATCATATTGAGATCAAAACCAATGGTTATTTTAGATGGAAAACTAGAGAGTATATTATATTGAGCCGCACCTTGAGAATAATCTCGACAATCATGATGGCCTATCCTGAGATCAGTTGCCCAATTTTCGTTGAACTTCAGTGCTGCATCTATCGCGTTTGCTTTGGAGTAACCAACAAACCAACATTTTCTCGTAGGAAGCTTCTTTAGCTTCCTTACAAGAATAACTCCTGCCAAAGTTCATTACGGATAGACACAGTTGAACAGTTCCAATGATGCATTTCGGGGTGAACAGCAATTTACTCTCATGTGATATTGGAAATACACAAATTACCCTCCACAAAAAATAAATAGCAATTTACCCCTTGTGTTTTAAAAAATGAAGCAATTTACCTTCTTAAGCAGGAAGGTAAATTCTTCATTTTTTAAAACACGGGGGATAAATTACTACATTTTGGAAAACACAGAAAGATAAATTGCTATTTTATTTTTCGTAAGGGGGCCGTTTGCTATTTCCCATAACACAGGTAGGTATATTGCAATTTTCCCCGCATTTCAACCATAAAATAAGGCTAATGCAGGGACAAATAGAAGAACAAAAAAAGATGTGTGAAGAGGATTTAGGATATGTCAAAAATCAAAATATAAAAGTATACATCCCTCATTATTAAAGTAAATGATTGTTTCTGAATACATCTCTTAAAAACAAGTTAAGATAAAATGTCAGTTTTCCTATAATTTATTATTTTTAGGCACCAAACCAAACAAGTAGAAAAAGTACTTATGCAAAAACCTCAAATTATATTCATATATATAAGATAAAATCTTTATTCGAGCCTCAATATCGTTTTGGATCAAATGAATTGAGTGAGGAGAATTACAAAGCATAAGCAAGGAAAACATTGCGATTCATGAATACTTAAAACAAGAAGGACAAAGAAAGAAGGCTTTATAGGCTTTGCCATACCTCAAATATATGGCACACTGGACGCACAAGCAAAATTGATATATAGCTTAAGATTGTTGTTGGAATTCTTGTATGCTGTCTTGGTAACTACTTGACGTAAATGCAATATGGTGATGTCATTGCAAGGCTTTTAAGTTCATTGTTGATTTTTGTTTTCTTTGATGAAATGGTATAATGCGTGGATAGATGACCCCCCCCCCCACCTAGTTGTGGTAGGGATCGTGGTAGGGAAAGCAATGTTGCACCACCCCAGGTATATGCTTTCGAAGCTCCGGAAGTTTCACTTCTCATCCCCTTCCACCTCCTCTAGTCTATATTGGTACATCATCATCTTGGGGCCCCTCCCTCCCGTCATCAACAGCTACTCCCACGCCCACTCCGTCTACTGCGCCATCACTTACTACCTCTGCATCACCTTCACCAAGCCCCTTTATAGCAACCCCCATCGGCCCCAACAAATGGATGGTTAGTGATGCCAAATGCAATGGCATAACTTGTAATTTTTTCCTAGCCTTAGTATGTATATACAAATCAATTTGTTGGGATTGAATTGAATTATTCTCTTCTAATATTTTAAATGAAGGTTGGACAGTTTCTCAAGGCTATTGGCTAGACACTGGAGGTTCATTCTTGGGGGCATGGCGATCTTACAAAAGGATCTTAGAGGCGGATGAGGCGTTCTGGTTCTGCAAGCTCCAGGCAACTATTTCATTACTTATTATTTACAATGAGTATTTATTTGCTTGTAAGTATTATCCTGAAACTGGTTGTTTTCCTTCCCTACAAAAGTATTACAGATGCAGGTCTATACAACACCATTGATATGAGGAAGTTGTTCGGCTCCAAAGCTGCCTGCTACTTTAGTCAACACCTCCATAGAGCCGAGACAAGCTGAGCCAGATTGGATGTTAAACGAGAACTGGGAATTGCTACAGATTGTGTGGGCCAACTAGGCATTCCAGGCTCGATCACCAAAAAATAAGGTGAACCAAGTCAGTGACTCGAGGTTAGCAAGCACCGTGTACTGGGTGGCTCAACCTTGGTTATGTTAGAACAAGAAAAAATTGGTAATTTTTAACATCTTTAGTTAATTTGATATAAGTTAGTTAATCAATTGTTGTATGTTTCTATTAGTTTTATTCAACTTAGTCTATTTGAATTGACGGGTGACTGGTTAGCTGGCCAGGCCACCCTCCTTGACTGACGTCTACTAAATCTGCTAGAAGAGAAGGCTAATGTAACTTGGAGCGAGCCCAAGGCAGAGAGTGGTAATATTTTACTAAATCTACCATTTAATGTATGAACTAAGTAGTCCAAATTTTATATTTTCATTCTTTAGATTAATCTAACTTTTTATCAAAAAAATAACAACTTTCAAAAACTTGCAAAAGTTGCAAGAGGATCATGTGAGTCAAGCCCCCAAAAACGAAGCTGAATTGGTTGGCAATGCACCACTTGACGAGGAGGCTCTATGAGTGGTAGCAGTGTGTGGACACAAAGAGGCTAGTTTGCCAGTATGACCAATTGTCCACCACCTCCCTGCACCGTTGCAGAAAGATAACAGACCCATGCAATTCCTGGAACAAAATGTCCAAGAATTGCAAAAAGAGTTGTCGAAAGTGTGAAATATCCACAGCAGGTTGGATGAAGTGCTCGAGATGTTGGGTGCCCATTGCAACATGGTGTTGCCGGCCCCTACCGAGCCTCCTACTGCCCCACTGAACTGAATGGTATACACTAGTACCCACAGTAAATCTAACCACCAATATCCATGAGTCTCCTATAGATGATCATGAGCAAACTGGCCTAAATTAGGAATGTTTTATTATTTGTGAATTAAATTGTCACTATTATTTTTAATATAAATTTATCTTCACATAATTTAAATTTTAATATAAGTACCTTTTCAAAACTCTTAATAACTGCATTTTATATTTAAATATTTAATTCAATTAAATAAAAAACAAAAAAACATATGTCAAGTCCAACACACACTTCATCGTGAAACCATTGCAATGTTTGTTGCAAAATTTTGTATGTCGTTAGAAACTTTCTTCTATACATTATAATAATAAATAAATTAGTTGTAACAACTCAAAGTACCAAAATTCATTGAAACTTTTGTTGCAAATTTGAGACGGTACTACACAAACCTTTGGTCACGAAATTGTTGACAAACCCAAAAGTAGTTGTTGCAATGTCATTGCCAATTAGCAACGACCATCCCAGTCTCAAATATTTGCAATGGCCTGAATTTTCCTTGGTAAATAATTTGAGACGAGGGGTTTTCTGAATTCCTCTTAACTGTCAGAATTCTTATCCGTCGCAACTTTGCTATTGTAACTTGTCCGTTCCCCCCCCCCCCCCACCCCCTTTGTAGTGAATTGATGGTAAACAAATGAAGATTGTTTATGCTACCTCCTTATCTCACCCAAAAACAAGAAAATATGTAATAAAACTTTACATGAACTTGTCAAGCGAAATGGGCTTAACTATGAACTATTTGCTCTTAGGAATGTTTCCCACTTGAGGATGGGAACAAGAACAGATTTTTAGCAATATATAGTCTAATAATTAATTAATTGAGTTGTACTGTTTGTAAAGTAATTAATGTAGTCCAGATTAGGAAAAACAGATGGAAAAAATCAGAAGGGTCTAACCAGGGACTTTTCTGCCGGACAAGGCTGCAACTGCAACCCATATGTTTTGAGGATCCTCAGGCTGGAAATCATAAACCAAAGCCTACAACAACAGAAGGAAAAAGAGACAAGAAAATCGTCAAATAAACCAAGAATATACATATATATATAATGGTGAAGAAATTGAGGTTGAAAAAGTAAATGAAGAAAAGTGACCTGATGTTGAGAGCGTGGAGGTGGAGAAGAGGGTTTGATGATGACCATGAAATGCTGGAAATTCCAGAAATCTAAAGAGTAAGCAGTGGAGATGAGGAAGTTGGCAGGGGGTAGTGGAGTGGCTCTCAATGGCACTGCTGCAACGAATACTTCGTCTCTGCCGAAGCTGATTCCTGTGGGTGTGGGTGTGGGTGCGGGAGTGGATGCTGTTGCAGCCAAGGAGAAGGCAAAGGCTGCCATCTTCCAGCTTAGTAGCGGATACGATTTGTATTTGGTTGGGTTGGGCCGTACATTTGGATTGTGGAGTCGTTATATACTTGTTTCTGATGTATATCCTTAATTTACTAGCATTTGCCCCGTGCGTTGCACGTGACAAATTTTTTTTGGCATGAAATTAATTTCAGTCATCATTAAATTTATTTTATATTATCAAAAAAACTATTTTTTATGTTTTTTTGAGAAAATCGAAAATAAAAAAAAATGTTCTCTTATTCAAATTACACCAAAAACTTAAATTTAAAAAATATTGTAAATGTCAACTTAAATTTGAAATGAGATATATTTTTCTCTTCTCATATTTTTATAAAAATCTGAATCCAGTAAAGTTATCTGAACTTAATTTGGGATCACTTGTTATCATTATTTTAGTGAGGCATATTTATTCATTTTAATTTATATTATCAGAAAAATTAGTTTTCTATATTTTTGAAGAAACATATTAAAATAAAAAATCACTTTATCCAATTATATTAGAAAAATAAATTAAAATGGTATTGCAAATTATATCAACATAAATTTCAAGTGAGATATAAATTTTCTTCTATATTTAAAAGTTATTCACTAAAAAGCACATTTGCAAAAATAGTTTCGAATACATTAATTCTAAATATGTAATTTAAAACATTAAGAATAAAACCTAATAAGAAAATTATTGGAATGAGCGACCAAAAGCTAATTAGATTGGTTGTTTGCCATTCACCAATTTTTATGAAATAATATTGATGAATATGGTAAGAATTCATCAAATGGCAGTATGCTGCGTTGTACTTACCACTAATATTGAATGGGGTCTCAATACCAGAACGAAATACCCACAAACCGAAATATTAAACCCGTGGAGTTGGGCCGCGCATAAGTTTGGCAGCTATGAAACCAACACTTTAGAGTCAGTCTGAAATGTTCCAAGTCAAGGACTTTGAGATAGGGCATTGAGGGTCCTGTAGAGACTTGCATTAAGTACTGCAATTATGTTTTGTTGGCAGGAGACGTAGGTCGTCTATACAGTTTTAGTAGGTTAGTTGGAAAGGTAATTGACTGACTGAACAAACTCGTAGGATCGTCATAAGGAAGCCTCTTAAGGCTTGATCGGTATGATTGAGATTCCCGATTTCGATAGTAGATTAGTCCTCAAACCTGAGGAATTATGGCGTCACGTACATACAAAGTATGTATCTTAGATATGGTGAGCAATGACTATGTCGTGAGGCATGGTCATCATAACCTTATCCAGTGCAATCAAAGTATGAAGAGAGGACGGTTTGATTCTAAGAGAGGATCTGTCCCCTGTCAGTATGTGACAGTGAGATCTCCTATGCGCTCTGAGATGGTTTAGACTCTAAAAATCTTTGGCCAAAGCAATTGATCGATTAGGGATATGTTCCTAAATCGAATCAGTAGAGTAAAAATTTCTCGAGTATTAAGAATAGTTGTCGAGTCAATGATGGGAATCGATGCCAAACTCATGCCCTAGACTAAGGCCGAAAGACAGTTAACAGTAGGACCGTACTCATAGGCATTCATAGCCTAAATGTTCACGTTGCTATTCACTTAGTCTTCAGTGCCATAAACTAATACTAGACGGTCACCCATGGTAACAGGCTATTTTTAAATTATGGGATAATCGAAAATAATTAATTATATTGAATTTAATTAATTATGATGGTCATACATGTCCAAGTCTAATTGAGGGTGAAACTAAAAAGTCACACCCTACCACTATAATGTGATGGAATCAATTTGAAATTAATTCTAGAAGAATCAGATTAATGTAATTGGATTAAATTAATTTTTGAAGAGAATAAATAATTGGGTCACTTATTTGGACCAATCCACTAGGTGGATAACTTAAAATTGGATTAATTAGAATTTTCAATTAGCTATTAAAATTAATTGAATTAGTTGTTTATTTATTTTTTATTTATGTATAAAATGTTTGTGTACACATAGAGTATATTCTGGCAATTCATTTCAAGATATTCTATTTAGAAAGTTGATTTAGGCGCAAAAATGATGTATGCAACTTGAAAAATGGATTACATTAAATGGTGGAACTTAGGCCTTAGCAAAAGGATTTTATTTAATTTAGAAATTTTCTATTTTTATTATTCACTAATTGTTAACTTAATTAAAAATTTAAATTAGTGGTTCGTATGCTGTGTTTTAAAAATTCTATATATATACGACGACTTAAAAATTCTATATATATACGACGACTCAAGAAAAATCATCATTTATTTAATTTCTCCACATTCTTATGCAGATATTACAAATATCTCATACAAAGTCATGAATTAATTATATACATTTGTACATAATAAAGATCACATATCCGTACACAGTAAAAATATATTTCCGTACTGAATCTCGTGCAAAACAAAAATTCATATTAATTATCTATGATCGTACGGCCAATTAATTATCTATATGCTTTTAATAATTTATTTGTTTATATATGCGACTAAATTGTAATTGCATTTGCTTACAAAAATAATCGATAACTACTTTTTACTTTAAGTTGAATTTTATTCGAATACTAATATTCGAATAATTACACATAAAATTTAGAACTTTCTATTGAACTAGAAGAGCATCACAGTTAATTTAGAATCCACACCATAATAGCAGAAATAGAAAATAGAAAATACAGTCTACATACTTAAAATTTAATTTCAATTATGTGTCATTAATAATCTCAATATTAGACCTTACTAAAAATCTCATAAATTGCCTACACATTTGCAGGGTATTATGGAAAAGTCATTTTATGATATATACATGATTTACTATACTTACTATTTGTTGGGTAAATTAATTATATATGGTAAGTGAGTAGCTTTGGTCTGTAAAATTATATGGTGGACCCTTTTTCTATATAAAAGTAATTTTTTTGTGATTTAGTTAAATTATGTTATTCAAATTATTGGAACATTTGGACACAATTTCATGTCTCATAAATATATTTATATTTCCTATTAAAGTCGTCCATATTTGTTGTTGATTTTTCTATTTATTTTTTAGACTTTAAATCTTTTGTAAATTAGGAATTTCACTATAGTCATCTATTCAAGGACCTGTAAGAAATTATGTTCAAGAAATATTTGCCTACCTTCGGTGTTTGATAATAAACAGTGATGATAGAGCTATGTCAATACAATGTATTAACGTGACATCATCCTGACACTTTGTTATAAAAATATCTTGTATAAGTCAGTGTAGATATCATTAAATAAAATTGTGAGAATTGTCTCTATTACATTCACTTCTTTTAAATTTACATGAAAACACTGCACACACACGCGCGCATACACTTCTTTCATAGTCAGCTGCTTATTCACCCTCTTGTCGTTCTCTTGCATTCTCTACTCTCTCTCTCTCTCTCTCTCTCTCCCCCCAACCCCCTCACACACATCCTCCAAAGAACTCCCTCTCTCTCTCTCTCCCCCTCACACACATCCTCCAAAGAACTCCCTCTCTCTCTCTCTCTCTCCCCCTCAGACACATCCTCCAAAGAACTCTTTCTGCACAGGAGAAAAGATGGAGCACGGATCAAACGAAGAAAGTAATGTAGATCTTCTCAATTATTCAACTGCTTTCAACTTTCAATTTTATGTTATAGTTTTGTATTAGCTCTAACCAATGTTCGTTTTTCACCTTGTAGACAATACTTGAGAGAGATAACTTCTATGGATGTTGGAGAGTTAATGGTGTGCTCTTTCTTGAGCCGTTGAATTTTAATTTTCCGGAACACCCATCCCCACCACCATCACAGGTGCCTCCAAGCGTCCAACAGGTACAGTGGATCTTTCTTTTTATCTTTCGTTTTGTTTCTTTTTTTTTTTCTTCAAAAAAATATATACATGTGTATGATCTTCACTCTTCTTCATTTGTTTAGATCTTTTATTCTAAATATAAATTTATAAGAAGTACTGACTTAAAACTAAAAATTTCTCAACTCTGAAAGTGGAAAGACAATTCTTTTAGCTTTCCCTTTGAATTTGAAATAAAGCTTTTGGACAAAAAAAAAAAATCAAAATTGGCTTACCTAATTTTTTTATATGAGATTCTATTTGTGAAAAAGATTCTTTTTTCTCAATCGTAATACTTTTTGTGTTTCTCACTCTTTCTTGGTGTGTGTGTGTGGGGTGGAGGGGGAGGGAGGGATGTCACACTGTTCAATCTGTGGGAAAGATTCTTTCTTCTTCATCTTAAAACTCTCTCTTTCTCTTCTTGTCTTTTTTTTTCTTTAATATATTGAAAAATATTAATGCATTGTGGATGGGAATTACATGCCAGTCCAAACAATAAAGTGTTAAATCTAGGATTATTAAAAGTTGAGTGTTCAAGTGATATTAGGTTAAAATTGTGATAAGTTGTTACAAATTCAATCAAATTAATAAATTTGATGACATAAATTACTACATACTTTTTATTTTAAGATTAGATATAATTAAATATTATGTTTATTTACTGCTTGTTTTCAATTAACTCTTGATATAGAATTCAACAAGCCGACAAAGATACTCTACAGTAAACACATACATAAATACATATACTGAAGTAGAACTTAATTAGAGGGAATCTATAGCCAGTCAAACCAAATTAAGGGATGAACACTTTGTACATGCACATAGTGGTTATGTCGTCAACTGATACCTGAATATGCTTATTCTACTAATCGTTTAACCTTCTATGATTTTGTAAGTTACGAAAAATATATACATATATATAACCTCTAGCAAACTACCCATAAAGGGAAAAAAAAAAAAAAGGCACATGAATTACAAATCATTCTCACCCTTTTATTTTATGTTTATCGTTTACTTATCTACTAATAATTAAAATTCAATCTTGCAGGAGCAAGTACGTTCAAACAATGCAGGATCTTCACAAAGGAAGAAACGGGATCTAACTGCATCTATGATAGTGGAATCCAGAGCAATTTTGCTCCGACTTTTAAGATGCGAGGAACAGTTGGAATATATTTTGGAGATGTTAGAGGTTGGTTTAATTTTTTTCTTTAAGAATTCACACTTTATTTATATCTATTATAAGAAAATCTTAAAAGAAGCAATTCTAGTATAACAAATGACCATACACTTATATTGCATATTTAATTTGAATATGGATAAGTATAAGATTTCATCTTCTAACATTTTTGCTACACCAAAAAGAAACTACATAAGATCAAATTTGAGATGTATGAAATAGCAAAAATTAGTATGACTCTCTTATGTATATTCTTCTTTTCTTGTATCAAAGAATGCAACAGGGAAGGCAACATACTATGTTTTACTACCATATGAGTGTTTGAACAGAAGAAAAATGGAAGCCAAAGAAATCCAGCTTGGGCAGAGGGTGGTGTTCCCAATACGGGAGGAAGTCTATCCCGAGATGAAAAGTAAGTATTCGCTGTCAATGACGGAGAGACTAGAGGGGAGATGGACAGTTGAGGTTAGAAAACGCACCGGAACCACCAAAACTGAAAAGGTACATTAGTTAATATAACAACATGCATCTCTTAGTTAAGTCGATATAAAAAGAATATTAATTAATGTACCGCACCTGTTCTTAGTTAAGTTGATGCAGATTAATTAATATAACTGCACCCGTCTCTTAACTAAGTGTCTGTTAGTTAAATAGATACATAAGATACGCTAGTTAATATAACTACTTGCCTCTTAGTTAAGTAGATACAGAAAATACGGTAGTTAATATAACAATACATGTCTCTTAACTACATGTATTTTAGTTTAAGTAGATATAGAATAGACGTTAGTTAATATAATTATGGTAGTCTGGATTTAGTGGATAAAGAAAGAATGTAAGTTAATTAAGTACACGTGTCTTTTTGTCAAGTAGACACAGATATATTGAAATCAACATGACACTATTTCATAGACATGTAGATAGTTATAAACAATATGGAAACACTTCTACGTTATAAGAGTAACCAACCGTTTGCTTTCATCATGTAACGAGCTATATATTTCGACATAAAATTATTATATTTATGATCTTCTCTCAGCCACGCTGCACCGTATAATCCATCATTCATGATATGAGTGTATAGAGAGAAATTTTATTTATTTTCAAAAAGTATTTCGTGAAGTTATAAAGTATTTAAACGACGTCAAAGTTAGATGTTCTAAATATTGTGTTCTTAAAATATTATCTATTTTATTTAAGTGTATATATTTTTTCTTAAAGAGTTCTAATTATTTGTGTTCCAAGAAATACAATTTACTTGCACTAATTTCCTAACCAATTTTTTTTCTTCTTAGTTTTATTTCCATGAGAAGGTCAACAAAACCATCCGTTCTATGAACGACGTTGCAACGTTCATCATGTACCGTGTGATTTACTAGGCTCTGGTGAGCACTTACTCTCATGCATCTTCAAACTTCTAAAATTTCATTTACAAATCATAATATACATCCTTACTATCACTAAAATTTTGAGCAGATTTGACAAGGCAGGTGAATACTCTGATCATGAACATAACATGCAACCTTCTTCCATATTGTAATTCTATGTTGAAAACTCAATGGCTGTCATGTTGATCTCGGAGCAAGAGAGTTATGGAATGCCTGATTCAATCTCCATTGGAAGTGGTCTCTGATTGTCTTAGAATTATGTTGATGCTCAACTGCCCTTTCCGTAATGGGTGCTTTGTAAATTTAAAAACCGTTAATCTTGTTCAATATATTTGACGATCTAGATTTCATAGTAATAAATTACAGCTTTGATTTCTTCCGTATTCCGCGGCCGTGGGCTGTCTCTCTCTATATGTGTGTATAAATAACATGTATTATTATGCTTATACTAGATAGTATATTTTTATTTTTTCATTTATTTATTTATTTATGTGTAAAATATTTGAGTACATATAGAGTATATAATTAAAAACATCTAATCTGGCAATCCATTTCAAGATATTGTATTTAGAAAGTTGATTTAGGCGCAAAAATGATGTATGCAACTTGCAAAATGGATTACATTAAATGATGGAACTTAGGTCTCAGTAGCAGGACTTTATTTAATTTAGAAATTTTCTATTTTATTATTTGATAATTATTAACTTAATTAAAATTTTAAAATTGTGGCTCGTATGTTGTGTTTTGGAAATTTTATATATATACGACGACTCAAGAAAAATCATCTTTTATTTTATTTCTCCACATTCTTATGCAGATATTATAAATATCTCATACCTAGTCACGAATTAATTATATACATTCGTAAAAAATCACAAAATATATTTTCGTACTGAATCTCGTACATAACAAAAATGCATACTAATTATCTATGACCGTACGGCCAATTAATGATCTATATGCATTTAATAATTAATTCATTTATTTGTTTCTATAAGCGACTAAATTGTAGCTGCATTTTCTTACAAAAAATAATCGACTACTTTTTACATTAAATTGAATTTTATTCGAATAATTACACGTAAAATTTAGAATTTTTTATTGAACTAGCAAGAGCATCACAGTTAATTTAGAATCCACTCCATAATAGCAGAAATAGAAAATAGAAAATACAGTCTACATACTTAAAATTTAATTTCAATTATGTGTCATTAATAATCTCAATATTAGACGTTACTAAAAATCTCTTAAATTGCCTACACATTTGCAGGGTATTATGGAAAAGTCATTTTATGATATATATGATTTACTATACTTACTATTTATTGGGTAAATTCATTATATATGGTTAGTGAGTAGCTTTGGTTATGATTTAGATAAATTATGTTATTTAAAAATATTTTAAATTTGGACACAATTTCATGTGTCATAAATATATTTATATTTCCTATTAAAGTCGTGCATATCTATTGTTGTTGATTTTTCTTTTTATTTTTTAGGTTTTAAATCTTTTGTAAATTAGCAATTTCGCTCTTGTCATCTATTCAAGGACCTATAAGAAATTATATTTAAGAAATTTTTTCCTACCTTTGGTGTTTGATAATAAACAGTGATGATAGAGCTATGTATGTATTAACGTGGCATCATCCTGTCGTTTTGTTAGGAAAATATCTTATATAAGTGAGTGTAGATATCATTAAATAAAATTGTGAGAATTGTCTCTATTACATTCACTCCTTTTAAATTTACACAAAAACACTCACACACACACCCATACATAATTTATTACTCATCAGTTGCTTATTCACCTTCTTGTCGTTGTCAATTGCATTCTCTCTGTCTCTCTCTCTCTCCCACACACACACATCCTCCAAAGAACTCTCTCTCTCTCCCCCCCCCCACATCCTCCAACTCTCTCTCTCTCTGTCTCTGCCCCTAACACACATCCTCCAAAGAACTCTTTCTGCACAGGAGAAAAGATGGAGCACGGATCAAACAAAGAAAGTAATGTAGATCTTCTCAATTATTCAACTACTTTCAACTTTTAATTTTATGTTATAGTTTTGTATATGTTCTAACCAATGTTAATTTTTCACCTTGTAGACAATACTTGAGAGAGATAACTTCTATAGATGTTGGAGAGTTAATGGTGTGCTCTTTCCTGAGCCGTTGAATTTTAATTTTTCGGAACCCCCACCCCCATCCCCACCACCACCACATGTGCCTCCAAGAGTCCAACAGGTACAGTAGATCTTTCTTTCTATCTTTCGTCTTGTTTCTTCTTTTTTTTCTTCAAAAAAATATTTACATGTGTGTAATCTTCACTCTTCTTCATTTGTTTAGATCTTTTATTCTAAATATAAATTTTATAAGAAGTACTGACTTAAAACTAAAAATTGCTCAATCTTGAAAGTGGAAAGACAATTCCTTTAGTTTTCCCTTTGAATTTTAAATAAAGCTTTTTGACAAAAAAAAAAATCAAAATTGGCTTACCTAATTTTTTTATATGAGATTCTATTTGTGAAAAAGATTCTTTTTTCTCAATCGTAATACCTTTTGTGTTTCTCACTCTTTCTTGGTGTGTGTGTGTGTGGGGTGGGGTGGGGGGGAGGGAGGGATGTCACACTGTTCAATCTGTGGGAAAGATTCTTTCTTCTTCATCTTAAAACTCTCTCTTTCTCTTCTTGTCTTTTTTTTTTCTTTAATATATTGAAAAATATTAATGCATTGTGGATGGGAATTACATGCCGGTCTAAACAATAAAGTGTTAAATCTAGGATTGTTAAAAGTTGAGTGTTCAAGTGATATTAGGTTAAAATTGTGATAAGTTGTTACAAATTCAATCAAATTAATAAATATTAATGCATTAACACTCCATAAAACTGTGGCCATAGTCGTTGATCGAATAAGAAAAGGAGGTTCCTATGTTGAAAAACTTGACATAACGCGATCTCAAGTATTAAGCATAGGCGCCTAATCCAGGATAGGAACAAGACACCTAATCCCATGCTCTAGACTAAGCCCGAGAGACAGTAGATGAAAGGACTGTACTCATATGGACTCGAAAGCCTAAATGTTCACATGGTAATTCACCTAGTCTCTAGTGCCATGGAAAGTTGCTGGACGGCCACTCATGGTAACAGACTTTCTTGATTGAGGGTTAATCAAGAATTATTAATTAAATTAAATTTAATTAATAATATTGTTAAACACTAGCCCATTATTTTGAGCCCATAAAAAATTCGATGGAAGAAAATAAATGGCTAGCAAATTATAATTATGGAAAGTGCAACTCTAGCCATTTTGGGAACTCTTTATTTGGAATAAAGAGAAATATACCTTGTAGATAATAAAATGTATTTAATTACATTCTTAATTATCAAACAAGGTATATATGTGTAATATAATTATTTGGGAAATAATTATAATCAAAATTGCACAACACAAAAGAAAAAGGAAAAATTCCCCCCTCTTCCAATGGCTCTGCCCCCCCCCCCCCCCTGCGTCTCTTTACATATTTGTTGTGTTTTTTTTTTTCTCTTGTTCTCTTCTAGCAAAGAGGACATTGAGATCCCTACTCCGCTGTGGCATGGATGAATTAGAGGGTTTCTCGTTGGAGCCTGAAGTGAAGAACATTTCAATCAAACGATAGAAAATGAAGGTATCATTTTCACCCTTTTATTTTTTATTTTTTGTGATATTCTCATTAGCTGCATTTATGTTTTATTTTATAATGCATCGAACGCCAGGAACTCCAAAGGTATACCTCTTGGATTCGTTTAATTCTTGCATTTGATTTTCATTATTCCGCGTTTTACTTTTTCTCTTCCACTAGTCCATTCTCAGGCTGTACCACGAGATCCTTTCAAAAGAGATGTATGGAATGCCTCACCCGGTCAATGATGAAATTCTAAAGAAATAATAATCCTCAGGTTCCCCGTCATGCCCCACTAGAAATTCTTTACTTACTGCTTCGAAAAAAGAATAAGTTGGAGAATTTTATTCTTGTGAGACTTACCCGCCCTCGCTCTCCATAAGAGAAAAGGACTAGGCCACTTTCTTTTCTCTTTTGAAATGCATTCTTCTTTCTGAGTAGGAAAATCCGCTTCTTGAAGTAGGCCAGGCCTTTGCTTTCGTATCAAGAAGCCGTTGTACATCCTCAATTTTTTAGTGGTATTGCTTAGATTGTTATTGCTTATAAGGACTATAATATTTGTAATCCATCGACGGGATGGGTTCCATTTGGTTCCTTTGGTATGATAAATGACCTACTTAACTCAGTGGTTAGAGTATTGCTTTCATACCGTGGGAACAAAAAAAAGTAGAAATTCTTCCAACACAAGAGGATGATCTTGTTATTTTCTCACTTGGATGTGTGTTGAATAAAATCTTTATTGAAAATGACGTGTATTTAGAGAATTCGACAAGCACCCACCTTCCTTTTCCTTTTCCTTCGGTTTGCCTCCAATCGATTCCTCCATTTAAGTGATTCTCGCTTCTCTTTGTTCCTGTTCCTAACTCTTTCCAGAGTAGTTCCCTGATAACTCTGCAATTATAATGACTTTATAGCAATTTAATCTTCCTTTTTAAGCCAAAATATTCATAATTATGTGATTTTATTGCATATTCAGCAAAAAGGAAGATTATAAGGACGTTTCTGCAGAATTGACAAAGCGTGTCCAAGCTTAATGGAGTAGTCAACTCGGGATAAGGATAAGCTCGAGCGATTTCCCCAAGAGATAAAGGAATCAAGTGTTTAGATTTAGAAAGGATTCTTTAAAGCTTATCTCTTGTAATTTATTTACCTTTTTAGAGTTTATCACGTATCTATTCCCCCACTACGTCTAGATTCGTAGGGGACTTTTATTATAAATAGGCGGGATCTCTTCATTAGAAGACATTCAGTCATTATTTAGAACTCTATAGAATTCTCTGTTCATTCTTTCTCTTTTATTTTATTTTACTACCGGAATTAATGGAGTTCCACTTTATAGTGTGTTCTTCCATTAATATGTCCGGCTAAATTCCCTATTTTCTGGTTAAGGTATGGTGATTGCTTGATTCCCATTATGTTGTGAGATTTAATCTGCGTTCTACACTTGTCAAACAAATATTCATGTTATTCTCTGTGCTTTAATTACAAACGTCTGATTTATGAATGATTCGGCCGGTTGTTCATTATCAAGAAGGTTTGCTTAGCTAATTGGACTTTATAAATCCGTGTAATTGTTTATTTAGTTCAATACTTAGTGGCAACGTAGCATGATTAGTTATGTCACAGTATTTAATTATGTTATGGGGAATGCATGATCTAGTTTAAACGAATTGTCCTCGTAGGAGTTTGTTGATTAGAATCAGGCCTTTCTAATTCTTAATGCTGTTAATAGATTAAATCTTGTGGACGTTCCCAGGGTTGTCTGTTAATTAGGGATCTAGCCAACGGTCGTACCTTGGCTGACGAAAAGGTAAGGAAAGGTGAGGTTGTTAGGTCGTACCAACACTATAACTGATTTATTTGTTTACACATGTGTTATTCTTGCATCAATGATCAACTCACAAGAATCAAGCATGATTCTAGCCTTAACCGGAAAATCTCTCTCTTGTATCTTCGTCAGGTATTTTTAATTATTTATTTAGTTTTTGATTATTTCTTTTTACCATCAAATCTCCCCCCATTATTTTCTATTTCTCTTAAAGAAATCAACTTAAAGCCAATCCCTGTGGATTCGACCCTACTCCCACTTTCACAAGTGTTGTAGGAATTATTTTTGGTGACTTCGACACTCATCATTCCCCAGTCAAAGCGTAATCCGATCTTGTGTTTGCTATTCCCAAGCCCTCACTCCCACACAAAAGTCGACCATGTCCAATTCTTCAAGATGTAGTGAGTCTAGCCTACGAACGACCCCCGTTTGTTGGAATAGGTGACCAAAAGTCAATTTCATTGGCAATTTTGAGAACCATTTAAGCAATATTGTCCTGAAAGATATGGTAAGCATTCGCCTTTGACACATGTATCTATTCTGCTTACCAAATTATGTCAAGCACTGCTTTGACGTCACAACAGATGCCCACACATTACTTAATAACCCATATAGTTCGGCTGCGGATTGGATGACGGCTATAAAACCAACTTTTGAGGGTTTGTCCGAAATGTTCCAAGTCGAGGACCTCGAGACTAGGTGTCGAGAGTCCTACTGAGACTTGCACTAAGTATTGCATTCATTGGATAAGTGTCGTGTTTCATCGGCAACAGACGCTGGACGTTTATGCAATTTTTGAAAACAACAAAAAATGCGAGGCCCGGGAACGCGCAAGCGAAAGCCGTAATATAAAAATTTAAGAATTAAAATCAAAACGTAATAATACCATGATTCCAGAGGGTGTGTACCCTTGGAGTTCCTGGTCGTTCGATGTAGTTGATAATAATAATAATAAAACTAAATGGGGCTAATGGTGAAATTAAAACGAGAGGTACAAAATTGTAAATCAAGAATTACATCTTTGCTTGATTTACTTCGAACCTCCTTTATTTGATCCGTTCACGAGAGACTTCAACGTAGAAGCCCTCTAAAGACACATTCTGACCACACCGAATTTGGGATCCCTCAATTTGATTTGCTAGAAAAGAATTAGGGAGAAAGAACACACCAAGTGTGCTTGAGGAGCGGTGGCCGAATTGGAGCTCTAGGGTAGGAAATTATTCATTTTGTGCAATGTTTTTATTAGTTATTCCAAATAACTAATATATATATATATACCTTGTATGAATGTATTAGAATTTGTCTACGTTCATTCTACAATCCATAAGGTAATAAATTCTTTGTTCTAAATAAAGGATGACTAGCATACCACTTTCCAAAGGTGCAATGGCCGATTTATTAAAATAAAATACAAGGACCAATTAATATTAATTAAATCCAATTTAATTAAAATTTACCTAATTAAGCCCATCATATATTTGATACAATTAAATACATGACCCTAATAAGCCTTTATTAATTAATAAGTCCAACTTATTAAATAATAAGGGTAAGGGCAAACCCAATATAAATTAATCCTATTAATTTATTATTGGGCTCCTCTATCTAATGGATCCCTCTCATTTATAAGTTTACTTATGGAATCGATTCCCAATTAATTTCTTGGTCCTTTCTAGTTATTTGTGTGTGACTCTGTAGGTTCAGCTTTCAGCTAGACTTGGGCTAGTGTCAAATACTATTATTAATTAAATTTAATTTAATTATTAATTCTCAATCAACCATTGATCAAGAAAGCCCGTCACCATGGGTGGCCGTTTAGCAACGATCCATAGCATTAGAGACTAGGTGAAATTACAGTAACTGTTGTGATTCCTCAAGTCTGAGGACTACTCCTATACTATCGGAGTCGGGGATTCAAGTCATATCGATCCAGCCTCCATGGCTTCCATATGACGATCCCTTTAAGTCAGTTCAGTCGATTCAACATCTAGCCCATGAACCCACTGAGATCGCATAGACGTCCCACGTCTATCGCCGATGAAACACGACAGTCATCGAATGAATGCGACTCTTAATGCAAGTCTCCATAGGACAATCGATGCCCATTCTCGAGGTCCTCGACTTTAAATATTTTAGACCCAACCCTTGATAGTTGGTTTAATGACCGCCATCCAATGCGTAGTCCAACTATTACACAGTTGTTAAAGTGGTTTGAGGGTTTTATTGTGATGTTTAAAAGAAATGCAAACATATATGAGCACAACAAATTAAATGCCAATAGTTGAATACTAATTTTATTCACTGAATAATACTACATAGGATCGTGTTTATTGTCAGAATAGATTACAAGAATGCCAATCTAATTGGCTTTCAGGTCACCTATTCTAATAATCTCCCACTTGACCTAAAGTCAATCACCCATCAACCTCAAACCCATCTTATCTAGATGCCGAGTATAGGCAATTTGCAACATCGGCTTATTAAGTGGATCGACTGTGTTTTCTGCTGAGCTGACTTGGTCCATCCTGACGTCACCTCTGCTCACCATCTATCCAAGCAGTTGGTAGTGTCTAAGAATCTGTTTGGAGCGGTGATGAGATCCTGGTTCCTTTACTTATGCTATCGCGCAATTGTTATTGCAAAAGATAACTATGGACTCAGCAATGTTAGGCACCACACCTAACTCTTCGATGTAGTTTTTCATCCAAACCGCTTCCTTAACTGCTTTTGAAGCTGCCATGTATTCAACTTCCATGGTGGAATCCACTGTGGTATCCTGACTGGAACTTTTCCAAGCAACCATACCACCATGCAGCTTGAATATAAAACCTGATTGAGATATCTTTAGTTCTTTTCAAGTACTTAAGTATGATTTTGACTCCGCTCTAGTGCGCCTCCCTGGTGCATGCCTGATCTATGCTTGTCATGCTCAAAGCGCACACGACATCGGGCCTGGTGCATTGGACAACATACTGAATGCTTCCTATAGCTGAAGCATAGGGGATGTTCGACATCCTTTTAAGTTCCTCATCAGTCTTGGGAGACTGCTTCGTGGACATCTTAATCCCATGCCTCATGGGAAGGACTCCTCATTTTGAGTTTTCCATCTTGAATATAACGCCCCAAAAATTATAATACATAACTGCAGGATTAATTAGTAAATCTTTATGAAACCTGTTGATTAGTAAATAAATTATAGGTCATAATTGGAGTATAATAAAAATTGAATTAATTAAATTGGAGTTCATTATAATATTTGAGAGAAAATAATATTATTAACAAAATTAGGAAAGACATAATAAGTATTTTAAGAAAAATTTAATTAAATAAATAAAGTAAAAATAATATTATATATATGTTAGTAAATAATATATGTATATATATATATATATATATATATATATATATATAAAGAGACTAGAGAGAGAGTTGAGAGCGGGAGGTGGGGCCATCAACCCCCACCGCCTCACTCTCTTTCCTTTTTTTTCTTTGTTCTTTATATGCACACATACACAGCACACAACGCACACAACACACAAGTGAAAAATTGCAATTCTCTGGGTGGAAAAAATAACAAACAGAGGTACAAAAATCGTAATTTTAATTTATATAATTATATTATTTAATTAATTTGTTTATTAAATATTTAATCGGAATATTTTATAAGTATGGTTATTTAAAATAGTATCGAATTAAATGTCATTCCGATATAAAAATGATATTGTTGGTTAATTAGATTATTAAATTTGTTAGATTTAAATATTACTATAGTTAATTTATAAAATTCCATTGAAATTATTAATCAAACACATAATTCTATGTATTATTGTTTAATTAAATTATGTAGTAGCATGAAATTGATAGAAAATTCATGGAAATATTTTGAAAATTATATTTAAGAAATATTATGTTATTAAAGTGAAAAAATGAGGTTTT
Organism: Sesamum indicum; assembly: GCF_026168435.1. Taxonomy (NCBI): domain Eukaryota; kingdom Viridiplantae; phylum Streptophyta; class Magnoliopsida; order Lamiales; family Pedaliaceae; genus Sesamum; species Sesamum indicum. Next base: position 3,730,972 of record NC_142668.1, read on the forward strand.
TAATGATAACCTAATTTAGGGATGTTATTAAAAATAATAGTTATAAATATATATGGGGTTTGTTTAAATGAATCCCTATGAATTAAATGACAAAATATAAGTATTTTTATGAAACCTAGAGTGTCTTGTTATTAAGAAGAACTAGAGCGAAGATTTAGATTTTGGTAGAAATAAAATAGTAAAGAATTATTAGAAATGGTGGGAATAATATTTAATATTCTATTTAAAAAATTATTGATATGCTTGATATATTAATTGTATGCGTTGTAACTCATTATAGGATACGAGGTTAAAGTGAAAGGACCGAACCATATCCTATTGAGTAGATAAAAGCGTTGCAAGGCCGAGGTAAACAAATAATTAGTATTATCTATATATCTTTCTTTTATTTGTGGTATTACTGTTATATAAATTTGTGATTCATGTTGAAGCTGGTTTATCTGAAATATATAAGTGGTGGATGATTTAATTTGATTAACGATATAGTGTATGTGAAATGAGAGAAATATATTGCAATATTATATTTGTTGTATGATGTGTGTGGGTGTTTGCAAAAGAGAATATATTGATATATGATTTTACGTTATTAGTTGCTTACAAGAATGGTCATATGTGGAAATAAGGGAGTGGTGGAAATTGAATATATTTGTGATCTGAATACCCCTTGATGTTGTTGAAAAGCTGTTGAAAAGTCTGTAAGGCGAAATGAAATGAAAAGAGCTATGACGAGGTATGAGAAAGAAATGAAATGAAAAGAGCTTTGATGCAATATGAAAAAGATATGATATGCAAAGAGCTATGATGCGAAATAACAGAAATATGATGCGAATTAAAAAAGTTATGATAAGAAATGAGATTGATGAGCTGGCTGTCTAGGGGATTCACTCGAACTTATATAATGCTGAGATTGAGTTGACGGGAAAAACACGATATCACCTTCTGGTAAGCAAACTAGGAAAAGAAGGACTTTAATTGATTGTTTTATTGCGAGTTAGCTATGTGGTGTAATAAAGCTGATTATGTTGGGATTAAATTGACTATATTCTACGTATGTTGCGTACTGATCTTGTTTGGGGCTATATTTAATTTACATATGTAGATAGTGCTTGTTATTCACTTATTGAGTTGTAGGCTCATTCCTCTACTGATATTTATTTTTAGGAATAGACCTTGAGGTGTCTACTTGTTAAAGACTTGGTCCAACGCTATATTCTGTTAGGTCGGACCAGTACGTAGTTTTCTCTTCATTGGCAGTTTAAATACAAATTACATTTTATTGGTATAAAGAGGAAGTAACAGCGTGGGGATTACTTGTGATTGATCACCTTGTTGTGTTTGATATATATATATAATGTTGTGGGTTGATTATGCCTGTTATAACGTTAGGATTACGTGTGCATAATGATTAAATGATTATGTGCATATTTATATATATAGATACAAGGGTTACTATGAGTATGACGTTTGGGAAGATATAGCCCTAGTAGCGATAGGGGGTGCTACAATGGATCTCTTCAATGCTTTCTCAATATACAAGGATTGGGTCAATCCTAACATCCTGTTAGATCTATCCCTATAGATCTTAATACCAAGGATGTAAGAGACCTCAGCCATATCCTTCATGAAAAATTGTGTGGACAACCACCCTTTAATATGTCGCCCAACATATTGGCATCATTTCCAATGAGCAAGATGTCGTCTACATAAAGCACAAGGTATGCAACCGCGCTCCCGTTGATCTTCTTGTGTACACAAGGATTGTATTCATTTTTGGCGAAATTATAACCCTGTATAACTTCATCAAAGCGCGTGTTCCAGCTTCAGAAAGCTTGTTTGAGGCCATAAATGGACCTTTGGAGACTACAAACCTTCTGTTCTTCTCCAACGTAAGTGAAACCCTCCAGCTGATCCATGTAGATCTCTTTCTCAACGAAACCGTTGAGAAATATTATTTTCATGTCCATCTGCTATATTTCATAGTCATACCATGCTGCTATGGCAAGTAGAATCCGAATGGACTTGGCCAGGATACGGGCGAATAAGTTTCCTCAAAATCAACCCCGGGTCGTTGAGTGTATCCTTTTACCACGAGCCTAGCCTTAAAGCCTGTAACCTCCCCGTCAGCTCCAAGCTTACGTTTGTAGACCTATTTGCACCCAATAGGTTTAACACCTTTAGGTGGGTCTTCGAGGGTCCAAACTTGATTTGAATCCATCGAGCCCATTTCGGTTCTCATGGCCTCAAGCCATTTATCCGAATTGATGTCCGGCATCGCTTCTTCGTATGTCTTTGGATTATTTTCCAATTGACTAGTGAGTCCCAAGAATCCGTTCCTATCAGGCTGTCGTGATTCTCTAGTTGACTTGCAGAGGACTGGAACACTGTCAGTGGAAACTACAGGCTCAAGTGATGTTACTTCATTATGTTAAGGTGTCTCACTTGATTCCTCAAGTAGCACCTCATCGCATCGGCTATCCGTAGGAAAACTCTTTTTCAAGAACACTGTGTTTCTTGATATAAAAACTTTTACTCAGACAAATCATAGAAGTAGTATCCCATAGTTTCTTTTGGATATCCGAAAAACCTGCACGGACTAGACCTTGAGTCTAGTTTGTCTCCTAGTAGCCTCTTGACCTATGCAAGACTATCCCATACTCTCAAATACTTGTAGGACGCAGGCTTGTCATGCCAAATCTCATATGAAGTCTGGGGCAGCGTCTTAGATGGCGCCATGTTAAGCAACTTAGCTGCCGTCTCAAGAGTGTGACCCCATAAGAAAGTGAACAATTCTATAAAACTCATCATAGATAGAACCATGTCCAGTAGGGTTCGATTCGTCTTTTTAGCCACGCCATTAAATTATGGTGTTCCAGAAGGAGTCCATTGAGAGAGACTTCCATTATCTTTTAAGTAATCAATGAATTCATCATTTAAATACTCTCCGCCTCGGTCTGGCCGAAGGGTTTTAATTTTACGGCCAGTTTGATTCTTGACTTCATATTTGTACTCCTTGAGCCTTTAAAAGGCCTCATACTTGTACCTCATTAGGTAAACATAACCATACCATGAGTGATCATCGGTAAAAGGTTATGAAGTACGAGTATCGCCTCTAGTCGGAGTATTTGATGGTCCACATACGTCGGTATGGATCAAATTCAAAAGACCGTTAGGAAGTGCACTTTGTCCAATAAAAGGCTTCTCGATCATTTATCCTTTCAGGCAGGATTCGCCGGTTGGTAGGTTGTCCAAATCATCTACCTCTAGACTTTTTAAGTCTACCAACTTCCTCACCCTATCTTTGGAGATATGGCCTTAGCCTTGTGTGCCATAAGTGTGCGTTCTCATGATTATCTAGTTTTTGTTTGTGTTAGGCAGCCATAATCCAACTAGACCATTGGAGAATATAAAGACCATCGATTAATGTATCAAGCAGATGAGAGTAATTATCATTCATCAATCAAAAACCATTTTTATTGATCGCAAATTATGACCATCATTCTCTAAAATAGGAATGGAAATAATATTCTTGATCATGCTTCGTACATAATAACAGTCTTTTAATTCTATTTGAATATAATCACTAATAACTAAGTTGAGACCGCAACGACGACCTTCACATCGCCTAGCCTTAGAATCATTTCATCCTTACTTAGCTATCTGCTTCTTTCCAGTACTTGCAAGTTATTGCAGATGTGAGCTCCAGAACCAGTATCCAATACTCAAGAACCAAAATTAGTTATGATATTCACTTCAATCATAAACATACTTGGGTTGGAGAGGAGTTGTGGGCACTCCCTCTTCCAATGTCCCTTTCCTTAGCAATCCATGCAGACATCATTTGCATTCGAGAGCTAAGAGCCGCCAACCTTGACTTTCCCTTTGTCCATTCCCATGGGTGCAATAGGGGTGCTCGGAGCGCTAGTAGTAGCTGCAACAGCTTTTTCCTTGCCCTTCTTCCTCTTCCAGCGTTCGACCCTCTTGCCTTTCACTTTGAAGGTGGAAGCCTCTCCAACCAATGCCGCCAGCGTAGAGTTGAGGGTTGTCGCCTCGTATTAGACCAACATATTAATTAACTCATAAATGAACTTCTCAAGTCCGTTCATATAGTAGTTAATAATAAATGGGTCCTAGGACAGAGGAAGTGACTGAAGGATCACGTCGATATACGTGTCATTGTCAAGTCCAGTTTTAAGGTCTTCGAACTTCTCCAGTAGGGATAGAATCTTAACCCTTGCTTTCCGTTTATAATGCATGTCTAGGATACCGTTTTATATTTTATTTTTATTTTGAGATTTATTTAATGGAACAGAATCGATTAAAATTGATTGCGAAAATCTGAGGATTGTTGCTACAGGAGTCCTTCCTTAAGAAACATTTTACGTTCGTGATTAAGGATGAAGGACAATCGCAAGGTCTACAGTGTCATACCTGCTTATGTCATTCAAAAGCGGTATGATAGGCTGGACATTGTTGGTTCAATAAATACTCCACATAAATTCATTTATGCGGCGTCGAACTGGCATATTGGATATGCCGCGACAGAAGCATTTTTTGAAGCCCAGTTGACTGAAGGTCATCTAAACACATACATTGGGCTAATGCAGTCCCTTGTGGAGAAGCTCTAAAACCCCAATGTTGATCTTTAAAGGAAATGTACATTGACGTAACCCTTCAAGTCCCTTCATCCCTCCTTTGACCTATTTATCATAAACTCTAAATGGGCTTGAGAAGACCATTTCATGAGTTCATAAATTGATTGGACCAATACGAGGGAACGATTGAAGAATCTGCTCCATCGGTATTGAATTTGGAGGCTCGATCTCAAGAGCGAAAGGCAAGGGTGCCGAACACCGAATGAGAAGGAAGGATGAAGCAAAGTCATCTGCTTCAAGCGCTTTGAGCGCTCCTGTTGCCTTGATGGGTGAGGGTAAAAGGAAAAATAGAATAATGGTTCAGCAGTCAAAATTTACTTATAATGTTTGCATAAAATTGCCAAAGGACATTTCAAAAGGGAGTATCGTGAATTCCCTTTCACCCAATCCATGGCATTTGTTGAGCAAACATGATTACTATTCATATGCAAGGGTTGGACACTTGCTCTCGAAATGCATTTCTGCAAATGGTTTGCAGAAATAAAAAGGAATAGAACGCTAAGACTAGTAGTCTTAAAACTAAGGAATGGCTAGGCATTTATTGGAAAGGCAATAAGACTAAACAAACTTAGCTAATAGCATTCATGTTTAAATAGTATATGGATATGTAACCCAGCATGATCAAGTCGTTAGTCAATTATTGGACAAATTAGACTACAAACTTGATCAAGAAAAGATGCTTTTGAGTTTGGTGAGTTATTAAATTGTTGTACTACATAATTAGATTATGCATGCTCAAAAGAAATGACTAAAAGGGATGGTCAAGAACATAACTTACAGAGAATGACATACATGAGTTAGGCCATATCCACTCAAGTTAGGATGAGTATGTTGGTAGATTCTAAGAGTCTAGCAATAGATGATTTGAATTTACTAACTTATGAATCATTAGTGAGAAGGAAGAGAGCCATGAAGTACATTGTGGGACAAAGAATGCTCGTAAATGATCTATTAGATTGAATCCAAAATAGACATCTGTAAGTTACTAAATACACAAATACCAGTAGAGGGTTCACAAATCTAAGAACTTCTGAAAAGTTTGGAGAAATTAGACTTGAGGTGCAGAATCAAACTGGTTACGGAGACAAATCCTTCAATGGGATCGAGATGGTGCATATTTAGTGGGATTTCTTGAACATTCAAAATTAGAATGGAACTCTCATTCAGTGAAATTCACTATCTCTGGTAAGGAAAAAATCGAATCTTGATTAGACATGGTTCAAATCGGTACTTCACTGAATTAGTTGGCCCGTCTGGATGTGGACTTCCGAAAAACCGTCAAGTTGTAAAACATGGTATTTTCTTAAAATCATAATCCGACCACCATATTTGATATAGATTGACAAACCTGTGTCCAACAAAAGTTTTGGGTATGAGGAATGGTCCTGCATATGTCAAAGGACTAGTCGGAGGAAAATTAGACTCAGAGTTTGATTTATACAAGTTTGTTATGGAATAATGCAAACATCACTTATAATTGAAACTTAACTGACCATATCTGAGTTCTCCAAAGGACGATCAGAATACTCTAGTTACCTGAAAGGTACGAGTTTCTGAAATCGGACAAGGAGAAGCGATATAGGACATCCGTTCGGATAAACAGCTTGGAGCCATAGAATCTACTATGGAGTTCAAACTAGGTTTGAATGTCCTACATACTTATTTTAACAAGCTCATGAGGTACATAACTTGGTCAAGAACAAGGTGGAAGGTCAGTGGGAGCTCAATTGTGTTCCAAGTGTTTTGGATACTAGAACGCCTTAATCATTTGGAATGATAGAAAGACGACTTGGAAGTCTAAAACACGAACACTATTAATAAAATTCTCCATAATAGGAATTAAAGTCCTATCTAGGGAAAAGCTATCCAAGATTCAGTCATGAGTAGCTTAGATGTTTGACATCCCATGTGTCTTTGCTGTAAGCAGCAGAGAATGTTGTTTGGTGCACTAAACCCAATGTTGCTTATGCTTTTTTAGCATAACAACGGATATCGAGTGTGCACCGATGAGGCAACAGACAGTTGTTGTAGGGGTATTTTTAATACTTAAATAAGGATTCAACATTAATGGACTGTTGATTCTGAAAGGCTATAGCGATAGTAGCTTCCAGCATCATATGAATAATATATAATCTAAAAAGTGAACATACATTCGAGGTTTAATGATGATGTGGTAATATTGGAAAGGTTCCAAGTGCAATACCACAAGGAACCTTATCATGAAAAATTGAATGTATGGCATACTTTAAAAGTTATATTAAAAAACAGTTAGAATCGAAACATAACACCTGATTGTTGGGTGTGATACCTAGCATTGCCGCGCCAATAGTCACCTTGGAGGATGACAACTGGGCTATGGAACAAGGTAAAAGGCCCGAGAACTCATCACAGGTCCAAGAAAAAATCTTAAACACCATAATCTGATTGGAACGATGATAGGAAGATGTAACATGCGGTTGGACTGCAGGACATCGACAGAAACGAAAGTAGAGCCATAAGACCAAGCCTGTATCGCAGATTTCTTATAATCAGATTAATTTGAAAATTTGAATAATTTGCTTTAAGGTCAAGTGGAAGATTGTTGGAATAGGTGACCAAAAGCCATTGTCGGTTTTGAGAACTATTCAAAAAATCTTTCCTTAAGCAATGTTGTTTGGACGAATATGATAAGTATTCATCTTTGACACATGTATATGTTATGCTTACCAAACTATGTCAAGCACTACTTTGACGTCACAATAGATGCCCACAGACCACTTAATGACCCATGTGGTGGGGCTGCGCATTGGATGCCTGTTGTGAAACCAACTTATGAGGGTTGGTCTGAATTGTTCCAAGTCGAGAACCTCGAGACTAGGCATCGAGAGTCCTACTGAGACTTGCACTTAGTAATGCATTCATTGGATGAGTGACGCTTTTTTTTTGATAAATATAAATTTCATTAAATAAATGGTAGTACATTAGTACAATACAACATGAAAGGTTAGGCAATCACCTCGACAGGCCAATGGAGTACATTAGTACAATACAACATGAAAGGTTAGGCAGTCACCTCGACAGGCCAATGGAGTACATTAGTACAATACAACATGAAAGGTTAGGCAGTCACCTTGACAGGCCAAGGGATCCGCCATAAACGAAAAAGTGCTTGAACTAATAGAAGGAGGTAGATCAACACTAAGTATCTGTTGTTGGACATCTTCAATAATAAGTTTCCCTACGGAAGGTGCCCCGTGTATTCCTCCATCAAATCGTCGAAGATTGCGCTCGCGCCATATGTGGTATACAAGACAACCCATTAGTGCACGTTAAGAAGCCAAGATACAATGCTTTCCTCGCCACCTTTTTGCTGCCCATAGAACACAGTAGTCCAGTCATGGTGAGGCCAGTCAAAACGTAGGGTGTCTCGGATCACCCTTAAGCAGTATCTTGAGTAGGGGCAATGAAAGAAGAGGTGATTGTGTGTTTTAGTAGCCCCTTCATTACACAAGACGCTAATGGTACCCAAATGAGATAGCCAAGGCTTGTCAACTATAGAAAGCTTTCCAAGGATGGCAAGCAAGAGGATAAACGTATGGCGCGGAATCTTGAAGGGGCCCAAGAGTAGTGAAGACCAACCTACCTTGGTACCCGCATTTTTGAAAACCTAGAGTAGCGTAGCCGATGTTAAAGGCCCAATCAGTGATAGCTAAGAAATACAATCAATGCCTCCATGGATATGTGGGAGGGTATGGAGGATCTGTGGGCAATGAATATCCGTAATATGGGGCCATTTCCATTGCCCATCCTAAATTACAGCAGCAACTGTATTTGTCAATTGAGTACCCATGTGGTAATGGCCATGTGGAAATTGCTAGATAAGTGGTCCTAATTCATGCCAAGGGTTATGCCATAATAAGAAGGTAGTCCCATCCCCAATTCGCTACTCAACAAAAGGTTGAAGTAGGGGGCGTACACAAAGAAGTTTACGCCATCCTCAAGAACCGCTTCGTTCGGGAGTCATCCATACCGTCATATCTCGTAAATGTGTATGGAATATCATGTCTACCCATATAGATAATCGATCACCACATATAACTTTTCAAAGTTTGAGACCCATGAGTGCACGGTTAATTGCAAGAATATTCTGAAGCCCCTAACCTCTTTCATCAATGGGTCGACAAACATGCTCCCAAGCTACCTTAGCATATCCCCGTTCACATGTACCCTGCCTTAAGAATGCCCGTAGTCTCTTCTCCACTTCTCTTATAACACCTTTCGGTAAGAGAAAAATAGAAGCCCAATATACACTGAGTGTTGTGAGTATGGATTTAATGATCCGAAGACGCCCAGCATAGGACAAGGAGATGCTCTCCCCAACCCCTAATATAGTGATTCAACTTTGTAAGGAGCGGCTTACAATCAGCATAAGTAAGGCGAGATGAAATAAGTGGTAGCCCCAAGTATTTAAGCAGTAAAAAGCCCTCGGGAAAGTGAAGTACATCTTATAGTTGATCCCTGATTCCATGGCCTGCATGTGAAAGGATCAGGTGACTCTTCCAAGGACTGACCCCAAGGCCAGACATATCTCCAAAATAATCAAGTCCTCATTTGAGTAAGTGAACAGAATCCACCTCCACTCATGAAACCAATAGTAAGCCATCCGCAAATCCAAGCTGAACTAGGCGAAGTGGTGCACACTTCCAGTGAAATGCAAAGTTCATGTCCTGATCTATCAATTGCTGCAAGATGAGGTTCAAAACTTCGACAATCAGGAAAAATAAATATGGTGACATTCGATCACCCTGCCGAAGGCCCCTGGGTCCAACAAAGAATCCATGAGGAGTTTCATTTATCCCAATAAAGAACAAAGGTGTAGTAACACACTCTTCAATCGAGCTTATGAACTTATTCAAAAATCCAAACAATTGAAGTGTTACAAGAAAGATATCCCCATTAATTGTATCATATGCCTTACGGATATCCACCTTGAGAGCACATCGAGGTGGTAGCCGCTGCTGATTATAGCCTTAAAATAATTCCTGAGCCAGAAGAATATTGTCACTAATAGAGTGACCTGGAACAAAAGCCATTTGGGATGGGCTAATAATCTTATCCAACACAAAACTCATACGTTGCACTATGATCGTGGTAATGACTTTTATGAAGAACATTACAGCATGCAATAGGACGAAAATCGGCCACACGAGTAGGATTATAGACTTTAGGTATAAGTGCTAAGTGTGTAGCTTTTACCTATTTCAATAGTCTCCCAGTAGTGAAGAAGTCTATGATTGCATGCGTGACTTCAGCACCCATAATAGGCCAAGCTGCTTTGTAGAAGCCTGAGGTGTAACCATCAAGACCAGCGGCTTTATCCTCGGCAACGTCGAAGAGGGCCAGTTTTACCTTAGCTGCTGTGATAGCGAGCACCATCTCCTAAGCCTCCTCATCAGTAAGAATGTGGCAAGCCTAGGGGCGTAGATATGGAATATCAATGAACCTCCTGCTCGTCTCACCTCCCAATAGAGTGCTATAAAAGGCAATGAACTCTTGGAGTACAACTTGAGGTCCGTGTGAGTGTTTCCTTGCTCGTGATCAATCTGAAAAATCTATCATTTAGTTCGTCTCTGTTCAATTTTACGAAAGAATATCCTAGAACACTGGTCTCCCCCTTTCATCCACTGCATCTTAGCCCGTCATTGTAGCATAACCTGCTTAAGTTTCACCGCTTTTGCATAGACCAACCTACAACAATGCTCAAGGTTTAGAAGTAAAATATTATGTCTATCAAGGCTTAGAAGCCGTTGTGCTGTATCAAGAAATTCCTTAGCACATTGGACATATTGTGATAGATCCCCCTTGTTTTTCCGCTGCTTCTGAAACACTGGTGTGTAAGAGCTTTAAGCTTACGGGTAATGGAATACATCGGAATACCCATGAAACTGTGTTTCTAAACAGTCTGCACAGTAGTTCGAAACTAAGGTAAGAGGGTAAGATAGTTATCAAATAGGAATATACATCTAAAGTAATGTTGTGTGTCCCCCTTCAGCACAAGGGGAGAATGATCAGATGTACGGGGAGACAGACACATATAGGAGCATTCGGCCTAGACACATATAAGTAGTGATCATTAATCATCATCCGATCCAGCCGTTTTCATAAGCTACGTGTGTCCATACTACGATTGTGCCACGTAAACCACGCTCCTTGCATCAACATAGGGAGTAAACTAGTTTTCATAATGCAGGCATTAAATTCATCACTGGTTAAGCGAATATCCCCCAAGTTACCACAAACTTCACTGAAGTCCTGGACGGTGTTAAAGTCTCCACCTACAATCCACATCTCCTCAGAACATTGACTTGCCAGTAGACTGAGCGTCTGCCAAATTTCTCGTCGAGCACCCACCTAATTGGCACCATAAGCAATAGTAAAGGCATAGGTATTATGGAGGTTCCGTACATGGACGTGACAATGAATAAATTGAGCACCAATGTTCAAAATAGTTACATAGAGAGTGTCATCATCCCAAGCAATCCAAATTCGATTACCAGCACTCACATGATCACTAAACCATTTCCATCTAGGTAGGGTAGCGAGTTGAATACATACCGCATTTTGTGTTTGTACTCGCGTTTCTAAAAGACCAATAAATTGCAACCTGAACTCCTTAACTAGATTTGGTGTCAGCTAGTTGATGATCCCTCCTGTTCAGGCCCTGGACGTTCCAAACAGCTGCGTTCAACATGGATTACTCTTAGAGGGACTGCATTTGTTAGGAACCCGGGATATTTCCTCTGCGTCATCATTAGGGAGCATCAGTGCATTAAAGGTATTATGGATATCAATTTCTTTACCTCGATTTTTCCCTAAAGGGGAAGCAGTGTTAGCAGCACCAGCAGCCGGTGGTGCCGGCATTGGCATCAGCGGGCTGGTGGCAGTAGCAATCGTCGTAGCTGGAACACTGTTAGTTATGTTTAAAGGAAAGGGGGGAATTGAGCTACATTTAAAAATGGAGAGGGTATTCTTTTTTGTTTGCCTATATTTAAAACAGAGGGGGATTTTTAGAAGACTTTTTTAAACACAACGGGTACTTTATGCATGTAAGCCCTTTTCCTCATTTACTTCTTCAATCTCAATTTTTTACTATTGGCGTTTGAATGAAAAATATTGACATCAGCAAAAAAATATATATAGATTTTAAATTTTACCCCTCATACAACATCTCTGTTATTTTATACTTGTAAGTGAGCTAATGCAATATGTATAAAGTCAATATGATGTAAGTCGTGTAATTATAATAAAATATTACTCTCAAATTGTTGTCATTGAATAGAAAGAAGGCATAAAATAATGAAAAAATTAGTCATCTTTTGGTATTTTTTTACTTCTTATACACGTAGCGGGGTTAACATTGTTATTGCATCTACTTATTAAAAATATCTTGTTCAAGTACTTCATTTAGTCTTCAAAAAATATATGCACTAATGGTACTCATCTCACTCCCTTTATAGGAAGTAAACAATGTAAATATAGTGACTAATTTGTTCATTCATAAACGACTATTTTTGTCCAATGGCTATACTTCGAGAATAACGTTTTATAATAACTACATCATTTTGACTCTATATATATTATATTTATTCGTTCTAAGTACAAAAATATTATATTAAAATTTTAAATAGGACAAAATTAAAAATTTAGGTAATTTTTTTATTGCTGTCAACAATTTATGTTTGAATCTAAATGGATGGGGATTAGATGTAAATGAAAATTTTCTAAAAGAAAAATATAAGCATAATTTTAAAAGTGTTTTTTCAGAAAAAAAAATATAATTTTATATTTTTAGGGAGAACTAAGTGTAATTATTTTATTATAAAAGTATGAGTACGCTAAAAAGCTTCTTTCATTTTATGATTGGACAAAAATATCCTTATGATTATGTTAATTTTAGTGATAAGTGTGTAAATTAATATTCTTATTATCTACTTAATTTTGATAATATCTTTGAACTTAGAACAATCTTATAACAAAGTTATTAAAAAAGTTCATTGAATTGTATAATTCAATTCTAAATTTACTAAGTTTATGTAAATAATTTTATAAATACATCTCTTCATTACATCTAATCTAAATTTAACATATTTTATCTATATTGATTACATATCATATATAAACACATTTGTACATACTATTATTGAAGTATGAACATTATATATTTATATTCCTTAACTTCTTTCTAAAAGACAAAACTAGATGTATGAAAAAAGTTATTAAAATATTAAATCGGTCTATCAACATAAATTTTATTTTGTACAAATTTTATTTTATATGTAATAAGAAGAAATAAAACATATATAAGAACAAAGGCAAAATTGTGCAATTAAATTCATGTGCATGCGATATTATAACTATTCTATTTCTATGACTTTTTAGTCCTTTTTGAGAGAAATAGACAAATTGATAGTTAAAAAATGATCTAATAATTTTAACTAAAAGCAATCTAATTAAAATAGCACTACAAAAGAAAATTACGATTCTCCAATGTATAATTTATTGAATATAATATTAAGTATGTTGAATATTGTTTCGTACTAAATTAAAAATTTAGATGTTATTCCCATGATAGATTATTATTATATAATGAAAAATCAGGTTTATAAATTCAAAGTTTTGATTTTTTTATTTATATTTCATACACATCTATAGAGTATGTTCATACACTACATAATGCATTTATAGTAATTCTAAACATTGATAAAAATACCAAATGTAAAAATATTAGTTAAAAAAACACAATATAATTAAGGATGTTTTTTTCGAATCATAAAATAAAAGAAATATTTTAGCGCATTTATACTTTTATAATATAATAGATAGATTATTATTAGAGTTATGGTTTAATTATATTTAAATCTATTCTAAAAAATATAAAATTGTATATTTTTTAAAAATATTTTAAATTATTCTTATACTTCTTTCAAAAGTTCCCCATTTATACTTGACCCGTCCATTAAAATTTGGACATAAAACACTAGCTCACGTGAAAAAAAGTTGCATAAATTTTCAAATTTTATTTCTCCTATTGAACATTTCTATATAATATCTTTATATTTGTAAGGAGTAAATGTAATATACAATAAAATATTATTCTAAAATTATAATCATTGGACAAAAAATAGCAATTTATGAATGAAAACTTAGTCACTTTTTTTTGTTTTACATTTTTTACTTCCTATATAGAGAGTTGATGAATACCATTGTTGCATTTATTTCTTGAAGACTAAAAGAATTACTTGAGATAATTCCAAGAAATAGATGCAACAATTTGTGTATAACAAGTAAAAGAAATATCGAAAGATGACTAATTTTTTCATTTATCTATAATTTCTTTTTATGAAATGGCTATAGTTTGAGAGAAGTATTTTGTTACAATTAAATTCTATTGACCTATATATATTATATTTATTCACTTACAAGTACAAAAATATTACAGAAGATACTATATGTGGGGGTAAATTTTGAAATTGATGTATACTTTTTGTTGAAGTTGATATTTTCCGTTCGAATGAGAGTATGGAGGTTGAGGGTTTCCTTTATATAGTACGTGGGATGGGAATTTCAATTACAATTGCACCCACGTCCAATAAAATATTTTACACTTTTAATTCGAAGCAAACTCCATGACTCCCACTTTGCCACTCCCGTATCTGTAGAGCTTCTGTGTCCATTGTTTTCCTTCTCTCCATCCAGAATTATAGAATGGCTGATACTTTCTCCGATCTACACACAGAATCTGGTCTGAAGGCCCTAGATCAGTTCCTCTCAAGCAAATCTTACATATCTGGAAGTCATCTGATGAAGGACGATTTTAAGGTATACGCTGCCGTGTTGGGGAAGCCGTTGAATGATCTTTACCCCAATGCCAGCAAGTGGTATGAAGCTGTTTCTGCAAAGCTTGCACCCATCTTTCCAGGGAAAGCTGTGGGAGTAAGAATTCGAGGCCAAGCGACACTCGCAGAAGCTGTTGCTCCTGCTGCGGATGCTAAGACTTCTACTGCTGACGATGATGATCTTGACCTCTTTGGTGATGAGACGGAGGAGGACAAGAAAGCCGCAGAACAGAGGGAGGCTACAAATGCATCCACTAAGAAGAAAGAAAGTGAAAAGTCATCCATCTTTGTGGACATTAAGCCCTGGGATGACGTGACTAACATGAAGAAGTTGACATTTTTAGGCTTAGACTATATGAAACGACGCTACTCCACATCGTTTCACTCTAACTTACAAGTTCGCACATTAGTGCCATTTCTAATCTTGAGAGGCGTCCCTAACAGACGAGCAATGCTGAACAATGCCTCCCGATTAAAGAACTGGATCGACAACTCCGGCAAACGAACCCACACCAAAACAATCGACGACTCTTTCCTTGGATTAAATGTTGGTATCCATTTAAAGACACGCATGGGGAACCCTTCCACAAACAAAATTGACTTGATCCAAAGCTTTGTGTAATCCTCCTCTGGGGCAAACTTAATGAAGACATGTCTAATATTAAAGGCCCCGACAGAGAAATCCCTACGGAATCCCTGGGCAAGCATCCAGCGCCAAAGACTTTGTATGAATGGAATGCTATGCGAAAATTTCCTTGCCAAGGCATAACGAAATGGTAGGGATAATCGATTAATTTTGTCAGAGAAAACCTCAGCACTTCATCGCGTGATCCCGAGAAAGAACACCCATTGGACGAAATGAAGATCTCGGATTTTTCAATTCTCAATAAAAATCTAGCAGCTACTTTCGATCCCAGATCTACGACCCTCACTCCTCCGGCAAGCATACGCACGGCACGGTGGCGATGATCTTCAGACGGCGAGCACAGTGGCGGTGGGAAGAAATAATCCGGCTTTCGGCTGGCAGCGGCGCGACAGCTGCAGTAGGGCACAATTAATGCAGTGTGTGTAGTGTGTGTGCGAAAAATTGAGAGGTCTTTTCCTTTTTTTAGAAGTCCATTTCAGATTTAAATTGTACTCCTTGTTTACTGATTTCACAATAGGTTAGGAGTCTGACTTGTAAAGGGAGTAAGTACTCCTTATTTACCGCTTTCAAATTGAATACAATTATAATCTTTTGGGTAATAAACATGTATGGGCCTGCCAAACCTCCTACCTAGGCACAGACGGCTTTTCCAAAAAAAAAAAATTTTTTTAATTAGTTCATTTTCTTGTTTTTGTTTTTACAACTCTCTTAGTATTTTAGCAAGTCATATGTTTTTGTCTTGAAGAGCCAAGACCAATGGATACTTCAAAGCTATATATAAAAAAAAAAAAAAAGAAAAGGAAAAACTCCATGACTTCCTATCTATCCATCCATCCACTTTTATTACTAGAATTATATACGCATGTTTAGCATGACACATAATTTTTTATTTTCAAATATTAATATTTTTTCTTTTAATATCCTGAAATGATGTGCAAATAAGTAAAAGATTTCAATAAAAAAAATTTGATGAAAATATTGATATCGAATTTGATTATTAGAAATGAGCTCCAATCGAATATTTATACATTTGGCTTTTCAAATGGACGGTGAAGATTAGTTTCAATGGTGTGGTGAGAAGCTTAAATAAGCTCTTATAAAGATATTTTTCAATACCCTAAAAACTTCTAAACTTATATATAGAACTTTCCTAAAATTTTTCTTAACTTCTATATTTTTCTAAAATCTTGTATCCATAAAATTTTATATTTATATAAAATACCTAATTTTTCTTTTAACATTCTATATTTCATGCCGCATTTGAAGCTTTTAATATTAACCTCTATAGCTTTATACATCCCCCTAAAACATGCCACTTTGAAAGTTGTTCACATATGCACATTTCTCTTATTCTTTTTCTTTAAAATTGAAAAGGAGAGTTTAGATATTTTATCAGATCAAGAAGTTCTTTTGAATTAAAAAAACACTGAGCAATGTACATAGTTTAAGAGAAGGATTAGAATACCTAAAAGAACTTTTCCAATTTTGTCCACAAATCAACATAACAGTAATGATGCAATTAGTATTAGTCTAACTTTAAGTCCTTTTAAACTTTAAATTATAAAATTAATTAAAAAAAATCCACAATGTCTTTCGCATATCCAAAAAGGAAAAAGTATTATTTTAGTCCGCTAAATATGTCTAATATTAATTTTAGTCCGATAACTATGCCCATATTTATTTAGGTCCAGTTGAAGGATTCGGTATGGCCCGAGAATGCGATGGAAGCGTAAAATAAAAAAATTTGAAAACCCAGTTCAAAGGGGTGTTCTCATTGAAATTCTAGGGCGTTCGGTGTTTTTCAAAAGCATAATAAGAACCATGTAAATATGCTAGACATGTGGCTAGAGGATGAAACAAAAAGTACAAAAATATAGTATGAAACTTTACCTTTTTGTTTCTTTAGAAAACTGCAACGTGCATTGTTCCCTTTATGTTCTCCTGTTCCGTTCACTTTAGAATTCAAATTAGAATTCCTCTAAGTTGTCCACACCACAAAATGAAAAGGTAAAGTTCTTGTTCTATTGCTAGATAGAACAAAGAACCAAGAAAAAAACAACTTCAAACACAACACTATTGTTTAGTGCTTTTGGATTGTTTTATGTTCTAATTTGAATCCAATTCAAAATAGAACCAAAAGCAGAATATTTTTGAGAGAAAATGGAGAGAAAAATTTGTGGCTTTTTTGTGGTGGTTATGATAGATATGTGTGTACGTTTTGTATATCATACAATTGAATTCAAAATTCAATAACTACTAAGTTTGCCCCCAAGACAACTGATACAATCATATTCATATAACCTCCAACCATGATGAAATAACTCCTCCATCATGTTCATCATGGTGAGGAGTTTCAACTCCTTAATCAAATTAAATCAAGCCCCACTAAATTCCATTGATTCATTTATCCAATTAAATAAATCTACCCAAATACTAATTAAATAATCTAATTAATTAATTAAGTCTAAAAATTAATTAATCCAATTTATTAATTCTTGAGCCATCCATCAAATGGATTGCTAAATAAATAATCCAATCATTTATATATATTCTCCTTAAATTAATTTAATCCAATTAAATCAATTCATTTCTTCTTGAATTAATTCCAAATTAATTCCACCAATCCATAGTAATTTGTGTGTGACTCTTCAGGTTCACCATCAGCTATTGGGTTTGTGTCCAACACAATAATTAATTAAATCTTATTTGATTAACTTATTTCCAATTAACCATTAATCGAAAATTTCCGTCACTATGGGTGGCCGTCTAACAACGGTCCATGACACTAGAGACTAGGTGAATGTTGGCGTGAACATTTAGGCTCCCAAGTACCATTGGGGTCCTTCCATCATTCGTCTCCCAATCTAAGTCTAGGGCATGGAGTTGGGCGTCGGCTCCTATCCTGGACTAGATACTATGCTCGATAATTCGATATGCGTTTGCTCTATTAATTGACATAGAAAACCAGTCCCTACTCAACCGATTATTGCGGCCACAGACTCTAAGAGCACCAACCATCTCTAAGCGCATAGGAGACTCGACTGTCATATATAAACAAGTGAGGAATTCTATCTTGGAATCCATTGTCCTCATTGCATATTCTAATTGCACTGAACATGATTTGAAATGACCACATCCAAGATACGGTCATCTTTCGTCAAATCCAAGATACAACCATCACATGCATGTAACTGCCATGGTTCCTCAAGTCTAAGGGCTTTTCCCGTACTATCTGAGCCAGGAAGATCTAGTCATATCGACTAAGCCTCCATAGCTTCCATATGACGACTTCCCATGAGTCAGTTCTGTTGGTTTGACAACCTTTTCGACCACCCACTAACATTGCGTAGACGTCCAACGTCTGTCGTTGGTGAAACACGACACTCATTCAATGGATGCAATTTTAGTGCAAGTCTCAACAGGACTCTCTATGCCCAATGTCGAGGTCCTCGACTTGGAACGCTTCAAACCTAACCTTCAGAAGTTGGTTTCATGGCCACCATCCAATGTGCAGCCCAACTACATAGGTTGTACAATTTGGTTTGTGGGCTTTGTTGTGATGTTAATCCTATAAACATAATCAGTGAGCACAACAAATACAATTGCCAGATAATAAATACTCCCTTTGTTCATAAACAATGTTATAATTACACCAAAATTGTCGGAACAGATTACATAAAGGCCAATCCAATTGGCTTTTTGGTCACCTATTCTAACAAACTTCCACTTGACGTTAAAGCCAATCACTCATTAATCTCAAACTCATCTTTCCAAGATGTTGAGCATGAGAAATCTGCGACACCGGCTTGGCCAATGGATCTGCTATATTTTCTGCTGATGTGACTCGGTCCATCTGAACCTCACCTCTTTCAACCATCTCTCTAAGCAGATGGTAGTGTCTAACAATGTCCTTGGATCTGTGATGAGATCTTGGTTCCTTTACTTGCGCCATAGCCCCGTTGTTATCATAGAAGATAACCAGTAGCACGGCAATGCTAGGCACTACACCCAAGTCTTGGATATAGTTCTTCATCCAAACCGCTTCCTTAGCTGCTTCCGAAGCTGCTATGTACTCAGCTTCAGTGGTGGAATCCGCTGTGATATCCTGCTTGAATACAAACCCTAATTTGGACTTGGCATCATCCTCATCAGACTGGAAGCTAGCGTCACTGTAGCCTTTCTGAATTAACTCTCCACCACCATAAACCAAGAACATATCTTTAGTCCTTCTTAGGTACTTAAGTATGGTCTTGACTGCAGTCCAGTGAGCCTCATTAGCACATGCCTCATATCTGCTCGTTACACTCAATAGCAAAAGAGACATCTGGCCTTGTGCACTGCATAGCATACTGAATGCTGCCTACGGCTGAAGCATAGGTTATGTTAAACATTTTTATAAGCTCCTTATCAGTCTTTGGAGACTGCTTCTTGGACAACTTAACCGCATGCCTCATAGGAAGGAATCCTCATTTGAAGTTTTCCATCTTGAATCTCTTCAAAACTTTCTGAATATACGAGGTTTGGGTCATTCCTAACATCATTTTAGATCTATCCCGAATAATCTTGATGCCTAGGATGTAGGAAGCCTTACCCAAATCCTTCATGGAGAATTGTATGGACAACCATGCTTTAGTATCACCATCACCTAACATCTTGACGTCATTACCAATGAGCAAGATGTCGTCCACATAAAGCACTAGGAACACAACTGAGCTCCCACTAACCTTCTTGTATACACAAGGGTCAAAGTCTTTCTTTATGAAATCATAATCTTGTAAGACCTCATCACAATGGATATTCCAGCTTCAGAAAGGTTGTTTGAGACCATAGATGGGCTTTTGGAGGTGGCAGACCTTCTACTCTTCTCCAACAGATGTGAAACCCTCCGGTTGATCCAAATAGATGTCTTCCTCAATGAACCCATTAAGGAAAGTCGTTTTGACGTCCATCTGCCATATTTCATAGTCATACCATGCAGATATGGCGAGTATAGTACGAATGGACTTCGCCATAGCTACAAGCGAATAGGTTTCCTCAAAATTGGCCCCAGGTCGATGAGTATACCCTTTCGCTACAAGCCTAGCCTTAAAGGTAGTAACCTTTCCGTCAGCTGCAAGCTTACATTTGTAGACCCATTTACACCAAACAGGTTTTACACCCTTGGGTGGTCAACTAATGTCCAAACCTTATTTCAACTCATAGAGTCCATCTCGGATTTTCATGGCCTCAACCCATTTTCCCAAATCAATGTCCGACATTGCTTCTCCACAGGTCTTTGGATCATTATCCAATTGATCAGTCAAACCCAGAAATCCATACCTCTCAGGCTGTTGGGACAATCTGGTTGACCTTTGAAGGACAGGAATATCGTCAGTGGGAACTATAAGTGCAGATAATGTCACTACATCCATTTGAGGTGTTGCCTCACTGGATTCTTCAAGGAGCAATTCCTTACATTGGCTATCCGCTGGAAAACCTTTTTTGAAGAACACTGCATTTCGCAATATAAAAACCTTTTGTTCGGAGGGATCATATAAATAATACCCCGCAGTTTCCTTAGGATAACCCACGAACCTACACAAACTAGACCTTGAGTCAAGTTTGTCTCCCACTAGTCTCTTGATGTATATAGGGCTACCCAACACTCCCAAGTACTTGTAGGACGCAGGCTTGCCGTGCCATATCTAATATGGCGTCTGGGCCACGGTCTTAGAAGGCGCTTTGTTCAAAACTTGGCTATCATCTCAAGAGCATATCCCCAAAAGGATAAGGGAAGTTCGGTGAAACTTATCATGGACTGAACCATGTCCAGCAAGGTTCGGCTCCTCCTTTTAGAGACCCCGTTAAGTTGTGGCGTTCCAGGAGGAGTCCACTGAAAAAGAATTCCATTCTCTTTTAGGTAATCTAAGAAATCCCCACTTAAATACTCACCACCTCGATCTGACCAAAGGATTTTAATTTTGTGACCATATTGGTTTGAGTCTGAACTCTTTAAACCTTCCAAAGGCCTTAAACTTGTACCTCATTAGGTAAACATAACCATACTATGAGTGATCATCGGTAAAGGTTATGAAGTAGGAAAATCCACCTCTGACTTGTGTATTCAGTGGCCCACAGATGTCTGAATGGATCAAATCCAACAGACCACTGGCAAGCGTACTTTGTCCTACAAAAGGTTTCTTGGTCATCTTCCCTTTTAGACAAGACTCGCAAGCTGGTAGGTGACCCAAATCATCTATCTCTAGACTTTTTCAGTCTACCAACCTTTTAATCCTATCTTGAGAGATGTGACCTAGCCTTGCATGCCAAATCTGTGCGTTTTCTTGATTTTTCATTTTACGTTTGTTTTGAGCAGTAATGACGAATCATGCTAAACAGACGAGCAATGTTGGGAATATAAAGACCATTATGAAGTTTGCCTAGCAGATGTGAAGAACCATTTTTCATCAAATAAAAAAAAAATTATTGATCATAAACTCAAAACCAGCATTGTCCAAAATGAAATGGAAATGATATTCTTGATCATGCTAGGTACATAATAGTAATCTTGCAATTCTATCCTAACTTGATCACTAACAGCTGAGCAGACTATCCCTACAGCTTCAGCAGGAACAGCTTTGCCATCGCCAAGCTTCAGGACAACCTCATCTTTACTTAGCTTTCTGCTTCTTTCCAGCACCTGCAAATCATTGCAGATGTGAGCTCCAAAACCGGTATCCAATGCCTAAGGGACAGAGTTAGTTATCATGTTAACCTCAATAACAAATTTACCTGCACTGGAGAAGAGCTTGGGGCACACCCTCTTCCAATGGCTCTTTTGCCTGCAATGCATACAAGCATCATTTGCCCTTATTAACTTGGAACCCACCTTCCTTTTACCTTTGCCCATCCCCAGCAGGGCAACAGGAGCTCTCAAAGCGCTTGCAGCGGCATTTGCCTTACCCTTCTTCCTCTTCCAACGTCTAGCCCTCTTGCCTTTTGCTTTAGAGGTCGAAGCATCCCCGACCAATACTGACGGTGCAGACTTTGCCTCGTATTGGACCAATATGTTAATCAACTCGTTTATGGTCTTCTCAACCCCATTCATGTTGTAGTTTACTACAAACGGGTCATAAGAGGGAGGAAGTGACTGGAGGATCACGTTAATGTACGTGTCATTATCAAGCCTAGCTTGAAGATCCTCGAGCTTTTCCACGAGAAAAACATCTTGATCCCATGCTCTTGCACAGAGGATCCCTCAGTCATCTTGGTGTCGAAAAATGCTTTTATGACGGCATATCTAATATGCCTATCCGAAACCGCATAAACCTCTTTTATGCGGAGCATTATCGACGCTGCATCATCGTGCCTATCATACTATTTCTGGATATCATTTATCATCGATGCCAGTACGATGTTGCGGACCATCCGGTTGTCCTCGTGCCACCTTTCAAACGTCACACGTTCTTTAGATGTGGACCCCTCTGGCAAGGTCCTAGGAAAAGACTTATCCAGAATGTAAGTCTGGTTCTCGAAATTGAGGACAATCCTCATATTTCTAAGCCAATCATTAAATTTGTTTGTCTCCAAAATCATGGTTAATGGATTCTTGGAAATCTACATTCGAAATGTAAAGCAGAAATTAGCAATTGATTGTAACACTAAATACAACTCAAGACTTGGTCTTTAATCGTTAACCACTCCCACTATTTCTTCAAAAGCCTACCACTCTCAAGTGGGGTTTCGGAAAACCAATTCCTAGTCGGCTTGCGATCCACAAACACAATTCTCTATGTCCCCCTTTTACGATTCACAAGAAAAAAGTTTTTGTGGGAGGTAACCATTACCATTCTCATCCAATGAGATTCCCAAGATATTTTGCCTCGCCTCTTCATGTGATCCCAAGGACTCCAAGCGAATCACATTACTCAACGTTTGGCCCACCCATCAACTAAATGAAATTCCCGAGCGTTCGGTGTTTGTCAAAAGCATAATAAGAACCATATACACATGATAGATATGTGGCTAGAGGATGAAACAAAAAGTATAGAAACATAATATGAAACTTTACCTTTTTGTTTCTTTAGAAAACTGCAACGTGCGTTGTTCCCTTTATGTTCTCCCGTTCCGTTCACTTGAGAATTCAAACTAGAATTCCTCTAAGTTGTCCACACCACAAAATAAAAGGTAAAGTTCTTGTTCTATTGCTAGATAGAACAAAGAATCAAGAAGAAAAACAACTCCAAACACAACAATATTGTTTAGTGCTTTTGGATTGTTTTGTGTTCTAATTTGAATCCAATTCAAAACAGAACCAAAAGGAGAATATTTTTTAGAGAAAATGGAGAAAAAAATCGTGGCTTTTTTGTGTGGTTATGAAGGATATGTGTGTAGTTTTTGTATATCATTCAATTGAATTCAAAATTTAATAACTACTAAGTTTGCCTCCAAGACAACCTATACAACCATATTCATATAACCTCCAACCATGATGAAATAACTCCTCCATCATATTCATCATGGTGGGAAGTTTCAACTCCTTCTTAACTTGCTCCAACCACCCTCAAATGGGCTTGGACTTCAAATATGCACCGGGCTCGATTTAATCAAATTAAATCAAACCCAACCAATGTCCATTGATTCATTTAATCTAATTAAATAAATTTAAGCCCAAATACTAGTTACTTGATCCAATCAATTAATTAAGCGAAACACAACAAATTAATCCAATTAATTTAAAGGTGTTAAGCCCAAAAATCAATTAATCCAATTAATTAATTCTTGAGCCATCTATCAAATGGATTGCTAAATAAATGATCCAATCATTTATATTTATTCTCCTTGAATTAATTTAATCCAATTAAATCAATTCATTTCTTCTTGAATTAATTCTAAATTAATTCCACCAATTCCATAGTGAATTGTGTGTGGCTCTTTAGGTTCACCCGCAACTAGACTTGTGCTTATATCGAACACAATAATTAATTAAATCTAATTTTATTAATTTATTTTCAATTAACCATTAACCGAATATTCCCAGCACCATGGGTGGCCGTCTAGCAACGGTCCATGGCACTAGAGACTAGGTGAATGTTGGCATAAACATTTAGGCTCCCGAGTACCATATGGGTGCAGTTATTCCATCATTCGTCTCCCGATCTAAGTCTAGGGCACAAAATTTGGCGTCGGTTTTCATCCTGGACTAGATACTGTGCTTGATAACTCGAGATGCGTTTGTTGTATTGATTGACGTAGGGAACCATTTCCTACTCAACTAATCGATGTGGCACAGGCTCTAAGAGCACTAACCATCTCAAAGCGCATAGGAGACTCGACTGTTATATACTGACAGGTGACGGATTCTATCTTGGAATCCATCGTCCTCACTACATATTCTGATTGCACTGAATAGGACTTGTAATGACCACGTCCAAGATACGGTCATCTTTTGTCAAATCCATGATCAACCATCACATGCATGCAACTGCCATGGTTCCTCAATTCTAAGGACAAATTCCGTACTATCGGAGCCAGGAAGATCTAGTCATACCAACAGGCCTCCAATGCTTCCATATGACGACTTCCCGCGAGTCAGTTCAGTTTGCTTGACAACCTTGTCAACCACCCACTAACATTGCATAGACGTCCAACGTCTGTCGCCGATGAAACACGACACTCATTCAATGGAGGCAATTTTAGTGCAAGTCTCAATAGGACTCTTGATGCCCAGTCTCGAGGTCCTCGACTTGGAATATTTCAAACCTAACCTTCAGAAGTTGGTTTCATGGCCACCATCCAATGCGGGCCCAACTACACAGGTTGTACAATTTGGTTTATGGGCTTTATTGTGATGTTAAGCCTATAAACAAATTCAATGAGCATAACAAATACAATTGCCAGATAATGAATACTCACTTTATTCATAAAGAATGTTACAATTACAGCAAAATTATCGGAACAGATTACATAAAGATCAATCCAATTGACTTTTTGATCACCTATTCTAACAATGAGGTATAGTCATCATAATGTTAGAAGAAGAACAAGAATGGTTGAGGAATTTTGATGTTCGGCAGGTGCTACCAGGAAATGCGATGAGGCGTTTACACTCTACTAAAATCCATGGTAGAAGCTCAGCCAAGAGAAGCGGAATGGGTAAATTACTGCATAATTATAGTTCTAAAATTATGATTAAAGGAACTGACTGGAAAGAACTCGAGCCGGATTTATCGAAAGATCTCCCAAGATCTAGGGGAGATACAAAAGACAGTTTAAGGCGATGAATATAGGTTAATTAATACACCTATTAAACTAGAAACCTTGAGCCAGAAGGTGGATAAGATCCTTAAGATCCTTCCTGATCTACACAAGGATCTTACAGCTCTGAATTCAGAAATTCCAAATCTAAAGAGAAAGTAAAGGGAGAACCTTGAGACATCAAAATCCAGACAAGAGTGGATCATGGACGCCCTTGGAACAGTACCTCTTCTACATCAAAAGGGAAAGGGCACGGAGCTTCCAAAGCCAAGTCTAGAGAAGATATGATTATCGCATCTATTAGATCTATAAAATAATGGAGGTAACGAGAGTAGACTATCAGATCTACTAGAATCGGCAAAATCCTTTTTGTAACTCCGAATTGTGGATTTAGTCAATATCCAAATCAATGAAATCACTCCAGCACTACCATAAAGGAGGAAAGTATATGTTGTAATGATTCTCCACAGGATCATTCGATGAGAGAAAGTGCGCATTTCCACACTAATGTCACTCCAACGTTCGTAGGAACTAGGCTAAAACAGAATCCAGGAAGAAATCCTAGAAGTGCGCCTGAAAATACACCTTGGGCAAGAACCATGCTCCAACCCCTACATCCATAAGGCGCTATAGTTAACCTGGATATTATCGATTTTTGAAATATCGAGAAGTAAATAGACGAATGGGTTGCAGCCATCAAGATAGTAGCAACTACCTTAGAGCTCGACAAAAAATTTTCTGTAAAACTGGTGGAGTTGAGCTTGGAGGGATCTTTGAAGATCGGATGAGATAATACCCCAAAAGATACCAAAGCTAGTATCCTTGCCGGAGATTCAAAAGGCACGATAGCAGATCGGCTACGAAGGGCTTATCAAGATACACTTCATCGGAGATGGGTGCTTTGAAGGAAATAGAGCGAAAAAGGCTAGAGAGTATGCAGAAGCTCTCTTCGGTCTTGAACTAAGAAGTATTTGCACAGTAAATGAATATATCTATTGGTTTCGCAAGTATTTCTTCCAAAGTGGAGTAGAATTAGAAGTAGGAGCTCCAATGTTCTTTGCAAAGATATGCAGTCCATGGAGGGAAATGTTGATCCAGTCATACAAAGTACCTGAAGGAGAAATAGATTCAGTTGCAAGGAGAATATCTTTCCTTAAAGACAAACTGTAGGATTAGTGTTATCAAGCATCTATCCAGAAAAACATGAAGAGGCTGAGGGGTAAGATCAAACAAACTCTCTCTGTTGTGATAACAATAATTTTCCAACAATTATAGGAGAATCAAATGAGCCAAGGAAGAGGAGGAAGCAAAATAGTGTCTCCTATCCTACGAGTTCCAGAAGAACGTCTTTCAGAAGAAGATCATGTTGGTCCAAGTCAAAAGCCAGATCATACAAATTTGGATAGAAAATAGGACCAACAAGGGATTCATCCCAAGGATCTAGATGAATAGATTAAAGATCCACAGAAAAAATTCCTACGGGGAGAACTTTCAGACAGGCTCATACCAGAGCTAATTAAAGTTTTAAAGATTGCAATTGCTGGACTTGCGGAGCAAGAGGACATATTTCTCCCAACTGCCCGCAGAAACATGGTGAATTGTGAAAATTTCAAGCTACGAATGATATTCTGGATGTAGTCTACTATGGCGACTTCGTATCCATTTACCAATTCGATGATCTTCAGTCAGATGAACGCGTCTACGAGGAGGAAATAGAGACTGATTCGTATGGATCTTCAACCGAGGCAGAATAAACATAACGAGATAAGAATCGTGCGAAAAGACTCCAACCTCAGCCCATACGATGGATTTAGGATTGGAGGAATTGGAAAAGTCTTGAACCAGATAGGACTAAACCAAAGAAAGCATCACATAATCTGCAACGTAAGTTCGGGTGAGTTTGCTATACCTATGGAACTTACTGGTAATGTGATGGAAATGCAACTAATTCCTAAACAAGAAAGTCTTGAAGAACTAGGTAACTTAGAAAAGTAGTTATTACTATGAAATGGATCCATATATAAACTATCTAACTAGTAATAAAAGCAACTTTTAAGGAAGGAATTGATTCAAAAATACATTTATCCATTATGGATAGAGGAATCAAGAACCTAAGAGATGGCTGCTTGGAACAATGATAGGGAATCTATGCAGGAAAATTAGTTTGACATTCATCCTAAAATTGCATACAACCTAGCAGACCAAGATTTCAGTAGCGTCTTAACTCTTCCTCAAGATTTTAAAAGAAAAGACCTAATGAAAGAAGGGAATAGGTCATATTTTATAACCTATAGAATTGCATATGCCCTTTCCAATACGTATCATTCAAATTTGTTTCTTAGGAAAGAGTATATTGATATTCCTAAAATTTTCAAGGAATTTGCTAAGGTAATGACACCAGATCCAATAAGGATACCTAGAATAGGTGGTGTTGATATCATCATAAAAGATCACCCAGTTTTAGATAGAACACTTAGCTCTAGAACTGAATTTTGTAGTAGAATGTCCTTTTCAGAATATAGGATTACAGGCTACAAAGGAAAGGAGAAAGAGTTATTAAAAACTTTAACTCATCAAAAGATTAGGGTAGATAACGTAAAACTTAGATGCCTTGAAAGATGGAAAGAAATACAAGTTATATTTGACATCACTAAGAAAAAAATTTTTTTTCCTTGTGATGACTTTTATCATTTCCAGACTTTGTGTTTTGCAGGATGAGAAAATGAGAGTATGACTTTGGGGATAAGTTTCCTTGAAGATAATAAACCATGGAGAAGAAAAGGTAATGGAATGCAGTTCAGTCTTGAGGGTGTTACCTTAAGGATTGAATGACGAGTCCCTTTTCTATATATATATATATCTGTTGGTGTGCTATATGATCAATATAAGACAGATTATTATGCAGCTTATATTGATTCAAGATTAGCAATTTGCACAGCACAACCTGGAGTTTTCCCTAAGGAAGCAAGGAAAACCTTACCCGTTATTGCAGGAAGGGATTTTTCACAAAAAATCCTGATACTCTATAAGGGAATACGAGAAGCCAAGATCATGACCGGAGGAACATTTGGATCACCCTGGTTTAGGGTAAAAACACCTCCTATTTACTTTCATGATACAGGTGCTGATATCTTACTTGGTAACAATTTCAATCAAACATTTGGAAGATATATGCAGGATAATCAAAAGAATCTGTTAATCTTTACTACTAGTTGTGATAGTGAAATACAGGTTTTGTGAAGAGAAAAGGCATGTAATAGGATAATGTCTTTAAATTTTCGCAGCAAACGTGGTGACTTTGATGCCAGATTAATTCATCAAAAGATGTAGGATAAGAGAAAATTTGATAGGGTTCTTTTGTCTTTCAGGTAATAGGGACTCATCGATAGCGATAGTTCTACAAGGAATCTGAGGAGGAAATTAGGAACCTTAAGGAAGCACTGCAGGAAATGAAATCGCTAGAAATTAGCAAGGAAAGCAAGCTTTCTCTTGAAAACATCAAGAGACTTATTTAGAGGAACTTTAGTGAAAACCCTCTGGCCTGGTGGGATGAGAATAAGATTGAGGCTACTCTGAAAGTCAAAGAAGGATGCAAGTATTAGTACGTTCGATACAAACACATCCCGATGAACATGGAGGATAAGAAGGATGTGCATATGATTATCAAAAAGCATATCAGTCTTGGACTCATCGAACCTGGAGTCTCTACATACAGTAACCCTGAATTTCTGGTAGGAAACCATGTTGAGATAAAGAGAGGTAAACTCCGGTTGGTAATTAACTATCAAGGTATTAATAAAATATTAGAGTTTGATGGTTATTACATCCCTAGTAGAGAACACTTAATTGATTGCATTAAAGGAGCAAAAGTGTTTTCTAAATTCAATTGCAAATCTTGGTTTTCTCAGATTAAGATGGAGAGTGAATCAAAGAAATTTACTGCATTCTCCACACCACGAGGACAATATATTTTGAAAGTGCTTCCAACGGATTTAGCAAATGCAACCCAGATATTTCAAAGAAAAATGGATAATGTCTTTAAGGATTATTTTGAATTCGTGTTTGTCTACATTGACGACACACTGATTGCATCTAAAATTATAAAAGATCATATTAAACATCTTGAAATATTTTCTGACGCATGCTATAAAGAAGGTTTAGTTCTTTCTGAGAAAAAAGCTACTATTGCTGTAAATAAAATTGAATTACTAGGAGTTCTTATTGACGAGACAAGAATTGAGTTACAGGACCATATTATGGAGAAAATCCACAATTTTCCAGATGTGCTCAAGGACAAGTACCATTTGTGAAGCTTCTTGAGAGTTGTTAATTTTTCAGGAATCTTCATTAAGAATCTTGCAAGATACAAGAAGGATTTCTGACCACTTTTGAAAGAAATAGAAAATTCAAAGTGGAAATGGAAAGAAATCCACACAAAAAGAGTTCGTGAACTGAAATATATTTGCAGTAACTTACTGAAACTTGTTACACCACAGGACGAGGATCAATTGGTAGTCTACACAGACGTCAATGACTATAGATGGGCATCAATACTCATTAAAAAGACAACTACAGGGAAATAACCTTGTAGATATATAGGATGATTGTTCTTAGAACAACAAACCAAAGTTTGGCACATTAGCGAGAAAGAATTCTTTGTGGTTTGGAAGGCTTTTAACATATGGACTTTATTTTACTTGCTAAAGAATTTATTTTAAAGGTTGATAATACTAATGTTAAGGTTTTTTTGAAAAATAAATTAGAATCAAAGATAGAGAAAGCCCTAGTATCAGATGGCAAGCTGAATGTTAATATTACTGTTATAATATTGTCGTTATAAAATCCCATGAAAATGTTCTTTTAGATTTCTTGACAAGAGATGGAGGCATCTGAAGCAAACTCCCTCATGTTGAGATTCAGGCACATCCCGAAAAACCTCGAGGTCCTTAACAAGAAGTTCAGGCAGCTAGCGATGAATGCCCAAGTTGCCAGACAAATCCAAAAAGTTGATCTAGACACAGTCTAGGTTGCCATAAAGAGTTCCTTATTAGCATCCACCTTGCTACGGAACGACTTACGAGAACCAATTCAGAAGGCATCACCTTTGGGGATGACTCACGAGTTGAGAGAGCATGACCTTAGACATGCCTTTAGAGTACAGGGCTCTAGACTTGTAGCGTCAAATTCAAGTATTGATTGCACAAGGCTATCACTAGGTTCTAGTGAAACGGCAACAATTCAGTCAAAGGAAGTGCAAACTCTGGAAAATTCAAGTCAATCCAGCACCTTTGGGGTTAAAGAGGGAGAGATTAGCCTTAGGCCGATGACAGGGACTTCCAAGGTTAATACTAACAAATCTATATCTTCTTCTGCTTAGCAGGACTATCAACGCACGTGGGAAAAACTAATTTCCCGCAAAGGAGTAAATCCAACTAAGACTATTGTCGAAACATCCGAAAAATATAATCGGGTCTGGATGTTAGAAGGGTCCAAATCAGAAGATGTCAGAGAATGGTATGACTTTGGTGCTCTTACTTTAGTTCATACTGTGTCACCATGTTTTCCAAAAAGTTAAAAACTTCCGGAGTAGATTAGTGTGGCGGTCTTTGATTGGTGGCAAAACAACCCCCACCTAAAGAGATGTTTTGGAGATAAAATTCGTATCAGCTGCTCCACTAACTGCAGGAAAGGGCTCTCATCCATCATTCCATTTTGTGAAGTTGCAGAGGCCAGACATGGTGGCTTTCAATAAAATCAAAGCTGCCTCAGGAGCAGCTACCCTGGTATCAGTCATTAGTGACGACAATATCTCTACCAGAAGAGCTTGGGGATTATGGGTCTGTCTCACTGAGATAGACAAAGAGTATCCATTCAAGATTTTGTCCAACAAAATGAATAGTTCGTTCTTGTTATCCATGACGGGAAAAAGCATTGAGTTCAGGGAGAGCTTATTTGAAAAGAAAAGAATGTTAATCAGGGAAAAAACACCTACCAGCGATCGAAGCTACAAGGATGAAGACATGCAACATGCTGCATGTTGGGCAATGACATAACCATTTATGCCCTTACTGTGAAAAACAAGAGAAGCCCCTGTTTGGGATAAAAATTCGAGTGTCACAAAGTAAATTGAACCTAACCAGGACAAGGGAAAAAGAAATTTTTTTACAAAAAGAAGTAAAAAAATAAAAAATCAGGAATAAAGCTATCGGCAGGAAACGAAAAAGGCGAACAGTCAGCAAAGCAGGAAAGCCAGCTAGCAATTACATGGCCAACAAGCCATTATGAACAACAGTTGGAAAGGACGAGGTAATGACGAACGCAGTGACATCATCTGAAAGAGACAAGATGATGACGAACGCAAGAACATCATCAGGAGAGGCTAAAAGTTGTCTCCTCCAACGGAAGAATAATATCTATGTAATATTCTATATATTTCTTCAATAAAAGAAGGCTTCTGTTCAACTTGCTTGTCCAAAATTCTATTAAGTCCCTATATTAGAATCCTTTCTAAGCCCTAAGGTAGGAAACAAAATAAGACTGTGTTGTTCGTGCTGAAGGAGCCAAGTATCCGGGAACCATCTGTTGTGGTAGTGTGGTTGGAGGAAGTTCGTAAAACTGAGAATTTGAAAAATCCGGGAACAAGGCCGTTGAAAAAAGGTACGAATTTATGAGGGCTTAATTTATTTCGGAAGCATGTTAGGTCGTATTTAAAAGTATTAAAATGGACTATTAGGCTTTATTACCAAAAAGGGCAAAATGATCATAAATTTGACTGAAGGACCAAATCTAAGCAAAATAGAAAGATATAGGACTGTAACTAATATTGTCAAAGTTAAAGGACCAAAATGATTTTGGGGGCATAAATAGAGGACTATTCGAATCTTTTTCCCTATCCAAATATATCTTATGTAGAAAAATATGAATACTGATGATGCCCCCTAAAATTATAAGGTCAAGCCCACAAGCTAGGCTTTCTAGCCTAGTCGGATAAGAGCGAAGCTGGCTCATCAGCAGGACCAGCAGGATAGATAAGGCCCATCAATAGGGAAAGAAGGCCCACAAGCTCACTTGATATTTTATCAAACTGGCAGGCATAAGAATTAAATCCATTTCAATCATACACGTTATCATGCGTAAGAATTAAATCCATTTCAATCATACACGTTATCATACAGTTGGGAGACCCTGCTATATAGCTTTCCAACACATTTCTATACATCATCATAAAGTATCTCCAGGTAGTTCCAACTAAATCGATGGATAATGAGGTGGAAAATCTATAAATAACCAACTTACGGATTTTTAGGCAGACCTGACATTGTTCAGTCCACCTCACGTGTCTTAGTAAATATTTATCCACATCAACGGTCTGTTGCATATGACAACCAACTCAAAGAGCTTTCTAATGACATATGGAACTCAGTAATTGACCCCGTAACCAACTCTGTACAAGCCTATAAATAGAGGCCCTACTCGCTACATCTAATTATCACTATTTCACTCTTTCTTTAATTAGAACTCATTCTATAAGTAATTTCCTTTCAACCCGCAAAATAGATTCTAATTTTATCAATATAATATATATATCACAAAAGATAATGGATACCACCAAAACTTTATATTTACCCTCACTAGATGTCCTCATGTACATAACCTCAAAGGAAGTAGTACCACAATTTAAAACACAAACCCCATTAGAAGACCATAATATTTAACATCCAAACAGCCAAAAATTTCGGCTTCAGATATCACGGCTGACCCACCTAATAATGACGACCGCATAGCTCAAAGTCCAATGTGGCTAGTCAGTTTGACATATTCCCTGAAAAGTACGTGGCAAGGAATGAGTTGTCTACTCAATAAATATAGCTAATTAGTCTATATATACACAACAACAATTCACGTACAAGCAGACACATCGACTAACAGTCATCTCATATAGCAACATCTGATACAAGCAGTAATACATACTACAACTGTAAATCAATGCACGATATAATATTTAACGTTATCGTTTATTAGCTAAGGGTCGTACTTACTCTAATTGGAGTACATCAGTCAATGATTTCGCCGGCCATTATCATCTCATCGTCATATCATATACAGCACATGATACCCATTTTATGCGATATCCCCACACTCTTTTACTCCAACTGTGTAGCAATATCAGCACAGGACATCACAACAAACATGGTATCCCCACACCACCCCAGTGTGTAGCTAACAACATAGGATATTCCCCACTGCCCGAAATATCCCGTTACCCTACGCGCCATGGTACCTAGCTTAATTTACATGTTTTTCATATCACATTATCAATCACATCATCATCAATCACATTTTCATAAACCATTGACTATATTCCCAACTAGGTGAGCAACATCTTTTATTTCAATTCACGATCATCATTCTGTTCTTTATGTTAATTACTTCCTCATTAATAACTCCCAATTTGATTTCATACAACAATCAATTATACGATCATCATATAATCATATCTCGCATGTCCCTATATTACAATCATATAACACATAGTAACAATTTCACCGATATTATCTTATCTAATAAATAATCCACAACTAATTATATAAACAATCAATATACGATAGCCACGTATAATAATATAAAGCCAAGTCCACGATCACTTCCAAGAAACCAATATATATAATATATACAATACTACAAATATGTATATATATAAATCCAATTAGCTATACTTACATTAAATCTCAAAATGCTTCGATTTCGCGAGGGACTGCTCAACCCTCTACTTTGTCGCCATGTCCTATAATAGAATGTTATACATATAATCAATATATTTAGAAAATCATAAACTCAAAATAAAATATTATATAATGTTTGTACATTTTCTACCAATCTTTTAATATTTTATTTATATTATGGTCCAAAACCCTATTCCATTTTCTTTCAAATAACTACATTTTCTAAACTTCTCAAATATATATTTAATTTATCAACTAATTCATACAAATTTATTTAATCAAACCCCTTATATATTTATAACTATCGTTTTTAATAACATCCATAAATGAGATTATCATTAAAACCTCATCTTCCCTTTTTAATAACATAATATTCTTTAAATATAATTTTTTGAGACATTTCTATGAATTTTTTGTCAATTTATCATTGCTATATAATTTAATTAAGCAACAAGACATAGAATTACATATTTAGTAAATCATTCCAATGGAATTGTGTAAATTAGCTATAATAATAATTAATTATAACAAATGTAATATTTTAATTAACCAATTATATTATTTTTATATCAAATGTGATATTTAATTCGACACTAATTTAAATAGTCAAAATCGTAAAATACTCCGATTAAATAATTCATCGCTCAATATAAACTATATTTAATAAAAGAACTAATTAAATAATATAATTATATAAACTAATAAAAATTAAACTAGAAATTCTTACCTCCGCTGCGCGCTTACTGAAGAAGAAAGCAAAATGCAAGAATTTGTATTTAATGGTGGTTTGTGTATACATATATATATGTGTGTTTATCATGGGGAGGTGGGGCGGTGGGTGATGGCCCAACCCTCCCCTAATTCATTTCCTTTCTTTTTCTTTTCTATTCTCTTTCTTTCTTCTTTTTTTTTTTTAATTTAATTTAAACTTTTTTCAAAATACCCGTTACGCGCTTTCTAAATTTCTTAATTAATATAATTTGCCCCTAAAGTATTATAACAAACTCCAATTTATTCCGTTAAAATTTTATTATATCCCAAATTCAATCTATAATTTATTTACTAATTAAATTTAAATTTCTAATAATTACCAATTAGTCTCCCAATTACGTGAAAAATTCTATGGATGTCACAATTCTCCCCTCCTAATAAAAATTTCATCCCTGAAATTTAACTAACTTACCCGCTCAATAGAATAAATAGGGATACTTCTTTTTTATATGCTCCTCAACCTCCCAAGTCGCCTCCCTCGGGGAATGATGACTTCTAACTTTTACCATCTGTATATCTTTATTTCTCAATTTCCTTACGTTTCTATCCAAAATCTCTGCAGGCTCCTCCACATATGTTAACTCCTCATAAATCTCTATCTCGGACTGACGAATAATGTGGCTAGGATCAGACCGATATCATCGCAGCATCGAAACATGGAAAACATCATGTATTTGTGACAACTCTTTTAGTCGAGACGCCAGTGGTCCGATTCTTTCAATAATTTCATACAGTCCAATATATCTCGGACTCAGCTTTCCTTGCCTGCCAAACCAAAGGATTCCCTTCCAAGGAGATATCTTCAGGAAAACCTTATCACCTACTTCTTACTCCATCTCCCTTCGGTGTTGATTAACATAACATTTTTTTAGATCTTGTGCTGCCTTCAAGTACTTCTTAACTATTTGTATCTTTTCTAATATTTCCTGCACCAATTCAGGACCTTCTAGTTGTCTTAATCCTTCTATATCCCAACAAATCGGACCGAGACACCTTCTTCCATATAAAGCTTCATATGGGGCCATGCTGATACTAGAGTGGAAACTGTTATTATATTAAAACTCCATTAGAGGTAGATGATCATCCCAGTTGCCCTTAAACTCCATTGTATAAGCTCTCATCATATCTTCTAAGGTTTGAATCGTTCTTTCTGACTGCCCATCTGTTTGAGGATGAAATGCGGTACTGAAATGTAATTTTGTGCTAAATGCCCTTTGTAAACTTCCCCAAAAGTGTGAGGTAAGGATCTCTATCTGACACAATCGATACAGGTAATTCATGTAATCTCACTATCTTAGAAATGTATGATCCAGCTAATTTATCCAGTGAATCAGTTATTCGTACCAGCAAGAAATGAGCAGATTTTGCCAATTTATCCACAATTTTCCAAATAGCATCATGCTTTCTGAATGTACGTGGCAACCCCATGACAAAATCCATAGTGATCTCCCATTTCCATTCTGGTATTGATAGAGGTTGCAGCTTAGCTGCTGGTCCCTAATGTTCTACCTTTACTTGCTGACGTGTCATATATTTAGCCACAAATTCAGCCACATCCTTTTACATTGTCTGCTACCAGTAATAAGGTCTTAAATTTCGATATATTATTATAATACTAGGGTGCATCGCATATGGTGCATTATGAGCTTCTCGCAAAATCGCTTCGCGTAACCCATCCGTATCAGGCACACAACTTTTATCGAAAAATTTATTTTCTTACCATGTCTTATTCTTTCCAACATTCGGAATAAGAAAGGATCTTGGTTTTGTGCTTCTTTCATCTGAACCATGAAGTCTGGCTTAAGTTGCAATGCTGCTAATAAACCCGCTACCTGATCAACCTCTAGTTCCATATTCATAGACCTCTTCCCCAGTAGCAATGTCTGATTATGACTCCCCAAATTGGCTAATTTACTTGAACTCTTTCTACTCAAGGCATCTGCTACCACGTTCGCTTTCCCTGGATGGAAATCAATTTTGCAATCATAATCCTTCAACAGTTCTATCCAACTTCTTGGCCTCAAATTCAATTCCTTCTGTATAAAAAATATTTCCTCCAATGTGGGATTAACCCACTTGGTATCTACCACATGAGCGAGATATGGTTCACAACCCTCTAACATCAATCGTCTTGCCTCCATAGTTGATATTATACAAACTGGAACTACCTGATGATCCCCCACAAATATTACTATTGATTCACCGGAACATTCAATCATCACTTTCTTTTTATAACAGTCAACTATTGCTTTATGTTGTGCTAATCAATCCATCACCAAAATCACACCAAAGTCCTTCAAATGCAGCACTACAAGGTCTACAAGTAAATTTGCATCTCCAATTCTCACTAAGCTCCCTTTCCTAACACTGTTCATTACCATACCCCATCTGACGGGCAAATAAACCATCAAATTACATCCCAACGGGCTATTCTCTCCCAGTATTTTAGATACAAATTCGGACGAAATATATAAATGTGTAGAGCCAGGATCAATCAAGACATAAGCCTCAATGTCAAATAACAATATCGTACCTGATATCACATCATTCGATGCTGGGGCTTGCTCTCTGGTAATGTTATATATCCTTGCCTGGGTCTGCCCCTGAGTAACTTGTGCTCAAGCCACCCTCATACCGCTACCAATAATGTGGCCACTATCTCTATTACCAATGCCTCTACCTCTGCCTCTGCCTCTGCTAGCTCCCTTGTCACTACTCCCAACACTATTTTGGCTCTGAGTCCCGCTAGCAACACCTCCAACCACACCCATAGTCTAACTAGAACAATTCCTGGCTATGTGTCCTCTACCTCCATAGCGATAACAAGTCTTCGATATATCATCCTGTCTCCAACATGGCCCTTGATGTTGCCTTCCACAGGTAGAACAGCTCGGGGAAATATTGGTCCTCGACCATAACTCGATCCAGCTCCCCTTCCTGATCCAATATATGGCGTAGTAAATGAGTTGCGTTTGAACGAACCTCTGTTACAGCTCATGGATCCCCCGAACCACAGTCCACTACTTCCACGAAAAATGGGAACACCACTTGTAAAACTCCCACTTCCCACTGAGAATGAGCGATCAGTTTCCCTCTTGGTCAACCTACTCGATTCCCCTGTTGTATATATTGATTTCCTCTTCTCTTCCCCCTTCTTCTTGTCCTCCATTACTACTTCTTCCATCCAGACCGCTGATTCAACAAGAGTATTAAAATTTTTAATTCTGATTGCGAGGCCTCTTCTGATCTCCGATCGTAGCTCCTGCTCAAAATGGTAACAACGATCCTCCTACATTGCAATTGCTTCTGGTGCATACTTGGCTAATGCCGCAAAACGGACTTCATATTCTGCCACTGTCTGATCATCCCCTTGCACTAAATTTAGAAACTCCATCTTCTTCTTGTCTCAGTACATCTTGAGTCTGTATTTATCATCAAACTCTTTCTGAAACTCCGCCTAAGTTATTTCTCTTAGCTCATATCGCCTCTTTATAGACCTCCACCAAATCAGGGCATTCCCCACAAATAAGGAAACAACATACTTCAGTCGATTCTCTAGAGTGCAATTTATAAAGTTCATCTCATCTTCGACTTTTTCCCTCCATCTATCAGCAATCTCTGGGTTAGGGTACCTTCAAAT
This sequence comes from Sesamum indicum, assembly GCF_026168435.1. NCBI lineage: Eukaryota > Viridiplantae > Streptophyta > Magnoliopsida > Lamiales > Pedaliaceae > Sesamum > Sesamum indicum. Next base: position 3,769,515 of record NC_142668.1, read on the forward strand.
TCTGTAGCCCCCATCTTTCTGATTCTTTCATAATTAGATCAATAGAGACTACTGGTGCTGGCACTGGAGTGGATGCATGCGCCTGTGCAGGTAATTATACTTGGGCTTTTGCTTGGGCTTGAAAAGCCATTTAAAATATCTATGCATACTCTGGTGGTAATCCTGCCACTGGAGCACCACCGGGAGGAATACGAGCCTCAACGCCAACACCCTGTCGACCTACCTCCACCCCGCCTGCACTTGCAGGTGCCACTGAGCCCTCTACGGACTCCGCTGACTCTTCCCTACTAGCTATTGGGTCAGCACGTGCACCTTGAGAAGCTATCTTACATTAAACAATTCAATCATTAGGGACATCTCACAATCATTACCCTAGAAATGTAGACCTGCTCTGATACCACCCAATGTAGCACTCCCTACTCACTACATCTAATTATCACTATTTCACCATTTCTTTAATTAGAACTCATTCTATAAATAATTCCCTTTCAACCTGTAAAATAGATTGTAATTTTATCAATATAATATATATATATCACAAAAGATAACGGATACTACCAAAAGTTTATATTTACCCTCACTAGATGTCCTCATGTACATAACCTCAATGGAAGTAGTACCACAATTTAAAACACAAACCCAATAAAAGGCCAGAATATTTATAATCCAAACAGCCAAAAACTGCAATTTCAGATGTGACGACTGACCCACCTAATAAAGACGATGGCACAGCTCAAAGTCGAATGTGGCTAGTGAGTTTGACCTATTCCTTGAAAAGTAAGTGGCAAGAAATGAGCTGCTTATATAATAAGTACAAGTAATCAGTCTATATATATACACAGCAACAATTCACGTACAAGCAGTCACATCGACTAACACTCATTCGTCATATAGCAACATCAGATATAAGCAGTAATACATAACACAACTGTAAATCAATCCACGATATAATATTTGACGTTATCGTTTATTAGCTAAAGGCCGTACTTACTCTAATTGGAGTACATCAGTCAATGGTTTCGCTGGCCATCATCATCTCATTGTCATATCATATACAGTACAGGATACCTGTTGTATGTGATATCCCCACACTCTTTTACTCCAACTGTGTTGCAATATCGGCACAGGACATCACAACAAATATGGTATCCCCACACCATCCCAGTGTGTAGCTAACAGCACAGGATATTCCCCACTGCCCGAAATACCCCAGTACCCTAGTCGCCATGGTACCTAGCTTAATTCACATATTTTTCACATCACATTATCAATCACATTTTCATAAACCATTGACTGTGTTCCCAACTAGGTAAGCATCATCTTTTATTTCAATTCACGATCATCGTTCTAATCTTTATGATAATTTCTTCCTCATTAATAACTCCCAATTTGATTTCATACAACAATCAATTATACGATCATCACATAATCATATCTCGCATGTCCGTACATTACAATCACATAATACATAGTAACAATTTCACTGATATTATCTAATCTAACAAATAATCCATAACTAATTATATAAACAATCAATATACGAAAGTTACGTATAATAATATAAAGCCAAGTCCATGATCACATCCAAGAAACCAATATATATAATATATACAATACTACACATATAGATATATATATATGTATAAATTCAATTAGCTATACTTACCTCAAATCCTAAAATGCTTCGATTTCACGAAGAATGCTCAACCCTCTACTTTGTCGTCATGTCCTATAATAGAATATTATACGTATAATCAATATATTTAGAATATCATAAACTCTAAATAAAATATTATATAATATTTGTATATTTTCTACCAATATTTTAATATTCTATTTATATTAAGGTCCAAACCCCTGTTCCATTTTCTTTGAAATAACTACATTTTCTAAACTTCTCAACGTATATTTAGTTTATCAATTCATATAAATTCATTTAATCAAACCCCTTATATATTTATAACTATCGTTTTAATAACATCCGTAAATGAGATTATCATTAAAACCTCATCTTCCCTTTTTAATACCATAATATTCTTTAAATAAAATTTTTCGAGACATTTCTATGAATTTTCATATTTAGTTAATCATTCCGATGGAATTGTATAAATTAGCTATAATAATAATTAAATATAACAAATCTAATATTTTAATTAATCAATTATATCATTTTTATATCAAATGTGACATTTAGTTCGACACTAGTTTAAATAGTCAAAATCATAAAATGCTCCGGTTAAATTATACATCGCTCAATATAGACTATATTTAATAAAAGAACTAATTAAATAATATAATTATATAAACTAATAAAAATTAAACTAGAAATTCTTACCTCCGCTGCGCGCTAACTGAAGAAGAAAGCAAAATAGCAAGAATTTGTATTTAATGGTGGCTTGTGTATACATATATGTATATGTGTGTTTATCATGGGGAGGTGAGACGGTGGGTGATGGCCCACCCCTCCCCCAATTCATTTCCTTTCTTTTTCTTTTCTATTCTCTTTCTTTCTTCTCTTTTTTTTTAATTTAATTTAAAGTTTTCTCAAAATACCCGTTACGTCCTTCCTAAATTTTTTAATTAATATAATTTGCCCCCAAGTATTATAACGAACTCCAATTTATTCCGTTCAACTTTTATTGTATCCCAAATTCAATCTATAAATTTATTTACTAATTAAATTTAAATTTCTAATAATTATTAATTAATCTCCTAATTACATGAATGTCACACATCAGCCCCCTGGTATCTGACAATCCCTAAAGAAGGAGATGGTAAAACTTCACCAGTAGGTGAGAAAAGAAACCATGCCTGCTGAGCATGGCATTTCTTTCAGCGAACAGTTCATGGTAGAAGAACTTCTTGCTCACTTCTAAGCCCCTTCATATCTACCTACGTACGTTGGTACCACTAATCTAGCTGAACACATCCGTAAGTTCGAAAACACAGCCTTGCTCATAGGTATACTAACGGCATCAAGTGTTGTGTTTTTCTTATTACACTAACAATTTCTATCCAGCAATGGTTCGACCAGCTTCCTGCTGGATCAATTATATCTTTTGCAGAATTCAGCTTCCACTTCCAACATCAGTTTGCTAGTAGCACGAAGTATAGAAATTTAGCCATTAGACTTTTCAGGATCAAACAAGAAGAGAAGGAAACTCTGAGGACCTATGTCCAGCATTTTCACATAGCCATCTTAGAGGTCCCCACAGCCCTCTAGGAGGTGTTGGTCAGTGCGTTCACTCAGGGTCTTCTTGGAGGGCCTCTATTCGAGTTATTAGCTAAGAAACCAGCTACTGACTTTTTATACGTGCTAGCTCGGGTAGAAAAAAATAAATGAATTTAGGGTTCATCTAGTTGGTGAAGAAGAATGGATGTGACAAGAGAAACAAGATTGAGTCACCTTCTACATGCAGACCAAGGGGAGAACCACATGGGCATTTTAACCCCCTTGATCCAAGAAATGACCATTACACATCTCTAATAACTAGTCCTGCAAGGATGCTTGTGGCTATTGACCGACTTCCTGCCGTGCATTGGCCTAAAGGAGTAGAGGAGGGTCCTCAACTCCTAAAATCGAAATACTTTTGTAAGTATCATAGAAATAATGGGCACGATACCAATCGCTATCGCCAGCCTAGGGAAGAAATAGAAAGACTTATTCAAGTTGGCTACCTAAAGGACTATGTGGATAAGGAGAAAAAGCATGAAGAGAAGGAAGAATGTTCACGTCACAACAACTCCAACAGAACTGAGCAGCAAGACGATGTCCTCGCAAAGCGGAACATAAAAGGAAGGAGGCCCCAGCTGGAGAAACAAGCCTAGAGAAGATTCTAGCTAAAGGAATAATTCATATGATAGCAGGAGAACCCACGGATGGGGACTCAGGACTAGCTAGACGCGCCCACGTAAGAGCTACCAGAAACATTATGGAGATAGATGACAAGGCGCCAGTAAAACGACAAATGATCCATTTTGGTCCTGCTGACGGCCAGGGAGTACATTTACCAAATAATGATGCACTTGTTATTCTGCCATAGTGGCGAATTATACAATTCAACGTATCATTGTGGATTCAGGTAGCTCCGCGCAAGTCCTGTTCTACAAAGTATATCAATAAATGGAGCTAGGGGACATCCAGCTAGAGCCTGTGGATACTTTGTTGTATGGATTTGCAGTGGAGGTTGTAAACCCATTAGGATAAACTTCGTTTCCCCCTTTATTTTTGCATGGAACCCACTAGGAGAACCAGGATGGTTCACTTCCTAGTCATGGATATACCATCAGCATACAACCTGATTCTAGTATGACTTGCTCTAAACACATCCCAGGCCGTTGTCCCTACATATGATATGAAGCTGAAATTTTCTATCGAAAACAATACAGGAGAAGTCAAAGCTGATAAGTACATAGCATGCAAGTGCTACGTGGAGGCAATAAAGAGCAGCAATGGCAGGATGGAGGTGGACCCTATTTGGATAGATGACCAAAAAACCAATTAGATTGTCCTGAATGTAATCTAATCTAAAATATTATTTAGTGAATAAAATGAGTATTCACTTAATTGGCTTCTTTATTTATTGTGCTCATTCTGTATGTTTATATCTGCCTGAACATCACAATAGAGCCCACAAACCACTTCAACAACCATGCAGTTAGACCGCGCATTGGATAGTGGTCATGAAATCAACTGCTGAGAGGTTAGGTCTGAAACGTTCTAAGTCGAGGACCATGAGATTAGGCATCAAGTGTCCTATGGAGATTTGCACTAAAAGTCGCATTCATTTTATGAGTGCCACATTTCATCGGCGACAGACGAGGTTCATCTATGCAATCTTAGTGGGGTGATTGGCTAAGTGTCGAACCGGCTGAACTGACTCGGTGGGGTTATCATAAGGAATCCTTGAGAGCTTAGTCGGCATAATTGGATCCCCGGTTCCAATAATACGGGAGTAGTCCTAGGACTTGAGAAATCACGGCAACCACGTGCATATGATGGTTGTATCTTAGATATACGCGATAGGTGATTGTGTGACAGACATAATCATCATAAGCCTCTTCCAGTACAGTCGGAGTACGTAGCGAGGATGGTGAGTCTCAAGAAGAGATTCGTCCCTTCTCAGCATATGATGGAGGTATCTCCTATGCACTTGGAGATGCAGTCACGCTTTATGAACCTATGGCCACAATAGTTGATCGAATAGGAAAGGATGTTCCTATGTCGATCAATTAAGCGTAACGCAGTCTCAAGTATTAAAGCATGGATGCCTAGTCTAGGATGGGAACCGACATCGAGTTCCATACCCTAAACTATGGCCGCGAGACGATAGACAGAAGGATCGTATCCGTATGTACTCGAGAGCCTAAATGTTCTTACGGACATTCATCTAGTCTCTAGCAAATTCCTCAAAATTCTAGGAATCTCAATATACTCTTTCCTAAAAAACAAATCTGAATGATGCGTATTGGAAAGGGCATATGCAATTCTATAAGTTATAGAATACGGTCTATTTTCTTCTTTCATTAGATCTTTTCTTTTAAAATATTGATGAAGGGTTAAGACTCTACTGAAATCTTGGTCTGCTAGGTTGTATGCAATCCTAGGATGAATGTCAAATATTAATTTTCCTGCATTCAAATTACCTATCATTGTTTCAATACAACCTTATAGATAAATGTATTTCTGAATCAATTCCTTTTTTAAAAGTTGCTTTTATTACTACTTCAATAGTTGCTATGTGGATCCATTTCATAGTAACAACTGCTTCTTCTCTAAGCTTACTTAATTCTTCAAGAATCTCTTCTTTAGTAATTAATTGCATCTCCATCACATTACCAGTAAGTTCCATAGGTATAGCAAACTCACCTGAACTTACTTTGTAGATGATGTGATGTTTTCTTTGGTTTAGTCCTATCTGGTTCAGGACTTTCCCAATTCCTCCAATCCTGAATCTATCGTATGGGCTGAGGTTGAAATCTTGTCGCATGATTCTTTCCATGATTTTGTTTGACACGTCATTCTAAAATAGAATCCTGATAGGCTCTCGGAGGTTTGAAGCCTATCACCCTCGTTGTAGTTATTCTGACTCGGTTGAACATCCATCCGAATAAGTTTCTATCTCCTCCTCATACACGCTTTCGTTTAACAGAAGGTGCTCGAATTGGTAAATGGGTACCAAATCGCTATAGTAGACTACATCCAAGATGTCATCCGTGGCTTCAAATTTTTGTAATTCACCATATTTCTGCTGGCAATCGGGAGATATATGTCCTTTTACTCCATAGGTCCAACAATTGAAGTCTTTAAAACTTTCATTAGCTCGAGTATGGGCTCATCTGAAAGTTTTTCTTGTAGGGGTTCTTCCGATGAATCTTGCATCTATTCGTCTAGATCCTTGGGATGCAGCTCTTGTTGGTCTTGTTCTTTGTCCAAATTTATATGTCCTGGCTTTGGACTTAGACCACCATGATCTTCGCCGAGAAAAAGTTCTTCTGGAACTCTTGGGATAGTAGTCACTATTTTGCTTCCTCCTTTTCCTTGGCTCATTTGATTCTCCTATAATAGTTGAAAAATCATTGTTATCACAACAGAGAGGAGTTTGTTTGATTTTACCTCTCAGTCTTTTCATGTTCTTCTGGATGGATGCTTGATTACACCAATCCTTCAGTTTGTCTTTAAGGAAAGACATTCTTCGCGCCACTGAATCTAGCTGTTCTTCAGATACTTTGTATGACTGGATCAACATTTCCCTCCATGGACTGCATATCTTTGCGAATAACATTGGAGCTGCTACTTCTGTTGCTACCCCACTCTGGAAGAAATACTTGCGAAAGCAATAGATATACTCATTTATTGCATAAATTCTTCTTAGTTCAAGGATGAAGAGAGCTTGTGCATATTCTCTAGCCTTTTCTGCTCTACTTCATTCGAAGTATCCATCTCCAATAAAGTGTATTTTGATAAGTCTTCCTAGCCGATCTGCAATCGCACCTTTCGAATCTCCGGCAAGGATGCTGGCTTTGGTATCCTTTGGGGTATTATCCTATCTGATCTTTACAGATCCCTCCAAGCTCAACTCCACAAGCTTTATGAAGTTTTCCTTGTTGAGCTCTAGGGTGGTTGCTGCTATCTTGATGGCTGTAACCCATTCGTCTATTAATTTCTCAGTATTTCGAAAATCGATAATATCCAAGTTCAGTATAGCGCCATATGGATGTAAAGGCTGGAGCATGGTCCTCGCCTAAGGTGTATTTTCCGGCACTTTCTTTAGGTTTCTTCCTGGATTTTCTTTTAACCTGGTTCCCACAAACATTGTAGTGGCATTAGTGTGGAAATCCGCACTTTCTCTCATTGGTTGATCCTGTAGAGGATCATTAGAGCATGTACGTCTCCGGCAGTGGTAGTGCCGGAGTGATCTCATTTATTTGAATATTGGCTAAATCCAAGATCCCTAGTTGGGAAAAGGATTCCGCCAATTCTTGTAGATCTGATAGATCCGCTTTCGTTACCATCATTATTTTATAGATCGGATAGATGCGATAATCAGATCTTCTCTGGACTTCGACTTTGGAATCTCTGTGGCATTCCCCTTCTGGTAATGAAGAAGTACTGTTCCAAGGGCGTCCCTGATTCGCTCCTGTCTGGATCTAGATGTCTCAAGGTTCTCCCTGTGGTTTCTCTTTAGATTTGTAATTTCTGCCTTAAGATCTGTAAGGCCCTTGTGTAGATCGGGAAGGATCTTAAGGACCTTGTCCACCTTTTGGCTTAAGGATTCTATTTTCATAGGTATATGGATTCACCTATGTCCATAGCCATGAACTATTTTTTTTTATCTCCCTCAGATCTTGGGAGATTTTTGATGTACCAGCTCGAGTTCTTTCCAATTAGTCATAATTTTTGGAACTGCAAAAATTATAGGAATTTACCCGTTCCGCTACTCCTTGCTGGAATTCTACCATGGACTTCAGTGGAGTGTAGACGCCTCATTGCATTCCCTGGTATTATTTGTCGAATTTCAAAGTTTCTCAACCATTCTTGTTCTTCTTCTGGCTTGAGAAGCTTTAGGTCAATCCTCTTGGGACCATTGTAACATTTGCCAAGAATTTTCTTAAGAAATTCCCTTCTTTGTATTTTCAGAATTTGGAAATATTCCCTATTTTCATTATAACGAACGGAACATTCGTTCGGTTCCATTTTCTCTCAAAAAGTCTCCTCTATTAGTGGATAAATAATATCAAAATATAATAATAACATATATTTCTTGAATAAACCTTGGCTCTGATAGCATTCTGGGTGAGCACGAGTGAAAATATGCATTAGAATGCAAAATAATTGAAACTGGACTAAACTGCTCATTTTAAAGCTAGAAAAGGGTAAAATTATCCAAAAATCGACCAGATTTGTGCAGAGGACTAAAATTGCGATCTTTTTGAAACTTACGGGACTAAAATTGCCAGTCCTAAAGTTACGGGACCAAGAACGCCACCCCCTACTTACAGGACTATTTTTGCAATTATGCCTTCTATAAAATACTTAAATCATCCAAAGTTGTAAAAATTTTACAAATTAATTCTCATATAATTATTGTAGCATAAGCAAAAATATATCATGTTTCAAAAGCAATAAAAAACATATTGTCATGCTTGAAAGAAGTACAAACAGAATTCTAATAAGCAAAATTCAAATGAAGAAAAATCCTCCATTGCATGGACTCTCATAATTCTCTCTCTTCTCTCTCACACACTAGCACACCATATCCTACACACACAAAAATCCTAGACACCATGCAAGCGACCTGCAATGGAGGAGGGACGTGGGACGGTGAGGACAATGATAAAAACGACGGGGTTCGTCGGGAGAAGGACTGTCATAACACTGTTTGCGAAAAATAGGCGTTGATTTGTGAGGATGATGAAGAGTCGCCGGCTAAATATGTACAGTCGCCGGCGAAAAGCAATGCTTAGATGACGATTGAGGCCCCTCTAGGCATTACAGAGATCGGGGATGAACTTCTGACGAGGTAAGGCCCAACCTTAGACGGAGACGAGGGTGATTTTATGCACCCCCCCCAATTAGGGTTTGGCGGCGCACATGAGAACAACGTCAATGGAGGACAACAGCCACCGGTGTTTAACATTCAGGAATTCTTGTGCCTCGCCCATTCAATCAATGATGATGGCGACGAGACTGGAAAGGCGGTGCTGGTGATTCTAAAAAGGAAGTGGGAAGTGCGTTTCGAAAGGGAGACAACGAAGTCTGGTTTGACGTCAATCATGGCGTCGACTGATCGTGGTTCGTGACAGGCATGGAGAAACCCTATTCCGACTCAGGCGATGGAGAGAACGGCGGGACTGGGATCTTCGAGACTAAACAGTGGCATTGCAAGTGGTTCCTTTGTGCTGGCGACTGGTTTGGAACTGCTGTTTCTGGTTCGTGCTCTGGTGCACCAGTGACTGTGGCTCCGGCGACTGAATAGAGGAGGAGCGTGGCTATCGGTGACATGCTGTCTTCAGGTGGCGGTGACGTGGCCAGTAACGTGGCCAACGTGGTTGTGCAGGTGGGCGGTTCCACGGAATGTGATGTAGCATTTAATGTGGCTTGCTTGGAGGCCCATATGGCTTATGATGTGGCAGCCAACGTGGAAAATACTGGTGGACCCGTGAATGATGATGAGGAAGAATTGGGTGATGTGGTAGCTAACGTGGTTTTCAAGTCACCTAGTGCTAAGGTGATATCTAGTCCAACTGGTATTTTTGTTGGAAACATTCCTTTGCAGTCGTGTCCCGAACCTATTATTGATGAAAAAATCACGCATGCATTCAATAATTCGACTCGAAAAACTCTTTTGTATCTTGCTCCTATAATTCAAAATGGTGAAATTATTGTGCGTCCGTCACTTGAGAGTATTCGAGATGGGTCTCGACGGTGGAGATCAATAGCTGTTGGGTACTTTTTAGGAAAGAGACCTTATTTCCACACCTAAAGCAGTATGCCAAGTCTGTATGGCCAGCAGTGCGAGAGGTCACCGCTCTTTTCCTTTTAGTTCAAATCGATTATTGAAATGGAGGAGGTCATTGAAGGAGGGCCGTGGCTGTTCTAGGGGAAACCTATTATCCTACAAAAATGAGAACCGGGAATGGTGATGAGGAAGCTTAAACATACTCAGGTGCCTGTCTTGACAGATTTCGTCACCTCCCAGTGGAATTATGGACAGAGGAGAGACTTAGCACCATAGCTAGTGGCGTGGGAAAACTTTTGTATCCGGATGCCTTTACGAGAGCATGTACGAGACAGGATTTCGCTCGTGTGTGCGTGCTGCTGGATGTCAATTCCAAATTGCCAAAACATATTATTATCACGACACCTAATGATGAAGGTGGGGAGTCACCATACAAAGTGGATGTAGAATACGAATGCTACCACCCAAGTGTACCAGTTGTATGACCTTGGGACATAGCGCCAAGAATTGTGTGATGTATAAGGGTGCCAAGCCGGTGAAGCCTCCAGTGTCAGTATATGCTCCGAAAGTGGCTCCAGCTCGGCCAGTTGACCGTGGAATGGACACGGATCTGCCAAACCGTGAGGAATTGCATCTAGTGGACCGTGATAGTATGACCATTGTGGGGGGTCTGAGTCGTGACGACAGGGGTAAGGCTCTCGTTATTTATAACACTTTTGATGCCTTACCCTTCCTTGATGAAACAGATAACTCTCCCCGAGGTCCTAACAGATGCAGCCCCATATGTCCTAATCCTTGCTGAACATAGTTAAATAGAATGTACGTGGCCTGAGCAAGAGGGACCACCAGCTAGCTATCAAAGATCTAGTTGCGGAGTTCAGGTTACATCTTATTGATCTCCTTGAAACTCGTGTACGCTTGCATAATATTTCCCGTGTTAAATCATTTTTATTACCCCAGTGGAAATGGTTTGTTGATTACAGTACTGCTGGTAATCGTATTTAGCTTCCTTGGGATGACAATTATATTGATGTTGATGTGCTTGCTTTAGGTCCCCAATTTTTACATACTCTAGTTACTATTAAAGCATTGCATGAATCTTTTGTTGCTACTGTTGTCTATGGTGCGAGTGAGGTGGCTGATAGGCGAGAATTGTGGGGTTCTCTAGAAGCTTTGGCTTCGCAATGTATGGATATTTTATGGATTATTGGAGGAGACTTTAATGCGGTAAGGGACCTTAGTGAGGTCTGTGGCACCTTCGGTGATATAAGGTTGGCTATGGAGGAGTTTAATAATGGTATTCAGAATGCTGGATTATTACCACTACCCATGCACGGGGAATGGTTCACATGGCATAACTATAGTGCCAGCCCGCGAAACCTATGGAAGACGCTTGACAGAATGCTCACTGACAATATGTGGACGTTGCGATTTTCGGTGCTTTATTACTCTTGCCTTACACCGCAATCATCGACCACTCACTGATGGGGATAGTCAGAGGCACTTCAGAGCTATGTTTCGATTCGACAATTACCTTACTCTCTCACTTGAATTTATCCCTGGTGTGCAGAATGTGTGGCAGCACGAGATTGTGGGAGTTCCCGCATATGCAGTTACCCAGAAACTTAAAGCGCTGAAACCAGTTTTTCGGGAACAAAGGAGGAGGAAGGGGAATCTGTCACATAATGTCGAGATGGCCAAGGGATTTCTTGAGATGGCACAAGAATTGGATAGTCAGAACAGATAGGATAAGCTGCTTCTATTCTTGGAGCACTGTTGTCGCCTGGTTTATGCTAAAAAGAGGACTAAACTTGAGCAGATTATGCTGCAACAGCGAGCTAAGATGCAGTGGATGAAGGGAGGAGAGCAATGTTCGTGAATCTTCTTTCGTAATATTGCTCAAAGGAGGTCTATGAGAAGAATACTCCAAATTAATGATGAACAAAGGATTACCCACACGGAGCCGGAGGCGGTGATCCACGAGTTTATCACTTTCTATCAGTCCCTACAAGGGGGTGATAAGCGAAGGGACATGATGGACATTGATTTCTAAGGCCGTGGGCGAGGTACCTTCTGTCGGAAGAGGACAACGCACAACTACTATTGTCGTTTTCAGCTGAGGACGTGAAACTAGCAGTGTTTGATATAGCTGATGACAAGGCACCGGGGCCAAATGGGTTTTGATCGGGATTCTTTAAAGCAGCTTGGTCGGTGGTGGGGACCGAGGTTACTAAGGCAGTATTGGATTTTTTCTCTACGGGGAAGCTCCTGAAGCAAATCAACTGCACGCTTTTGGCGCTTATTCCCAAGGTATACTCTCCCACGACTATTTCTGACTTTTACCCTATCTCATGTTGAAATGTCCTGTACAAGGTTATTGTTAAGCTTCTTGTCCAAAGATTGAGCATGGTTTTGGATAAATTAATCAGTCCCTGCCAGATCGCTTTTATTCCAGGTTGGAGTATTAGGGATAATATCATGATGGCACAGGAATTATTTACTGGGTACAACCAGGCGAGATTACCCCTAGATGTGCGCTAAAAGTGGATATTCGAAAGGTGTATGATACTGTAGAGTGGGACTTATTACTCGCAGTGATGCAACTCTTCGGCTTCCCTGTGGGTTTTTTGAGATGGATTGAGGAATGTGTTAGTACTTCCTCGTTTTCCATGGGACTTAACAGAAAACCGCACAGTTTCTTTGCGGGTACAAGAGGACTTTGCCAGGGCAATCCCCTCTCGCCATATTTATTTGTCCTTGCGATGGAGGTGATGCACTTGTGTTTCTTGCAGTTAACTGAGCAGGATGGGCCGTTTGCATTTCATTGGAAATGTAAAGATTCTCATACCTTTCAGCTGTATTCGCTGATGATGTCTTGTTATTCTGTCGAGCTGACTTACAATCCATATATATTTTTAAAGAAGGATTGGACCGATTTGACAATTGGTCGGGACTCTGTCTAAATGTACAGAAGAGTCATCTCATTCTTTCCCAATTAGCGTAGGAATTGAAGCTGGCGGTGCTTGGCTTTCAGGAGGGACACCTGCCGATGAGGTACTTAGGACTCCCCTTGATCTCATCTCGTCTTTCTATTTCTAGTAGCCAACCTATATTACAAAAGATTGATGCTCGTATTGCTGGTTGAGAGGGATTATCTTTATCGTATGCGGGAAGGGTACAAATTATCAAATCTGTGCTCACTTCATTGAGTGTTTATTAGGCATCGGCATTCATCCTGTCGAATGAGTCATTAAACATATTGAAAAGAGATTATGGAAGTTCCTATGGAAGGGTACGGGGAGTACTAGTTATCCCAAAGTGGCCTGGTCGGAAGTTTGTACACCGGTGACGGAGGGAGGACTCGGGTTGCGGGATATTGGCACATTGAATTGTACCCTTATGTGCAAGAAGTTATGTGATGTGATCTGGTGTGACAGGACATCTATATGGGTGGACTGGTTATACCAAGGGAGACTACGTGATACCTCTATCTGGACTATTCCAGACCATAAGGGATCATGGGGTTGGAGGAAGATATTCCGTCTCAGGCCGTGACTTCGTCCGGTGGTGGAGTACCGTATCGGTGAGGGGAGCGATTGTTATTTATGGAAGCATCCATGGCACCACCTTGGCCCCTCATGGAGAGATTCTCACAGGGGCCGCGCATCCTGGGAATGCAGGAATCTATCATGTTGAACTCTGTGATAGTACACGGACAGTGGCAGAGGCCTCCCATTACGGACATGGAGTTCTTGGAGATTTTTCACACGCTACCATTAATTCATGGTGGTAGTGATCGGATTATCTGGTGGTTTTTTAGTGGGACACCCTCAACCCAAGATCTGTATCACCTGTTTGACCCTCTCGGACCGAAAGTAAACTGAAATTCACTAGTTTCGGGTTCTTTGAAAATACCTCCACACATGTTCATCCTTTGGCTAGCTATTATGGAGAAACACCCAACGATAGACGAACCGTGGCTATCTCACCTAGGCGTGTGTGTTTTATGTGATGAGGATGCAATGGAGACACACAGACTTGTTCTTTCATTGCCGTTATAGTTGTCCCTGCCTGACTGCCATTCGCCCGATAGTATGATTGCCCAATAGAGATTAGGCAACTGACATTGCATGGGCCGTCAGAAAATGGAGGGGAAAACATATCATTAATATGGCATATCACGCACTGCTGGGATCCTGTGTTTACCACATATAGAGGGAACGCAACACTAGACGTGTTTTGACCATACTGAGAGAAATCTGACCGTGTTAGCTAGTTTTAATGTCAAGGATGTCAGACTACGTATACTTAGCATTTCTTTAACCTAGTATGTTAGTACTAGTGCACTATATAGACTTTGGCGTATCCCTTGACCTGACGAGTGAGAATGGAACTCATGAGCACTGTTGTATTATATTCTTTTTACACATTTATGAAACTTACATTTAACTTAAAAAAAAATGAATGCTAATCATGAATACTCATTTTATTCACAGAATAATATTACATGAAATCGAGTTGTCCTCAGAATAGATTACGAGCATGTCAACCCAATTGGCTTTCAGGTCACCTATTCTAACACTCGCTACATGGTTTGACTGCACTTGATAAGGCTTATAATAACCATGTCTGGAACACGATCACCTCTCGCACAAATCCAAAATACAGTCATCGCATGCACTTGACTGTTGTGATACTTTAAGTCCGAGGACTACTCCCATACTATCGGAGTCGAGGATTCAAGTCATACCGATCAAGCCTCCAAGGCTTCCATATGACAACCCCCGCGAGTCAATTCAATTAATTCTACACCTAGCTAATCGACCCATTATGATCGCATAACATCTTACGTCTGTCGCCGATAAAACACGGCACTCATCAAATAAGGAAAACTTTTGAAAACTTTATTTTTGCACTTCTAATAAGGACATTTAATTTTTTCACATTCCATATATGCATGTTGCGACTTGGTCCGTTCTGTAAATGTAGTAACACCATCCTCAAACTCAAAAGTAAGATACGCCCTCCTCTGGCAGGTTCTTCTTAGACACCCATCTCCTCAACTGTGTTGACATAATGAGTCCTACACACACATATATATTATTATAACATTAAATTTAATTGACAAAAGTACAACAAATATAATCAACTGATATATAAAGGGTTAAAGTTGTTACCTAATCAAAATAACTTCAAATATCAAAGAAAATTTGAGAGAGAGATTAAAGAACGTGAGTATAAAAATATTAGGGGGATAGTGAGATATCAAGAAAATTCGAGAGAGACTGAAGAAATTGAGAAAATATAAGAAGGATGGAAGAAGATTGTGAGATTAAATAGAAAGAGAGGAATATATATATATATGGGGAAATATGGAACAACCTTTGTAACTGTTACTAAAACACATAAATAGCTGTTAAAAGATAGCCGTTAATTTACACACTATAACGGTTGTAGGACCACACAAAGGAACAGTTTTTTATATGTTGAATTATAGCCATTTTACTACCTTGTGAACGGGTTTAGTAATGCAATATTAATAATACATTGCAACTGTTCCAACTTCGAACTCATTCAGTGTCGATCGTTGTAACACATCAGGTTTTACGTAGAACTCATACTTATGAGTGGTTGTTGTAATATAAGACCAGCTACATACTCAAATCATTCCAAATTACACCTCGTTTTAGGATACATTTACTGTCATTTTTTTTACATCAAATATCTCACATATAGGAACGGTCAACTCAAGACCGTCCCTCATTTTAATAATATAGTCCAAATAGAGTTCCAATTGTTTTCCATCATAAGTTTGGACTTGTTTTAGGGACCAAAATTATAACTGTTATTTTAGAAAACTATTGTTAACAATTTTGCTGTATTAAAAAAATAACACAAAAAATTGAGGATCATGACGTTATCGACCACTTTCCGTTCCTCATGAGTGCTAATACCCATTCCAATATGGCATGTTCTTTCGAACGATCATCCAAAATCATAAACGAAATTCACTTGTGCCTCCTTCGGGAATGGTATTAATTAAAAATTACGCTTCGCATTTTGGAACAATTTTTATACCTAATTTTTCAATATTTTTGAACTATGATATGTACCTAATTTGGAACAATAACTATGTCTAGCAAGTTCTGTACCTCATTTTGAAACTGATTTTTGTACCTAATGTGTACAGGGTTTTGTTCCGCTTTTTAAACTGTTTAATACCCACTTTTGGGAACGAATTTTGTACCTCATTTTATAAGAAATTTTATTTTGTTTACTTGAACGGCCTTTTGCGTTATTCAAATGGGTTTTATAACAATTTTCACGTTATGTGCTAATAAAATTATATCACAGCACTGCAAAAAAGACATTTTCTTGAAACGAACTTTTGGGATGGGTATAATATTATTTGAAACACGTTCTTACTTTTGGGAACAACTTTTGTAATTGAACAACGTCAATAACTTTATATGCATTACAACATATTTAAAAAGGCTTCACAAAAGTTGTTACAACTTTGAGTCGGCTCTTGTAACGGTTTCCTAACACCAACTACAAACATTGAACGGTAAACGAAATTTACGTTGTACGTCCCTTTAGAACTAAATTAATTAAATATTTTACTTTGTATTTTGAAATGATTTTTACAACACAAGATTTGAAATTATTTCAACGTTTTTGGACATGATATGTGCCTTATTTTGGAAGTGGGAATTGTACCTCTTTTGTGGAACTGTTTTGTTTTTCTCTCTGGGATGGGTTTATACCCACTTTCTGGAATGGGCTTTGTATGTACCTCATAATGGGATGAGTTTTATTTCGCAAATTTCAATAAACCTTTTTAGTTTTTCAGAACTGATTCTATATCGAATTTCATGCTACATATAGATTATTTCATGATTCCCATTACAAAATTCTTTACAAATATAAAAAAGGTCATAAAAAAAATAATTACTTTTAGATTCTTTTTATATTTAAATTTAAGTTAATATTTCTTATTCTAATCGATTCTGTGAATTTTAATTTATAATTTTTCTAAATTTGGAATATTTAAATAAATTGAAATATCAGTAAATATTAATAACATAACTAAAAAAACAAAATAAGCATAATATTAATTTAAAATTAAATTTTAATACAATTTCGAAAAAAAACAAAAAGATCCCTAATCTAAACCTAAATCGTCCTCCCCGTCAGTAGCATCCGAATCCCGCGATCGGGCACTATGAGATCAATTGGAGGCTGGGATCTATTGGGCAACAGGGGGATAGATAGATTCATCATCACACGCATGAACATCACCTCGAGCTTTCCCACCCGCTCCTCGAGATTTGGGCATGGAGATGGCAATTTATGCATTCAACTGGCGTCGATGGTCTAGTAGTCGAGTTGTGGGCTTCTAAACCCAGACTAAGGACACATCCCTTACTTTGACTGCCCACTGCCAACATCCATGACAGTTGATTGAATAGGAAAGGGTTTATATGTTCATCATTGGTGTAAAGGCGTTTAGAGTCCTTCTGCATAAAAGATTAATCAGAAGTAATTAATTAGATCAAATTAAATTAATTAATTGTATTAGAGAAAAGCCAAAATGTAGATAAGGGTGAACCCAAACGGAAATAGTCGAATTAATTGTAGAATTAATTCTAGAAGAATTAATTTAAATTAATTTTAGAGAAAAATTAAATAATTTAATGAAAAAGTCCATTTGATGGATGGCCTAAAATTTAATTGATATTAAATTTGGGCCAAGCACAATTAAGTTGATTTGATTAATTTAATTAGGCTTGATACAATTGATTATTTGGATTAATTAATAGATGGAGTTGGGATATAGTTTAGTTAATTAGATTAAATGTGTTTAATGGGCTTTTCTTTGGTTGTAAAAATCAATAGGATTAATTTAAGGGGTAAATACATTTACACCCCTAGGGCATGCCACCCTCATCAATTATCCTTGTAAACTAAACAAACATGCACTTACCCCTCTCTCTTAGTCATAATCCTTTAAATTAAATAAAAATGAACAGAAATACACTTAACTTTTAATAATATTATATATTCATTTTGACCCTCTATACTTATATATCAATCAATTTGATTTCAAATTTTATTCATTTAAGATAATAAATTACTGTTGGACTAGTAGATAAATTTATAAGTTTGTTTGTGTATTATACGTACTAGATGTAATTTCAATAACAAAATTATTACAAGTTATCGAGCCTATTATTTTGATGCCCAAATGTCAAATGAGGTAATTTGAGGTTGACAAGATAATTATTTTTTTTCAAATAGTACGTATTTAATCCCTTATCCTAGCTTCATACGTACAAGATTTTGGCCGCATTACGAGGGTCGACGAATCTTTAAGAATATTTTAAGATTATGAGAGAACTACCCCTGCAAAATAGAAGTTAGCACTTTGATGCTTAAGTTAGTAACTGTCTATGGAAGAAATAAAACGAAACTTTGAATTAAGGTGAGAATAATGGTGTATAATAATAATAAGGTGTATATATTCGCATGGAGGGCAAAATATAGGATTTAAATAGCATAAAAACTGAGAGAAAATGGGGAGAATAAGTGAGAGCTTAAGAGTGAATAATGATGTTACCAAATGACTGCATAAGACCTCTATTTATAGGTGTGTATAGATCAAGATATGAAGATTGTTTTTGAGGCCCATATGGCATTGGAAAACCCTTTAAATTGGATATCATGTTGAACAAACTGTCCAGATTTGGATTAGATTTGATCGAGATACGTGAGTTGGACTGAACTGTGCTCAGTCTGCCTAAGAATCCTGGAGTTGGTTGTTTGTGGATTTTTCAACTCATTACTACAAATTTGCTTGGAACCACCTAGAGATATTCTAGGGTGACATGTATAAGTATGTCTGAAAGCCATATGACATGTTTCCCAGGTATAGGATGATGTGTTCTACTGAAAAAGGGTTTGTATTAGGCCTGCCTGTTAGAATAGGTGACCTGAAAGCTAATTGGATTGGCATACTTGTAATCTATTTTGACAATAACTCAATTCTATGCAATATTATTCAATGAATAAAACAAGTATTTGCTATTGGCATTTTATTTGTTATGCTCATTAGATTTATGTTTGTAATTCTGTCAAACATCACAACAAAGCCCACAGATCACTTTACAATCGTGCAACAGTTGGACTGCGCATTGGATGGTGGTTATGAAACCAACTGTTTAGGGTTGAGTCTGAAATGCTCCAAGTCGAGAACCACGAGAATGGGCATTGAAGTGTTCTATGGAGGCTTGCATTAAGAGTCCTATTCATTTGATGAGTGTCGTGTTTCATCGGCGACAGACGTGGGACGTCTGTGCGATCTTAATGGGTCGATTGACTAGGTGTCGAACCAACTGAACTGACTTGGGGGGATTGTCATATGAAAGTCTTGGAGACTTGGTCAGTATCACTTGAGTCCTCAGCTCCGATAGTACAGGAGTAGTCCTCAGACTTAAAAAATCACAGCAATCACGTGTATGCAATGATTGTATCTTAGATTTGTGCTAGAGATGATCGTGTCTTAGACAGATCATCATAAGCCTTATCTAGTGTATTCAAATTATGTAGCAAGGACGGTGAGTTCCAAGAACATGACCCGTTCCCTGTCAAAATGCGACAGAGGTATCTCCTATGCACTTGGAGATGCATCTACGCTCCATAAAACTGTGGCAACAGTAATTGATCGAATATGAACAGGAGGTTCCTATGTGGAGCAATTTGGCATAACGCGATCTCAAGTATTAAGCATAGACACCTAATCCAGGATGGAACCGATGCCGAATTTCATCCCCTAGACTAAGGCGGGGAGACAGTAGACGGAAGGACCATACCCATATGGACTCGGGAGCCTAAAAGTTTACATGGATTTTCACCAAGTCTCTAGTATCATGGACCTTTGCTAGACGGCCACCCATGGTAACGGGCTTTCTTGATCAAAGGTTAATAAAAAAATATTAATTAAATTAAATTTAAACAATAGTGTTTGACACTAGCCCAAATCTAACTAAAAGGTGAACCTAAAGAGTCACACATAAATCACTGGAAGGAATAAGGAATTAATTTGTAATTCATTCTACAAGTGATTGGATTACTTATAAAAGAGGGATCTATTGGATGGATGAGACCCAAGAACAAATTAATGGTTTTAATTTATATTGGGCTTGCCCTTATTATTTAATGAGTTGGACTTATTATTTAATAAATGCTTATTGGGCTCATATTTAATTGAATTAAATATATGATGGAGTTAATTAAGTGGGTTTTAATTAAATTAAATTTAATTGATTGGGCCTGGTATTTTTGTTGGAATGGGTGACCAAAAGCGGATTGGATTGGAGGTTTTGAGAACCATTCAAGTAATATTTATTTAAGCAATGATGAATGTGGTAAGAATTCATCGTCGGCACACGTATTTATTTTGCTTACCAAATTACGTCAAGCACTGTTTGGACGTCACAACAGATGCCCACAAACCACTTTAATAATCATGCAACACTTGGACTGCACACTGGATGACGGTCATGAAACCAACTATTTAGGGTTGGGTCTGAAATGTTCCAAGTCTAGGACCTAAGACTGGGTATCGAGAATCCTACTGAGACTTGCATTAAAAGTCGCATGCATTTCATGTGTGCCGTGTTTCATCGACGACAGACTTGGGATGTTTATGCGATCTTAATGGGTCGATTAACTAGGTGTCGAATTGATTGAACTGACTCACGGGATTGTCATATAGAAGCCTTGGAGGATTGGTCAGTATGACTTGACCTTCGGGGTCCGATAGTACGGGAGTAGTCCTCAAACTTGAGGAATGACGGCAATCACGTGCATGCGATGAATGTATCTTAGATTTGTGCGAGAGGTGATCGGTCTCAGACAATGTCATCATAAGCCTTGTCTAGTGCAGTCAAAGTATGCAGTGAGGATGGTGAGCTCTAAAAAGAGGATTCATCCCCTGTCAAAATGTGACAAAGATATCTTTTGTGCACTTAAAGATACGTCTATGCTCTATAAAATTATCAACAAAATTGGCGGGCAACCCATGTCAATCTTCCCACCCAAACCACATCCAATTGACGAATTAAGAATAGATTGGGTTGGTCTTGAACTTCTAAAAAAATTGTATTAATAATGAAGTTTGGTTAATATTTACGTAAATTGTTAGATCGCATTCGATTGCAATAATAATAATAGTAAGAAGAACACCACTACCAACAATATATTCCATTTCTTATATATACTAAAGTTTTGATCATATAAAAATTAATGTTCAAGAAAAAAAATAATAAGAACTATACTTTTTATTAGTATTGTATAATATATTTTTTTTATATTATGAATGTGCGAATAATTTGTCATTTTTTTTCATGTCAATTATATCCTTTCATATATTATAATAATTATATATTTATGTGTTCAAATATGTAATTTTTTCATTAGTTGTTATAATAATAGTTGTTATTAACTAATATAGTTGAATTGAAATAGAATTCTAATAAAAAAAAAATAATTACAAAGAGTTTTATTTACAATTAATAATTATATAAATAAAATTAATTAAAAATGTTAATACTGACTAGGAAAAATATATAAATTATATAATTAAGAGAAGATACGATCTAGAAACTTGAAAAAGCATGTTTTTGGAAGATACGAAAATAATTTGTGAAACAATGTTCTATTACTTTTATTGTTTGTCCCTATAATGTGATCATCAATATAAAATAATATTTATGGAGAATATAAGAGTTGTACTAAAAATTGAAAAAAGCACTAAGTAAAATAATTAAATAGATATGTTTATTTTATTTTAATGTGGTTTAATATTGTGAAGTATTTGATGAATATACTTTTAAATTTTTGTATGCATTAGCTGTCTATATAAAAAATTCATTGTATATCCGACATATATATATATATACATATATACATATACACATATGTGTATTTTTATGTACTTGTGTATCTATATAATTCTTTTAGTCTGAATTTACTTATATGAATTGATATTTACTTATATTAAAGAAATGCATATATTGCATGTAGAAAAAATATCATTTTTATAATAAAATAATAAATAAAGTGTCAAATAGTTATTTCCTTTTTAACTGTAAGCTTTTTCTTTATAAATAATAATATTTTTATTATCAAATTATATTATTATTATAATATAAAAGTTTTATATATTTAGATAATAAGAATTACGTACAATACACTTCCTTCTCACTAGTATGTATATATACGTAAATAGAATCAATTAGTATATTAATTTTGGGTTATTGGTAATGTTTTAATTTTTTTTATGCCACTCATAAATGCAAGAACTTGAATTTCAAATAATGTTTGTTTGATATTTATACATTATTATGATTAGTTTCTTATATAATTTAACTCGAAATAAGGACTTTTTTTCACAATCTTATTCATATAACATTGATAAGCTTTTTATATTTGTATACTTCTATAATAAATATATACCCACATATATTTTACACATTGTAATTGAGATCTTATATTTTTATATTTTTACTAACTATCACTATAGAAAAAATGTATTTATTATGATAAATAATCATAATACAGTATAATATGCCACAAAATACTAAGGCCACCTTCACTTTGGCATATTAAATGGGATATCAAGACTAATCAGATATAATATTATGTTTACTTCAATTTTAGTCAACCCGTGATTAACACAATCTTCTATTATGGTTTGATAATAGTCCCGGTGAGAAATGTGATATTAATCAATCCATATTGCCCACCGCATGGTAGTAAATTAGGGCTTCTCAATTGTGTCCTCAACTTTAGCCGGAAAAAGTCAGCCAATTCCTCAATCACCCTTGTGATGTCCATTGTAAGGCTGACTTACATGTTGTACATTATCTCAAGGGTGAGCCATCGAAAGGTTTGGTCTTTCTTCTCAGTTATCCTTTGAGTTTACTGTGTATTGCGATGCAGATTAGGCGTCATGTACTGATTCCCGCCATTCCTTTATTGGATACTGTATCTTGTTTGGAGCTGTCTTAGTTTCTTGGAAGACCAAGACACAATCTAGTGTTTCTTGTTCCACAGTCGAGGCGGAATGAAGGGAGTTGAAATGACTGTCCTATTTGCTCTCCAATTTTGGCATTCACTTGCCTCTTCCAGTTCATCTTTTTTGCGACAATCAAACGGTCCTGCACATCATGGCGAATCTCGTATTCCGTGAGCGCATGAAACATATTGAGATTGATTGCCATGTGGTCAAAACTGCTTATACAGATGGCTTTATTGCTCCTCTGCACATTCGCAGTTCCCTTCAACTTGCTTTTTATTTACTAAGTAACTATCTCTGAAAACCTTCGATTTCTTACTTGCCAAGTTGGGTCTAGTTGCTTGCATCCTTGTCCCACTTGTGGGGGGCTGGTGAGAATGTTCCAGTTTTGAAGATGAAGATGAAGCCCATCATTGCTGCTGCAGAACATCAACAGGGAGATGTTTGGGAAGATGATGACGTTGCAGTTTTCTTTGTATTTGAGGCGGAATAGAAGTCGTGTTTTGTAGCACGCGTTTTTTGTTGTTTATATGTTATTTACTGAGTTGGCATGTGAGTCATTTATTCAGCTCCTGATTGGTCCATGTAATATGGCGGGTAAGTTTGTATAGCAGTTTCAGGCAATTGCTCTTCTTTGTATTTAACTTGGGTTTTAACCCTTCTCTGTTATCTTCATTATTCATTTTTTCTCTGATAATGGCTTCCCTGTGCTTGACATTTTCAGCAAGTTTTAGCAATTCTCAACATGACTTCCATTCTTGACGACATTTACAATGTCTATGAAACATTATGAATTTCAACTTTTTTGGCTATATCTATTATCTCTTGTGATATCTATATATTATATTGATAAATTATAATTTATTTTACGAGTTGATAAGAAATTGCTTATAGAATGAGTTGTAATTAAGAACAAGGTGAAATAATGATAAATAAAAGTAGTGAAATAGGGGGTTCTACATTATCAATGTGATCAGTCGTCCAACTGG
This sequence comes from Sesamum indicum, assembly GCF_026168435.1. Taxonomy (NCBI): domain Eukaryota; kingdom Viridiplantae; phylum Streptophyta; class Magnoliopsida; order Lamiales; family Pedaliaceae; genus Sesamum; species Sesamum indicum. The sequence continues at coordinate 3,793,547 of NC_142668.1, forward strand.
AAGTTGCTAAGAAAAATAATGAATTTTGACGGCTATTGCGACATTATGAAATTCCTCACATTGGTTTTAAAATAAACGATAATGTCAAATACTATATCTTGGATTGATCTAACAGTCGTGGGCATGTATTATTCTTTACATTTATTATTGTTATATGATGAATGTATAAACTGGTTAGCTACACTTAATGGTAGACAACTCATTCCTTGCCACATACTTTTAAGGAAATAGGTTACGCTGACTAGCCACACTTCACTTTGAGCCGTGCCGTTATTCTTATTAGGTGGATCAGCCGTGATATCTGAAATCGGGACTTTTCACTGTGGTTATTAATTAAATATACTAGTCTTTTGCCGAGTTTGTCTTTAAAATTTTGTGTTGTTGGTTGTTGTGCTATTTTGCTTCAAGGTTATGTATATGAGGACATTTGGAGAGAGTAAATATACACTTTTGGCCATATCCATTATCTCTTCTAATATCTATATATTATATTGAAAAAATAAAATTTATTTTACGGATTAAAAAAAAATTACTTACAGAATGAATTGTAATTATTGAAAGAATAAAATAATAATAATTAAATATAGTGAATTAGGAGCTGCTACATTTTGCAATGTGATGAATCGTCCAAATGGAAGTTGCTGACAAAAATAATAAATTTTGACAGCTATTGCGACATTTGAAATTCCTCACTTGGGCTTTCATATTTAATTTGATAGTTGAACTTTTAAAAAAAAAATCAGAATTTATGATAAAATTAAACCAATCAGTTAGATTTTTCCATGCAAAATTTTATATATTTAGTTTCTTCGTTAACTAAGATTTTTTAAATAAATTAATTTGTGCAGGACCTAAAATATCAACCTTTCTGAAGTTATAGGACTAATTAAAATTACAATGTAATTTGTTCATTAGCAAGTCACATGCAATTTTTTAGCAAAATTTGCCGAATGACTAAAATTACCAAATTTTAAAGATGTATTTTTAAATTACAAAAATCAATTCGTGCATAACAAAAAATATCAAACCCTAAATTATAGGACTATAAGTATGATTTTCCCTATTTATGTAGAATGTTGAATAATAATTACTATACATTGTACATTTCGTATGTACTCACATCATAAATAATGTCATTATGTGACCGTCTAAAGCTCAAACACGTTAGTACTTTTTCAGATTCTGAACAATAAGATATTTTTAAGAGTTTACAAATTAACCCAAACACTCTCTAATCTTACTTTATAAATAAACTCTTAAAGAATGTTTGGTTAGGATAAAAAGTGGGAGTATAAGCGAACTGAAAGTAAACAAGAATGTATAAAAGATAGTTCGGCACTTGGTTAAGGGGAAGTAAAATTCAATATATATGAAACATCTCTAGAATTCAATTTTGTTTTCGTCCAAAGTTAAACGAAAAAGTGAAAGTATAAGGCTATATTGTATTTTTTTTACTCTATTACCCACATATATATAATTTTCCTCCAATTCTTTTCTCATAGCCGCTGATAATATTGCCAGAGAAAAGATAACAAAATCGCTGAAAAACTGCTTTATCGAATAAAAAATATTCTTGTTCTTGTTTGATAAATTTTTCATTAATAAAATTTTTAAATTTTTGATATACTAAAATTATATTATTATAATATTAATCTGTTTATTTTCTATACAAAATGAACATAGTGGTCATTCTGATAAAATTACAATAAATAGTTTTTTCATCTCAATCTATTTTCTTTGTCATAAATAAGTGGAAGTATTTGAGATTTACAGCTATTCCAGTTATACTAAATAATTTTAAGAAAAACTATTATTTTTTCCCTCCCATTCCCCCTTTCACTTTCCTCCCTCTGTTCACTTCCCATTTTCTCTCATTTAAATCAAACAAACCCTAAGCACAGAATGAATTGTGGAACTTCTAAGATGTTAGTAATAATAATTATGAAACTAATATGATAAAATTTGAAGAAATTTGTTAAAACTTAAAAAATAAGTTAAAACTTTAGGAATGAAATAAGGGAAAAAAAAAAGAATCATGTTGAATAACATTATTATGATTGCTATATATAGACAAGAAATTAATAGAGAATGGAATTAGGGATGAGAATAGGATTCGGACACCCCCTCAAAGGGTTGTGAAACCTTAATTAAGGTCCCCCAACGGGTCTCAGGTCTTAGTGGTTTGAATCCAAATTCAGTCTTTTTATTATTTTTTTTAATCTCTTATATACATAAAATACATAAGCATATTTTATAAATATTTATATAAAAATAGATAAACTTAATATCTTTATAAATTAAAATAATTAATGATATATATAAATAGTTTAAATAGCTTGATGTATATATAAGTAAGAATACATATTTAAAGAAAATATTTTAATATAGAAAACATGCACATATAAATTTATAAAAAAAAATATTAACCATTCGATAACATTACAGTCATATTTATAATGCTATGATAGTATTGTTATGAAAAAATATATTTTTTTTAATATTTTCTATTTTAACCTATTTTCTCAACGACAAGACGAATTTACAGAAAAACAACTTTCAGAATTAAACTAACTACATGTACAATAATAAGAATCGAAATCTAATCACCATTATTGGTGCACAAAATATATGTGAAAAAAATATAATGTTCGAAACTCCTAATTTAAAAATTATTAAGACTAAATTCAAAAGGACCAAAACGACCAAAAAACTTCATTGAGCCAATTTTCTTGACTATAAAAGAAGATTATAGAAAGCTAAGGATTTGAACCCCAAAACGACACCGTCCTTTCATTTTTAATCATATTAATTAACCATTATCAAAAATGATGTTTATTCTATTGAACGAATTTAACAAGAAAATATTTACTTAGTAATTAGCTTGTTGCTATTTTTTTGTTTTTGACTGATTTTTGTAACAAAAAATTACTAACAAAATGTAAAATTTAGGGGTGAACTTCTTGAAGTTTTTGCCAAGGCCAGCTTATAATAGCTAGAAAATGAAATATTTGATTTTTAATGTTAATTTTGAAATCATAAAAAATTAAAATGCTTATTTCTTTTTAAATTCATTTCTAATGCTAATTTTGCATAATTTCTCGCCGTCAATATAATGCAAGATGTAATATGTAGAGATTTTATAGTAAAAGAGAAAAAAAATGCAAATAACTCCCTTTGATATCACAAATGAGCAAATTATCCCTTTACGAAAAATTAGATAGCGATTTATCTTCTTGTATTTTTAAAATACAACAATTTACCCCCTATGATTTTTAAAATGAAGCAATTACCTCCTTGTATTCATTGTAAAAAGTACAAGAGGATAAATTGCTATAATTTTTTCATAGGGGATAATGTGTTCGTTTTTAATATCATAGAAAGGTAAATTGCTATGGACCCTAGTAAAAAATACAATCTGAAAGTGGAGGAACAAGCACGAGGACAAGTGTTTCTTTTTTCATTGAATACAGATGATGATAAAGAGGTTTGCGATAAATTTAATTCCTTATACAAAATTTTCATTGATGAACTCTAATTGGATAAGGAGAAGTCCTTAATAAAATTGGAGACTGATCCGGCTCGAAAACTCAGCTTCTTTCCAAGCCAGCGATCTGCTCTGCGTATGTAGTTTAGAAGGTTTTCTGCAAGCAAGAAACGAACGTCACTTAGCCGGGATATGTCCCGGCGGAGGGGCTCCGACGCTCAAGTTAGTTTGTAGTATATGTGAGATAACTCTCAAGGTTAAGTGAAGATAACTAGCTCAAGAACTCGGAAAAAACTTACCCTGGCGCCCTGCGACCTCTTACCTTATATATCCTGCTATCCAGTGATACCAGTAAGCTTATGCGTGTATCCACGTTCAGTGTCCACTATCCGTGAATGGTGTTTAAGCGTCCTCCTTTTTAGGAGTCAAGTACGCTCATGTAACTACCAAGGGATTGACCCTTGGTCAAAGACCTTCAAATTGTGTAGACCGCTTTACCCTCGTCCGAAGGGCATATTGGTCTTTCATAATATCACCATCATCATTACTCCCCCACTTTTCGAGTGACATCACCCCAGCATTCGAAAAGTCTCGTCCGCCTGCTGAAATGATCTCGGGGCATTTTCGATCTTACACGTGTCGCTCATCGGTCGCTTCTGCCCTTTATACCCTTTTCGAAATACAGATGTCATTTACTGGTAGGCTAACGGTCGAATTTGAAACCGCCTTCCTCGTAATATATATACAAATTCCTTTCAAATTGCTTCTTCCTTCCCCTATACTCACAAACGTCTTCTTTCCCCTATCCTCCCAAGCGTTGCTGTTCTGACGAATTCCCTCTCCAGTAGCTTTCTTCCGGTGTCTTCTTCGTCGCGTTTTCCTGTCCGCCCTCGATCTCCAATTCCAGGTACTATGTCTTCTCCTAACCTTTCTGACATAGGATCTAATTCTGCTGCTGTCTCTTCTTCGTCTGCCCCCTCTGATATCCTCCTTAGAGACTTAGTACCTTCTAGACGTGGGTCTCGCCCTTCCGCCTCTTTGGTTAGGTCTGATTCTAACGAAGCTCCTGCACCCGAGTACTCCCCCTCTACCTTGCAGCAAAACCCCTGGATGGAGCTATCTAGTACTGTGAGGTTACCGGTTCAAAATATAAGGGAAAATTTTTTATCCCTTCCAATTATGAAATACTCATCCCCGGCCCTACTGATCGTATGCACCGACCTCCACCTGGTTTCTGTTCTTTTTCCTTGCAGCATTTTGAAGCTGGGTTGCGTTTCCCTTTAGCTCCTTGCGTAGCCCATATCTTACGCCGTCTAGACATATGTCCTATGCAACTATCCCCCAATTCGATTCGACATATTATCCTTTTCGTCATCGTTATGCGGGTACATAGGTTTGAGCCAAGTTTTGAGAATTTCTGGTCTTTGTACTCTTTTACTACCTCCGCACGGTCTGGGGATGCCGGTTTTTTCTACCTAACTTCCCGTAAAGAGTGTAGATTCCTCGACCCTCTTGCTTCCAATGTTGGCCCCTGGAAAACCAAATTCATTTTTGTCAAAACTCCAATTGGTCGTCCGTGGCCTTTTTCCCTTGATTGGAAGGTAGACAAACCGACCCCTTTGACCGAAGGTGAGGGACTAGATGGGGATCAAATAAGCAGCATCACTACCTATCGGTATAATCCGAAGAAGCTTTTAGTAGAAGAAATTCTCTGGCTTGCTCACTTAACACCTGCTCCCCTCCAGGTGGAGGGTTCTTTAGGTGACATAACTTTTCAGATTTTATTCTGTCTGACCTGTCAATTTTTTCTCTATTCACCCAGCTTTTTCTGTGTGCAGTAAGTATGGTAAGCCAAGCCCGTCTCAATCGTCGACTTCGAGCTCAATTCGAAGCTCGATCTCGTGCTCGGAATGCCGTACCAGAAGCCTCTTCTCATCCTACCCCTACGGGTTCCTCGACCCCTGATGCAGATGTTCCCCCGTATACGGGACCTACTCCCATCGAGGTTGGTAGCGAGGATACACACTCGAGAGGTTTTCGTCAACCTGCCTCCATAATCCCTTCCTTCAATGCGAGGTCGCAAGATAACCTCTTGCCTGCTGAAGACCTTGCGGAAACCTCGAGAAAACGGAGAAAAAATTTTTAAGTCTCAATTTTTAAGTCTCCCCTTCGTCCCAACTCCATTCGATCACCATCTCAGTCTGGTGAGGGAGAAATACCATCCGAAGAAATTAGGCGGGAAGAAGAGAGGGATATGAACGTACTGCGGAGTGTAACAGAATGTTGGAGGGCTGCCCGGCTAGACCTACGAGGTGCAGATCATCCTCGAGCTCACCTGGAAGGTGAAAAATGGATCCCCGACTGGCAGATCTCTCCTCGAAGTTCTGTCTTCAAAACCCGATCAGGGCAAGATTCCTGGGAATTGTATGACGCGAACTGCCTCCCTGTCGATCAAGCTGCCCTTTTACACACCCCTTTCACCCGCATGGAGGAGCATTGTGCCCATTCCTTAGTTCAGGTATTTTTCCTTCTAACCTCCTTTTTCTTTCCTTCACTGTATCTGACCCTCCTATTTTCTTGCTAGACGGCGAACTTTATTCGGGGCTTAACTTTGAAATGTGCCGGTTTTCGTCAAAACCATCTCCGAGCCGACCACGCTAACCGAGAGTTGAGAGCTCAAATTTCAACCTTCCAATCCAAGGAAGAAGAATGGTTACGGTCGAGGTCGTTGATGGAAGCCCGCATTAAAGAGTTAGAGACTCAAAGGGCTTCCGAAATCGAGAAAGCGACCGCTCTCGGGGAGAAAAGAGGATTCGAAGCTGGCCATGCCGCGGGGAAGATTGCGGGAACTCTTGAAGGTCGTGAATCCTTCCTCAAATCTGAGGAATACACGCAGAAAATTCGCGAAGCTCGCCTCAGTGGTGTCCGGGACTTCCTGAAAACCTCGACCTTTGACACTGCCGTAGAAATTAAGGCAGCCGACTATTTGATGCAAGGGTTTGATCGGTGTAAGTCCCAAACGACTTTTCTACATGGCTTTGCTCCGGGTTTTGATACTTCTCGCCTGAATCCTTGCCTTGATGCCAACCTCCAACCTTTACCAGATGAAGATGACTCCCCCCATACTGAGGATGAATTTTCTGCTTTACTAGACGAGATAGAAAAGATGTAAATCTTTGTGAATCTTCTACTTTTTATATAATACCCATCTCTCTGATCGTATTATATCGATCTTTCACAGATTCAGTTTAACATTTCTTTGCTCGTATATAGAATTTTGCTCGCAAGTTTCATGAACAAAAGAAAAGAACTTCCATTAGCCTTTCCCAGGCTGTATTTTAACCTTTCACAGGTTACCAGACCTATCGGTCTTTTACAGAGTATATGCTTCGTAATCTTTCACAGATTAGTCTACCTCAAAGCTAATATCTTTGAACTACAGTGCCTTTCTCAGGCTTTCCTTTCAAGGTACTTTAAACATAGAATTTCTTGAGATTCTGTATGTTCCATGGTCTGGGTACTTCGCTGCCTTGAACATCTTGTAATTTGTATGTCCCTTTTCCGACGATCTCAACAACTTTGAAAGGCCCTTCCCAGTTGGGGTCGAGTTTTCCCACATGCTTCGAAACTCCCACTTTTCTCAACACCAGGTCTCCAACCTGTAACGACCTGGGCTTCAAGTTTCTATTATGACCTCTCAGCATTAGGCTCTTATGGTGCAACATCCTTATTCGCGCTGCCTCTCTTTTCTCTTCCAGTATGTCCAGATCGAATGCTCGTTGCTCTCTATTCGTCTCTGGATCGAAGTTTATAATCCTTTGCGATTCTTCTCCTATCTCTGCAGGAATTACAGCTTCAGAACCATAAACTAAAGAAAATGGAGTCTCACCTGTTGAAGTTCGAGGAGTTGTTCTATAGGCCCATAGTACTCCTGGGAGTTCATCACTCCATTCTGTCTTCGATCTCAGCCTGGCTTTCAGATGTTGTAATATGGTTCTATTTGTGACCTCCGTTTGACCATTCGATTGGGGATGTCCGACTGCCGTGAAATTTTGCTGTATCTTCAGTTCATGTAGCCACGCAGTTATTTTTCTTCCTTGAAATTGGGTCCCATTATCGGAGATCAACACCCGAGGTATTCCAAATCTGCAGATTATGTTTTTCCATATAAAATTTATTGCTTCTCTTTCCGTGATTTTTGAGACAGCTTCTGCCTCCACCCATTTTGAGAAGTATTCCACAGCAACTATGACAAACTTCTTCTGAGCTCGAGCTGGAGGAAATGGCCCCATTATGTCTATACCCCATTGGTCGAATGGACATGTAATTGAAACTGGGGTCATTGGCACCGCATGGGTGTGAGTCTGCGAAGCGAATTTCTGGCACTTCTCACATCTGCGTACAAACTCCTTGCAATCTTTCATCATTGTGTGCCAGAAGTATCCCTGTCGGGTTACCTTCTGAGCTAAGGATCTGGCTCCCGAATGATTTCCGCAGTTCCCTTCATGAATTTCTTGTAGAACATACCTGGCTTGGGCGTCCTCTAAGCATTTGAGGAGGGGTCCCTCGACTGTTCTTTTATACAATTGCGTCCCTATTAAGGTAAACCTTGGAGCTTTGAACTTAATACGTCTAGCATGTCCGGCATCAGTAGGCAAGATCCCCTCCCTCAGGTATGTTGATATATCTTCTATCCACAGACATCTTGGAGTCACCACCTTGGTTTCTATGCCTTCTGCGATCGCGGATCGCTCCTTTACCATCACTGTGATTTTTTTGTCCTTTATTCCTGCTAGCGTAGCCCCTAACTTTGATAACGCATCGGCTCTTTCATTCTCACTCCTGGGGATTTGCTGAACATTGCACTTGGAGAATTTCTGCATCCCCTCCTTTGCTTTCTTCAAATAATCTGCCATAGATCTTTCTTTAGTTTCATATATTCCCTCCACCTGCATAGCGACTAGCTGCGAGTCAGTGTATACTTCGAGAATATGCGCTCCAGCTTCCAGTGCTAGTTCCAAACCCAAGAGTAAGGCTTCGTATTCGGCTTCATTATTTGTAACGGGAAAGGACAGCCGAACAGCGACCTCGATCTCCATGCCTCCTGGCCCTTCGATCAGTATTCCTGCTCCACCATTGTTTGCATTGGAGGATCCATCCACATGCAACATCCATGTTTCTGTATCTTTTTGAGCCCCGGATATCTCCACCATGAAATCAGCCAATATCTGAGCTTTCTCTGTTGTTCGACTCTGATAGGTGATGTCGAATTCTCCCAATTCGACCGCCCACTTTATCATTCTACCCGAAGCCTCTGGTCGAGTAAGAATGTTTCGGAGTGGATGATTAGTTCTTACCACTATCCGATGCGATTGAAAGTATGGCCTTAGCTTCCTGGCCGTCACCACCACCGCCAATGCTAACTTTTCGATCTCCGCATATCTAGTTTCCGCCCCTTGCAACATCTTACTCACATAGTACACCGGGTTCTGAACCTTTCCCTCCTCTTTTATCAATACCGAACTAACCGCATCATCAGAAACAGCCAGATAAAGATATAACACATCCCCTTCTCTAGGGTTCGCCAAAAGAGGCGGCGATCTCAGATAAATTTTTAACTCTTGAAAAGCTTGCTCGCATTCCTCGGTCCAATTAAACCCTTTCACTTTCCTCAATATTTTAAAGAAATGTAAATTGCGATCTGCCGACCTAGAAATAAAGCGATTAAGAGAAGCGATTCTACCTGTTAACTTCTGAACTTCTTTGATGGATGTAGGTGACTTCAGATTCAGTATGGCTTCTATCTTCTCTGGGTTAGCCTCAATCCCACGTTCGCTGACCATGTATCCGAGAAATTTGCCCCCGCCTACACCAAATGTACATTTGCTGGGATTAAGCTTCATCCCATGTTTTCTCATGATCGCAAAGGCTACCTTCAAATGCTCCAAATGTTCATCTGGCTGTTGACTTTTAACCAACATATCGTCCACATACACCTCCATGGTTTTCCCTATTTGCTGAGCAAACATCTTGTTCACCAGCCTTTGATACGTTGCCCCTGCATTTTTCAATCCAAAAGGCATAACATTATAACAATAAATCCCACGGTCAGTTACAAAGGAGGTTTTTATTCGATCTTCTGGTGCCATAAAAATCTGATGATATCCCTGATACGCATCCATCATGGAAAATGTCCTATACCCGGCCGTCGAATCGACTAGGACATCGATCCTCGGTAGTGGGTAGGGGTCTTTCGGGCACGCCTTGTTGAGATCCGTAAAGTCGGTACACATTCTCCACTTACCCCCTGGCTTCGGCACCACGACCACATTGGCCAGCCAATCCGTGTATTGAACCTCGGATACATAACCCGCTTTAAGCAATTTATTTACTTCTCCCTCAATGATCGCGTTTTTCTCAGCTCCGAAGGTTCGTTTCTTCTGTTGGACAGGTCGCATGGAAGGGTCCACATTTAGCCTGTGTACTATCACCTCCGGGTTTATACCCCGAAAATCTGACGGGTCCCATGCAAACATATCAACATTACTTCTTAAAAATGTAATCATAATTCCCTCGAACTGCCCCAAGTTGGTTCCTATCTTGGTGACCTTGGTCGGGTCTCCCTGTATCAACTCCACCTCTTTATGATCAACTGGTTCTATTCTCCCTGCTTTCAGTGCCTGCCAGTCTTCTTTCTTCATACTCTGAAGCTTTCTCTTTTCATATTTCTCACTCTTTCCCAGAGATAAGTTATAACACCTTTTGGCTTCGATCTGATCGCACACGACCTCCCCTATTCCAGATATAGTGGGGAACTTCATCTTGAGGTGATACGTTGATACCACCGCCCTGAAAGAGTTAAGCCCAGGTCTCCCCAGGATAACATTGTAAGCAAAAGGCATGTCAACAACTAAAAATTTTACCATCAATGTTTTGCGTTCTGGTTCTTCTCCCAAAGATACCGGTAACTCCACTGTCCCAAGTGATGCGACCTCGCTTCCTCCGAATCCTACCAGGAGAATGTTTACTGGTTCCAGCCTTATATTATCAAGTCCCATCTTATTCAACACTTCCTTAAATATTATATCTGCTAAACTCCCGTTATCTATCAAAACCTTGTGAACTGTAAAATTTGCTATGTCCATTCGTATCACCATTGGATCATTATCTGTCACGATCCTGGTCCCAGCATCTTGATCTCCAAACACGATCTCGGGATTGCTTGTCGTGTGTACCCCTTGCTTACGTCGCTCCCACCTAGTTTCTCTCTCAAATCTCCTTCTAGCTCTTCTCGACCATCCCTCTGATCCTCCAGCAATAGTATGGATGATGCCTTTTACAGGCGCGTTCTCCGCCATCGTCTGGTTTCTTCGATCTTCTGCCCAATTTGACCTGCGATCTCTACTTCTCGATCTGCCTCTGCGATCGTGTCTCCTTTCAAAATTATGGGGGTTCTGCCTCCGGAAATACCCTTGTCGCACCAATCGCTCTATCTCATCTTTCAGTTGATAGCACTCCTCTGTATCATGCCCTCTCTCTCGATGAAACCGACAGTACTTGTTCGAGTTTCTTTTGGCTGGAGTAACCCTTGTATGCTTCGGCCACATTAATATCTTATCTTTTTCTACCATCATGAGAGCTTTGGCCCTGGTCATATTTAAAGGAGTATACCTGCTATATTTCGGCTGGTAAGGTGGTTCCTTCTCCCTCTCCTTTTTTGGTCGCATATCCCGATCTCTAGCGAATCTTCCATCTCTTGCCCGTTCTGTTGTAACTCTCCACTCCTCATCCTTCATTGCATTCATCTCCTCTTCATCAATATATTTTTGTGCCATAGCCATCAACTGCTCTGTATCTACGGGCGGGTCCCGTGCTAAAGCCGATGCAAAAACTCCTTTCTTCAATCCATGGATTAAGATACTAGTCATCATGTCTATCCTAAGATCCTGCACCTCCAACGTTTCGTTATTAAAACGTCCAATAAAATTTTTCAGACTTTCATTCTCTCCTTGACGGATGGTAAATAAATGCGTGGCCGATCTCTTCTGCTTTTTCTTGGAAGCAAAATGGAATGCGAATTTCTGCACCAAATGCTCATATGACTCTATACTACCAGGCGGCAAATTCGTAAACCATTCCTGAGCTTTCCCTGTCAATGTAGTAACGAATAGTTTAGCAACTATGGAACTTGCCTGCCCGTATAAATTCATTACCATGTCAAAAGCGGCTATGTGTTCTTGTGGATCCCGTGTTCCATCATATTTTGGGAGGTCCGGCATCCTAAAACCGGGATTTACAGTTTCAATGAGGATCTGATTGGCGAAAGGTGAATTCCGATGATGTGCCACTATCTCTCCTCTCTTTTTAAGTTCGTCAATTTGCTTTCCCAGCAAAGCTATCTGTTTACTAACATTGTCTACCTCTGCTCGAGATATAGCTGGTCCTCTAGGACGACTTGGAGCCCTGCTACTGGACCCTACATCTGAAGGCAAGGGACCCTTCCGATTTGCTCCCGGTCGACTCATTCCTTCATTATCTCGGGCATCTTCTCCTTCTTGAAACAGCCTTTTTCCTGCCACTTCTCTTTCTAACGGAGTTGCCGTTCTTCGCTCGTAGGCCACCAGGGCTTTTCTCCCCGCCTCTTCCATCATTTGTTGCAATTCCCGTCGTGTCAATTGTACCGTTCCCTCTCGACCGGTCATGGGAGTATCCATTTCTTGTCGGGACAGATGCAAAATTGGTGCTGGGTCTTCTGCCGGAGTTTCCATTTCTCAAATGTATTCTTATCCGTCACCTGACGTTCCCACAGACGGCGCCAAATGATCCGGCTCGAAAACTCAGCTTCTTTCCAAGCCAGCGATCTGCTCTGCGTATGTAGTTTAGAAGGTTTTCTGCAAGCAAGAAACGAACGTCACTTAGCCGGGATATGTCCCGGCGGAGGGGCTCCGACGCTCAAGTTAGTTTGTAGTATATGTGAGATAACTCTCAAGGTTAAGTGAAGATAACTAGCTCAAGAACTCGGAAAAAACTTACCCTGGCGCCCTGCGACCTCTTACCTTATATATCCTGCTATCCAGTGATACCAGTAAGCTTATGCGTGTATCCACGTTCAGTGTCCACTATCCGTGAATGGTGTTTAAGCGTCCTCCTTTTTAGGAGTCAAGTACGCTCATGTAACTACCAAGGGATTGACCCTTGGTCAAAGACCTTCAAATTGTGTAGACCGCTTTACCCTCGTCCGAAGGGCATATTGGTCTTTCATAATATCACCATCATCAGAGACAATGACATTGTACGACAGTTTGGTACTACAAGTCCTCACTAGCAAGACAATATTAATTAGCACAAACACAAAAGATCATAAGTAAAATTGAGTTCGGTTCAGCAAATTCTCCTGTGGTAAGTATTATGTCCTAATCATTTGGGATCAGTGTACATTAACTGAAACAGATTACACAGTTCCAACATGCTTGATTGACTATTTTTCTGATGCCAGACATGTTCAACAAATTCATAGATGCTCAAGGAAATTTTAAAGAGTCGATAATGAAAGATGTGGAAGGAATTTTAGAGTTATATGAAGCAGCATATTTTGAAGTGGACGAGGAGGACGTTCTTGACAAAGCACTGCACTTCTCTTCCTCTCATCTCGAGTCATTGGCGCCCGACATAACCAGCTCTCGTTCTGCACTAGTTAACGAAGCCCTCAAGCTCCCTATTCGCAAGAATTTGACCAGATTGGGAACCAAAAAATTCATTTCTGTGTATCAAGAAGATGAATCACACAACCAAATATTATTGAATTTTGCGAAATTGGACTTCAATATAGTACAGAAAATACACTAGAAGGACATAAGTGCTCTAACAAGGTCAAGACATCAACTACATAAATTATAATGCTTTCCTTTGTTGAATTTGTTATCCAAAAAATCTAATTAAATTAGTGCAGGTGGTGGAATGATTTAGACTTCAAGAACAAATTACCGTTAGTAAGAGATAGGATGGTGGAATGCTACTTCTGGCCACTGCGCGTATAATTCGAACCGCAGTACCAAGTCGCTAGGAAAATACTAGCAAAAGTAATTGTCTTTGCTTCGACAATTGATGATATTTATGATGTGTATGGAACCTTACATGAACTCAAAGTTTTTCAGACATGCCATCTAAAGGTACCTTCTATATATAAGCGCCACGCACTATAGCGAACTATGAGTTCGCTAGTTCGCTATGGGTTCTACTGGACACAACAGTGTCAGCGACCTCCACACACTGCGCTTCTGCACATGCGACCTCCACTCATTGCGATCTCCTCAGTGACCTATTTATCCTTAGTGTATCTACACTCATGTTTTTCAGTTTCACAGTTTGCACAGTTGTTAGTTAGTTTTTGTTTAGTTTTGCAGTCGCACCAGCGGTTATCCACGTGGATTAGTTGTTAGAGTAGTTAGCTTCCTTCTTTCTTCCCCTTTGTGTATATATACTGCTCAATCTCTATATGTTACATTTGATGTCACTGGTAATACAATTACTCTTCAACTAAACCTATTTCCATGGTTGCGCTATTGTGCCCTTGCTCTACTTTTCTACATGGTATCAGAGCCTTCGTTTGAAGGACTCTACATACCCAAACTCAATGGTTTGAGCGTTTAAATACGCTTTCAATAATGGCGAAAATATAAGTGACGGCAGAAACTCGAGGAAATAATCTACCCGAACGACTGCAACTTCATGGGTATGACCATCCTGTGATGGTGTTGGTGAGTGCCCGTTTTACTGGAAACAATTATCTGAATTGGAGTTTTGGAATTAAGCGAGCTTTGCGTGAGAAGATGAAGTTGGGATTCATCAATGCAACCTCTGTCAAACCAAATATCAACAATTCACATTTCGAGCAATAGATTCGGGTGGATAGCATGGTTACTACATGGACACTCAATTCCATCTATAAGGATATCGTGGAGGCGTATATGTACACAAAATCCTCCAGACGTGTTCGGTTGATCTTGAGGAACGATATGGAGAATGTAACGGGCCACAATTATATCAACTACAGAGACAGATATGTTCAATGACACAAGGTAACTCATCTTTGTCAATCTACTTTATGAATATAAAGCGACTGTGGATGAAATGGGAGACTTAAAATCAATGCCACAATGCACTTGCAACTGGTGCACCTATGGTGCCTGGGAAGCAGTAGCAGAGACAACAGCTTTTACGCAGCTCATGCACTTCCTTATGGGACTCAACGAAGTATTTGATGGCGTGAGACACCAGTTACTAGTCATGGATCTTGTGCCCTCTATCAATAAAGCTTACTCCGTGATACAGAGTCTAGAAAATCATAAACGATTCCAGATGGAGTTGGCGGCAACATTGAGAATACAACCCTATCTATGAGAGGAGGATTACGGTATGACAAGAAATGCTTTATCCACATAAACGCACCCAACACTGCACGCATTATGACAAAATAGGGCACAGTAAAGAGACCTACTTCAAACTTCACAGAACTCCTGACTGGCATAAAGAGCTCATGGATAAAAGGAAACAGGATACAGGTGCAACACGTGGATTTGATGTGGAAGTAGCAACCCAGAAGGGAGACTTTGTCGCGACCTGACACTCAGGAGGAGTTACTGCAGAAGCTGCTTAAACTTGTGCGAGCTCGAATTCAGCCTGGTGAGCAAGGAGGCTCAGGTTGGATCGATGACTTTGCAGGTGTGGACACTGCCCTTACGAGTTCTGAAGCTAATGTTTTATCCTCTTGGATCATAGATACAGGGGCAACGAATCATATGTGCGGTAATTCCTGTCCTCTTGAAAACCTGACCCCTCTATCTCATCCTACCTAAATACATCTTCCTGATGGTTCCACCAAACCGGTCACCCATTTCGGGACCATCACTTTACACAATAACTTTACTCTCACTAATGTATTGTTGTTGCCTTCCTTTAAGTTCAATCTATTCTCAGTCCCTAAAGTTTGCTCCTCTTTCCCTATTGAGGTCTTGTTTCATGCTTCTTGTTGTGTGTTTCAGGACCAAAGGACTAAGAAGACCATTGCTGTGTAAATCGAATGGGAGCCTATATTATGTAGATGATTCATCCTTTCATTCCCTTGTCATTAATTCTTGACATTCATCTCAACTTTGTACACATCACTATGGCACAGGAGGCTAGGCCATCCATCCTCCAGTGCACTCAAATGTATCCTATTTATTAAAGATGACATTTCTTCAATTGATGAACACTGTGATGTATGTCCCATAGCAAAGTAGCATCATCTACCTTCCACTCCTAGCACCACTCTCTCCACTAGTATATTTGAGCTTTTTCATATAGATTTATGGGGACCCTGTTTCATTAGTTCGCTGACTAGGTGCCACTATTGCCTTACAATCGTAAATGACTTTAGTCGTGCGACATGGACCTTCCTACTTAGATATAAATCCCAGGTCCCTCAAACATTAACCAAATTTTTGAATATGATCAAAGTTCACTTTCAGGCCGCAGTTAAATACGTTCGTTCAGATAATGGATCTGAATTTACTAACGATTACTGTAGTTTGCTTTTCCACCAGACCTCATATCCTTATACCCCTCAGCAAAACGGGGTAGCAAAATGCAAACACAAGCATATCTTAGAAAAGGCCAGTGCTCTTCTTTGTTAATCACATTTACTCACTCAATTCTAGGGGGAAGCCATTCTCACTGCCACATTTCTCATAAATAGACTACCCACTTCTCTCCTCGACTAGAAAAGCCCATATGAGATCCACTGCCACAAACCACTCGACCTCACGCGGGTTTGCACTTTTTTGTTGTCTATGCTTTCCTGCTAACACACTGCCTCACTAAAGAAAGTTTGACAAAAGAGCCTCCTAGTGCATGTTTCTTGGTTACTGCCTATCCAAGAAGGCTTACAAGGTTTATGATCTTGCCTCTCATATCCTGTTTACTTCTAGGGACGTTATCTTCCATGAGCATTCATTCCCTTATCCCGATCTAACATCGCCATCGACCGCTCTCGCTTTGTTGCTTCTTGTTGATGATTTGGACCCTCTTGCTCCTATAAACGACCCTGTATCTCATCCTACCACGATCACTCCTTCCTCTGATCCTCCTGTGCCATCCTCTTCCTCCGTCCCACTTCATCCATCTCAACGAACTCACACTAGGTCTTCCTGGTTATCAGATTATGACTGCCACTGCATCCCTTCGTCCTCTTCCTGCATCCCTGCATCTTACACTGCTGCACATTCTCGATTCGTTGCCCACTTATCTACTTTGCCGGAGCCTAAAAGCTATCTGCAGGCTTGCAAAGATAGGAATTGGGTGGAGGCCATGTCTAAAGAACTGGATGCTCTTGCTACAAATAAAACTTGGATCCTCACCTCTTTGCCACATGGGAAACGTACAATTGGTTCTTGTTGGGTCTACAAGTTGAAACTCCATTCCGACGGGTATATTGATCACTATAAAGCCCGTTTGGTGGCGAAGAGCTATAATCAGATCGAGGGTGTTGACTACTTCGACTCTTTTTCTCCAGTGGCTAAAGCTACTATTATCCGCAACTTTCTCTCATTGGTAGCTTCCAACTCTTGGCCCCTATTACAACTTGACGTCAACAATGCTTTCCTCCATGATTTTTTGGAGGAGGATGTTATATGGACCCTCCTGAAAGCCTCCTTGGTGTTCCTTCTGGGCAGGTCTGCAAACTTCAGAGGTCGCTGTATGGGCTCAAACTGTAACGTCCGTAGAATTTTTCACATAATTGGAACACTAATTGGTAATTAAAAATTTAGATTTAATTAGTAAATAAATTATAGAATAAATTTGGGTTAAAATAAAACTTGAACGGATTAAATTGGAGTCGTTATAATATGTGGGGGCAAATTATATTAATTAAGAAAATTAAGGACGTAATAGTAATTATTAAAAAGAATTTAAAAAAAAAAAGAAAAAAAAGGGTGGGCAGTGGCATGTGCTGCCACCGCTTCACCAATTATTAAACATATATATATATATGTATGGTAATTGTTTTATACATTAACACACACACCGACGCACACACACATTTTCAAAAAAACAGAGGTACGAAAATTATAATTTAATTTTTATTAATATATATAATTATATTATTTAATTAGTCCGTTTATTAAATATTTGTTTATATTGAGCGATATACTATTTAATCGGAGTATTTTACGATTTTAGCTATTTAGATTAGCGTCGTATTAAATATCACATTTGATATAAAAATGATATAGTTGGTTAATTAAATTATTAGATTTGTTAGATTTAATTATTATTATTATAGCTAATTTATACAATTCCCTCGGAATAATTAACCAAATATGTAATTCTATGTATTATTGTTTAATTAAATTGTATAGCAACGATAAATTGACAGAAAATTCATAGAAATATTTCAAAAATTATATTTAAAGAATATTATGTTATTAAAGAGGAAAAGTGAGATTTTAATGATAATCTCATTTATGAATGTTATTAAAAACGATAGTTATAAATACATAAAGGGTTTGATTAAATGAATTCTTATGAATTAGTTGATAAATTAAATGTATGTTTGAGAAGCTTAGAAAAGGTAGTTATTTAAAAGAAAATGGAACAGGGGTTTGGACTTTACTATAAATAGAATATTAAAAGATTGGTGGGAAATGTATGAACATTATATAACATTTTATTTAGAGTTTATGATATTCTATATATTGATTATACGTATAATATTCTATTATAGGACGTGACGACAAAGTAGAGGGTTGAACAGTCCCTCGTGAAATTGAAGCATTTTGGGAATTTAAGGTAAGTATATCTAATTGGATTTATATATACCTATATGTGTAGTATTGTATATATCATATATATTGATTCTTGGATGTGATCGTGAACTTGGCTTTATATTTATATACGTCGGTTTTGTATATTGATTGCTTATATAATTAGTTGTGGATTATTTATTACATTACCATAATATTAATAAAATTGTTACTATGTGTTATATGATTGTAATGTAAGGACATGCGAGATATGATTATATGATGATTGTATAATTGATTGTTGTATTAAATCAAATTGGGAGTAATTATTATACAAAATACAATGATGATCGTGAATTAAGATAAATGATGATGCTTACCTAGTTGGGAACACAGTCAATGGTTTATGATAATGTGATTGATGATGATGCGATTGATGATGTGATGTGAAAAATATATGAATTAAGCTATGTACCATGGCGCGTAGGGTACCGGGGTATTCCGGGCAGCGGGGAATATCCTTTGCTGTTAGCTACACACTAGGGTGGTGTGGTGATACCATGTTTATTCTGATGTCCTATGCTGATATTGCTACACAGCTGAGGTAAAAGAGTGTGGGGATATCACATACAACGGGTATCCTGTGTTCTATATGATATGACGATAAGATGATGATGGCCGACGAAACAATTGACTGATGTACTCCAACTAGAGTAAGTAGGGCCCTTAGTTAATAACCGATAACGTCAAATATTATGTCATGGGTTGATTTACAGTTGTGGGTATGTATTACTACTTATATCTGATGTTGCTATATGACGAATGACTGTTAGTCGATGTGATTGCTTGTACGTGAATTGTTGTCTGTGTATATATAGACTGATTGCTATACTTATTGAGTAGGCAGCTCATTTCTCGCCACGTACTTTTTAAAAGATATATCACATTGATTAGCCACATTGGACTTTGAGTGATGCCATCGTCTTTATTAGGTGGGTCAGCCGTGATATCTGAAGTCAGAGTTTCGGGCAGTTTGGTTGTTAAATATTCTAGTCTTTTATCGGATTGTGGTTAAAATTGTGATACTATTTTCCTTGATGTTATGTACATGAAGACATTTAGTGTGGGTAATATAAACTTTTGGTGGTATCCATTATCTTTTGTTATATATATATATATATTATATTGATAAATTAGAATCTATTTTACGGATTGAAAGGAAATTACATATAGAATGAGTTCTAATTAAAGAAAGGGTGAAATAGTGATAATTAAATGTAGCGAGTAGGGGCGTGCTACATTGGGTGGTATCAGAGCAGGTCTACGTTTCTAGGGTAATGATTGTGAGATGTCCCTAATGATTGAATTGTTTAATGTAGAATGGTTTTTCAAGGTGCACATGCTGACCGAATAGCTAGTAGGGAAGAGTCAGCGAAGTCCGTAGAGGCTCAGTGGCACCTGCAAGTGCAGGTTGGAGGTAGGTCGAGAGGGTGTTGGTGCTAAGGCTCCTATTCCTTCCGGTGGTGCTCCAGTGGCAGGATTACCACCAGAGTATGAACAAATATTTCAAATGGCCTTTCAAGCCCAAGCAAAAGCTCAAGCCCATTTACTTGCACAGGCGCACGCATCCACTTTAGTGCCAGCACCAGTAGTCCCTACAATTGATCGTAATTACGAAAGAATCAGGAAGATGGGAGCTACAGAATTTGAGGGTACCCTAAACCAAGAGATTGCTGAAAGATGGTGGGAAAAAGCCGAAGGTGTAATAAACTTAGTAAATTGCACTCCAGAGAATCGACTTAAGTACGTTGTTTCCTTGTACGTGGGGAATGCCTTGATTTGGTGGAGGTTTGTGAAGAGGGGATATGAGCCAAGAGAAATAACTTGGGCTGAGTTTCAGAAAGAGTTTGATAATAAAAAAAGACCTAAGATCTATCGAGATAGGAAGAGAATGGAGTTTCTAAATTTAGTACAAGGGGATGATCAGACAGTGGCAGAATATGAACTCCGTTTTGCGGCACTAGCCAAGTATGCACCAGAAGCAAGTTAGAATTACAAATTTTAAAACTCTTGTTGAATCAGCTGTTCGGATGGGACAAGCAGTAATGGAGGACAACAAGAAGGGGGAAGAGAAGAGGAAATCAACATACACAATAGGGGAATTGAGGAGGTTGACCAAGAGGGAAACTGGTCGCTCATTCTTAGCTGGAAGAGGGAGTTTTACACGTGGTGGTCCCATTTTTCGAGGAAGTAGTGGACAGAGGTTTCGTGGATCTACGGGCTTTCATAAAGGTTCGTTCGAACGCAGCTCATTTTCTACGTCCTCTACGGGATCAGGAAGGGGAGTTGGACCGAGTTATGGTCGAGGATCAATTTTTTCTCCGAGTTGTTCTACTTGTGGAAGACAACATCAAGGGCCATGTTGGAGACGGGATGATATACCGAAGACCTGTTACCGTTGTGGAGGTAGAGGACATACAGCCAGGAATTGTTCCAGTCAGACTATAGGCGTGGCTAGAGGTGTTGCTAGCGGGACTCAGAGCTAAAGTAGTGTTGGGAGTAGTGACAGGGGAACTAGGAGAGGCAGAGGCAGAGGTAGAGGCACGGGCAACAGTGATAGTGGCCACACTATTGGTAGCGGTATGAGGGGCCAGGAGCATAAGTTACTCAGGGACAGACCCAGACAAGGATATATAACATTACCAAAGAGGAAGCCCCAACATCGAATGATGTGATATCAGGTACGATATTGCTATTTGACATTGCGGCTTATGTTTTGATTGATCCTGGCTCTACACATTCATATATTTCATCTGAATTTGCATCTAAAATACCGGGAGAGAATAGCCCGTTGAGATGTAATTGGATGGTTTATTTGCCCATCAGAGGGGGTGTGTTAGTGAACGGTATTAGGAAAGGGAGCTTAGTGAGAATCGAAGATGTAAATTTACCTGTAGACCTTGTAGTGCTGAATTTAAGGAGTTTGATGTGATTTTAGGGATGGATTGGTTAGCACAATATAAAGCAATAGTTGATTGTTATAAAAAGGAAGTAATGATCAAATGTTCCAGTGAATCAAAAGTAATATTTGTGGGGGATCGTCAGGTAGTACCAGTTTGTGTAATATCAGCCATGAAGACAAGACGATAGATGTTAGAGGGTTGTGAAGCATATCTAGCCCATGTGGTAGATACCGAGAGGGTTAATCCCACATTGGAGGAAATCGCGGTAGTGAGAGGCTTCCCTGAAGTATTCCCTAATGACTTACCAGGTTTTGCCATAGAAACTCTCCCAAGAGTTGCCCCAATTTCTATTGCGCCGTATAGAATGGCCCCATTGGAATTACAAGAGCTCAAAAAGCAAATCAAAGAATTGTTGGGGAAAGGATTTATCAGGCCGAGTACTTCACCGTGGGGAGCACCAGTGCTGTTTATGAAGAAGAAAGATGAGAGTATGAGGTTATGCATCGATTACCGGCAATTAAACAGGATTTGGGATGTGTGTTAATCCAAAACGGAAAGGTAATTGCTTATGCGTTCCGTCAATTGAGGAACCATGAGTTAAATTATCCCACACATGACTTGGAGTTAGCCGCGATTGTGCATGCACTAAAGATCTGGAGACATTATTTGTATAGAGAAAAATTTCAAATCCTTACTAACTATAAAAGTTTGAAATATATCTTGACACAGAAGGAATTGAATTTGAGACAAAGAAGATTGATAGAATTGCTGAAGGATTATGATATCACTATTGACTTTCATCCAGGGAAAGCAAACGTGATAGCAGATGCCTCGAGTAGAAAAAGTTCTAGTACATTAGCCAATCTGGGGAATCACCATCAGACATTGCTACTGGAGATGAGGTCTATGAATACAGAACTAGAGGTTGATCAGGTAGCGGGTTTATTGGCAGCCTTGCAACTTAAGCCAGACTTCATGGATCAGATCATCACCTCCCCGAATATGATATATCTGAAGATAAAACAAGAAGAGTTAAGCTTTCCTTCAAATTTATGCAATTTCTGGACCGATTAATCGCATCTCCTTTTGTTGCTCATCGATTCTACCGAACGATTTTGAGTTTTGAAGACGTCTTGCCTGCTGTATAGCCTCCACGACCTGCTCTCTTGCCGGAGAAACTGTTTCTGTTGCAGGTTCTTTGCTTACTGCTCTAGCGCAATTTTCCTGCAAATTGTAGGCCTTTTGCTGCTACCGCTGTGCACCTTCCATCACCTTCTCTAGTCACATTCATTCCCGGTGGACGGAGGGTTTAAACTCTGAATTTCAGGTGGACAGAAAATTTGAATTTTGAATTTTGAACTTTGGAATTTCAGCTTCAATAGCTGCCCTACTGCTGCATTTTCAATATTCTGCTACCGTTGTGCACCTCCCACCATCTTCTCAGGCCTTTAT
Source organism: Sesamum indicum (assembly GCF_026168435.1). Taxonomy (NCBI): domain Eukaryota; kingdom Viridiplantae; phylum Streptophyta; class Magnoliopsida; order Lamiales; family Pedaliaceae; genus Sesamum; species Sesamum indicum. The sequence goes on from NC_142668.1 coordinate 3,816,229, forward strand.
CCGGCGGTCAGGGGTTTGAATTTTGAATTTTTGGTGGCCGGAGAGTTTGAATTTTGAATTTTTGAGTGCTGCATAATTGCCCTGCTACTGTTATTATTCTGCAGCAGTTACTGCAGCAGTTTCGATAGCCATCTCACTGCCTGCTATGGCCAAAACCAATAAGCTAAGGTAACCTGCTGCGGTTGCTGCTGCCGACCTGCACTCCGGCCAGCCGTCGGCAAAAGCCGTAACTGCCAAAACAAGTGCAACTGCCCGAAAGCCGGCCGAACAACAACCAGATGGTGCAGCCGCTTCACATCCCGTGCTTGCCATGGCCAAACCCAAGAAGCCATGGAAACCTGCAGCGGATGCTGCTGGTGGCCAACACTCCGACCATCCGTCGGTAGGAGCTGAAGCCGTCAAATCAACTGCAACATATCGTCAGCCGGCCGACCGGCAAGCCGACGCCAACACCAATTCCGGTTAGGATAATCCTTTGGGTTTTAGTATTTTTATCTCAGATATGGAGGCTTCCCCCTCCTTTACCACTGAGAACGATGCCCCGAATGCAACTGCTTCCCGGCCGGATGATAAACAACCGACAACAGATACTACCACTACAAATGCCGCCAAGAAATCTGTCTCATTTGCAGGATTATTTAACAACAACCGTAGGCTCACTGACGATAACAAACTCTCCAAGTTTGCGGTTGATTTGGGGCCTAATGATTTGCTTGATGTCCGATCGAAATTGGGTTTCTGCCTCGTCGGCTACATTGTCGGCAAGTTCCCAGGACTAAAGGCGATCCGAGCACTATCCCAATCTTGGGGATCCAGTTTCCAACAGCACAAGAGCGGTTGGTTAATCTTCCGTTTTGCCCGTGAGGAGGATAGGCAGCGAATTTTGTCCGATGGACCCTACTCGTTTATGGACGCCCCCTTCTTCTTAAGCACATGCCGGATTGCTTCGAATTTAAAGAGGACGATATCAGCCTAACACTGGTTTGGGCCACCCTCCCGTCACTCCCGCTTGAGTGCTGGCACCCTAATGCACTCGAAAAGATTGGTTCTAGAATTGGCAGCCCCATTGCCATGGGTTCCCTCACGATGAAAATGGAAAGGGTATCTTATGCCAGAATACTGGTAGAGGTTGATGCTTCCAAAAAACTTGTCGATCAAGTGGAGTTTGTTATGCCAAAAGGCATAACCCGAAAACAACCGATCGTATATGAGTTCACCCCCCAAGTTTTGCACTGACTGCCACAGATTCGGCCACCTGCAGGAGACATAACAAGGCGCACATCTACCGGCCGTGACTGCTGCACCTGCCCCGGCTACTGCACCTGCCAACCTGCCAAGCAGGCAGAAGCAAAGAAACTAACCAATATCGCCAACGAGTGGACTATCGTCCAAAGGTGGAATAAGGGCAAAGCTATAGATACAGCAGCCAAACCGACAGTGGAGGGACACCAACCAATATCGCCAACGGCCAGCAAAGTGGATAAGGGGCGAGTGAGTATGAAAGTACCGCACTCGCTCAAACTTCAAGATAGGGAGGTTCCCTTACCGATTGAGTCAGATAGCTAATCAACTGATTCCCCGACGATCACTCAACACGCAATGCTGGGGATCAAGACCAATGAGATTGCAATGACGTTCAATAAACTGAGAAAGCAAGCAGGAGGGGAGTCTCCCCCTCGATCCCCATGAAGATCGATTTCTGGAATGTGAGGGGTTTCAATTGGCCTCTCAAACACAATGGGGTAGCCCACCTCATCAAGCATAACTAGCTTTGCTTCTTGGGCATTTTGGAGACAAAGCTCGCAGCATCAAAGATTCTGACATTTCTTAGCCGATCATTTCTGGGATGGTGCCAAGCCAACAACTTTGACACCATTACCGGTGGGTGCATCCTTGTGGTTTGGAACCCGACAGTTATCGACCTTCAACCGGAGGATATCTCACCGCAAGTGATCCACTGCATATCTCACCACGAATAAGTATTCTCAACTCTCCTTCTATATCTCGTTTACTTATGGCCTATATTCTGTTGTTAATAGAAGGAGTATGTGGGAGAAGCTTATAGATTTGGGACAGATGATAAGCATGTCATGGCTCATTATGGGCGATTTCAACTGTGTGAAATCTCCCGAGGAGAAGCAGCTTGGAGTGGCCCTAACTTGGTATGAACTCAATGATTTCGTGGACTGCTGTGCAGCACTTGGACTGTTTGACGTCCCCACAACGGGTTGCTATTACACATGGTATTCCAACAACGACTTGTGTGGTGCAAACTTGACTGGCTCCTTTACAACAACGAATGGCTCGAGGCCGGTTTACATTGCGGCGCCCACTTCAATCCACCGGGATGCCTATTAGACCACTCCCTGGGTATTGTCACTATCTTCGATCGTACACCCACTAAGCCAAAACCATTATGCTTTTTCAATATGTGGGCAGGCCATCCGGACTTCTTAACTACTGTTGAACAACGATGGAACTTGAATGTGGAGGGAACGCCACAATTCAGCCTTTGCAAGAGACTGAAATCACTCAAAGGTGCACTGAAAGCTTTCAACACAACACTACAGACACATCTGCACCAGGGCCAAAGAAGCTGACCTTGCACTGCAAGATGCTCAGAACCAGCTTGAAAGCAATCCGAGAGATGTAACGCTTCGGGAGTCTTTGGGAGATCTTAGGAGGAAGGTCGTTTTCCTTGCCGAAGCCGAACGGCACTTCTTCTACCAGAAAGCCAAAATACATTACCTCAAACAGGGGGACTGAAACACCAAATTTTTCCACGATATGGTGAAATGGAACGCTGCTAGAAACTCCACGGTAGTCACTAGAGCTGACGGGACTATTATCACAGCTGCCGATGAGATTGCCCAAGAGGTCGTTGACTACTACACATCACTCTTGGGCACCGAGGCTCACACCATCCCAATCGATGACGGTGTGTTCGATTGTGGCCCCAAGCTCGCATCGGAGCTTACTAAAAAACTTTATAGGGAAGTCACAGCACTGGAGGTCAAGGAAGCCATCTTCAATATTAACGACAACAAGGCACCTGGCCCCGATGGATATTCCTGATATGCTTTTCCACTAAAACATGGAATGTGGTGAGTGATCATGTATGCAGGGCCGTTTTGGATTTCTTTAGGAGTGGACGGATGCTACGGCAACTTAACCACACCATCATTGCTCTCGTGCCCAAATCAAAGCATTCCACTTCTGTTGCTGACTACCGACCGATTTCATGCTGCAACGTCATCTACAAGGCCATCACAAAAATTATCTCGGACCGGCTTGCACCCGCATTGGAGCACCTAATTGACTGTTTATTGGAGGTCGCAATATCAACGACAATATTTCGTTGGCGCAAGAAATGGTGCGGTAGTACTCGAGGAAACGGATTTCGCCTCGATGTACGATCAATATCGACTTTCGCAAAGCATATGACTCGGTCTCATGGACATTTCTCTCCCGAGTACTTCACGGGTATGGTTTTTCCCCATTGTTTATAGCTTGAATTATGGAGTGCGTCTGCACTTCATCCTTTTCAATGTCTTTGAATGGTTCCGTCCACGAGTTTTTTTCGGGGAAGAAAGGCCTAAGGCAAGGAGACCCAATGTCGCCGGCCCTCTTCCTCCTTAGCATAGAATACTTCTCCCGATTGGTCAAGAGGAAGACTTCCAGCTCAGACTTCAACTATCACCCGAAATGTGAAAAGTTGAAAATGACTCACCTCCTCTTTGTCGACGACCTGATGCTTTTCTCTCGAGGATACCTTCCATCTATCCACATCTTGATGGAATGCCTGCAAGAATTTAGGGACGCATCCGGCCTTTCCGTCAATACCTCCAAGTCATGTATTTTTACAGCGGTTGTCTGAAATGAGGAGTTTGATGAGATTCTTGCTAAGAAAGAGTTTGCGAGAGGCGAGATGCTAATCCGATACCTTGGCATTCCACTAGCAGCACAAAGGCTTTTAGTCAACAACTACTCACCGCTTGTGGACCAAATTGCCAACTGCATTTTGAAGTGGAAGTCCAAAACCTTATCTTATGCAGGCCGATTGGAACTCATCCGTTCGGTCATTCAGGGCGTGGAGTGCTTTTGGCTCCAAGTTTTCCCTCTTCCTGCGGCGGTCATCGAGAAAATTCACCGACTTTGGAGGAATTTTCTATGGAACTCAAAGAGGGCACTAGTCGCTTGGGAGGAAATATGCCATGCCAAGAAAGAAGGCGATCTCAGTATTAGGCACATTCAATCTTAGAATGTTACACTCCTTGCACGCATCCTATGGAACATCCACCGCAAGGCAGACACGTTGTGGGTGCAGTGGGTCAATGTTGTCTACCTTAGAGGTGCCTTGATTTGGGACTGGCAACCGAAGAAAGGGGATTCTCCACTCCTTCAACGGCTTGTTGATATCCATAATAGGATAGTCACTGCTTTTGGGTCACCGGAGGCAGCAATTGAACATATGATAGGATGGGCTACCACTAAGGGCCTCCATACGTCGAAAGCATATGAGTACTTCAGGCCGAAACTTACAAGACAGCCTTGGAAAGCATCTATCTGGAAGGCTTTCATCCTACCAAAGTACTCATTTATTATATGGCTTGGCTTGCGTGGCAGATTAGCTACTAGGGACAGACTTGGATTTCTCCATGAGGAGGATATGTGCTCACTTTGCTTCAACGTCAAGGAATCGGCCAAACACTTTTTTTTTTAGTGTCCGTTCAGCAACTACATTTGGTCCCATTTCCGACTATTGCTTGGGATTAACCGACTTATGTCCACCCTGCACAGTGCGGTGAAATTGCTAAAGAAGGAGAAAACTGGCTCCTCCGTTCATAACAAAGCGTGACACCTAGCTTTGGCATGCACGGTTTACACTCTTTGGAGACATCGCAATGAACTCATCTTTGAGGACGCAAAACCCAGTCTCGAGGGTCTTATTATTTTAGTGAAGATCACAGTCTATAGGCTCCTCTTGACACATTTCCCACACGATTTAATTGCTCTTTAAACTTCAGTGTGGGTCCTTTGTATCTCTTCGGGTATGCCTGGAGTACTCTGTAAATATTACTGGATAAATGAAAACTTACATTTCACCCAAAAAAAAGAAGAGTTGAGCTAGTCGGATTCGTCCCCGACGACGACACTCCGATGTTTAAGTTAGTTTGAGATCGAAGGAAAATATGGTGATCTATGTTTTCGAGTAAAGTGATAGAAATGAAGATACCTCCTTCTGTCGTGGCTTGGAGTATTTATAGGGCTTTACATGGGCCCCACCACTGAACGGGTGTCATCTCCTGGCCTATTCCTGTGATGACTAAGCCTCATAGCTTGCTGCCATCTACCCGAGTTGGCATGCTGGTTGGATCCGAGTACCCGGACCTGGCCACCATGTTCGTAACTCAACGCGTCCAGCGACCTGTTTAGCGACCTCAGAATTTTCCTTCAAAAAAGGAAAGATTTTTCTTGCTCTCAATAAAGATCCTCCGTCCACGTTCAAGGTTGTATTCTTGCAGTAAAATGCCCATCAAAATGCCATACAAAATAAAATATGCAATAAAAGAGGTACATACCATAATTACAGTTAATATATCTATATAATTTACATGTATAAATATTCATTTAAATAATATATAACGATGTGAATTCTATACACCAATTATTGAAGATTCAAAAAATGATTGAGGCTTACTTTGAGGAGACGAAATGGTTGTACAACACGCATATTCCAACCTTGGAAGAATATATGAAAGTCGCAATTGTGTCCTCCGGTTATATAATGGTGGCGTCGACTTCCTTACTTGGCATGGGAAATTTAGTAACAAACAAAGATTTCAATTGGGTTTTTGGTAAACCGAGAATAGTTGAGGCATCGTCAATAATTGCTAGACTAATGGACAATATGGCCGGACATGGGGTACCAATTCATCGCTACGTTATCTAGTGTGTATGTGTGTTTCAGATTTAATTTAATACTTTTGAATTAATGAGTATTCGACTTATGTTTTAATCGCAGCTTGAAACAAAAATCTCAGCGGCGGGATGCTACATGAGCCAAAATGGTGCATCAAGAGAGGAGGTGTTCGAGGAATTTCAGAAACAGGTTTCGAAAGCATGGAAGGATATAAATGAAAATTGTCTTGGTCCGACCACAGTTTAAGAGCCGATTCTCGTTCGAATCTTGAACGCTACTCGTGTCACACATCTTCTGTATCAAGATGAAGATGGTAATGTGTTTTCTATGTTTTGTATGTGATATACATTAGTAAAAAAATATATAAAATTATAAGGGCAAAAGAGTAATTGGATATATAGGAGGCACACCATAAGTACATAAAACCTATCACACCATATAATTTCCAACACCCCTATAAATACCAAAATACTAATTTTTTAAAAAAAGATTACTATTCATTGACAAGACCCCTCATTCTTGAGAAGAGCACATTTTGCGGAAATTATATTTCACCTGGTGTAAAATCCCGACTTATTCCCTAGCAAAAAAACCTCGACCACATCATTGGCGCCGTCTGTGGGAAAAAATTTCACCTCGACGTTGAGCATGCACACCAGGTCCCGAGCCCGTGACGTACACGATCTAGACGCAATAAGAGAAGCCCAAGCGAGCGGAATGGAAGAGAACCCCCCTGGCGAACAGTCAGTTCCTCAGGAGGTAACCCCCCTAACACACCAGCAAACACCCCTCAATGGGGGACTCCCCTCGTCACATCAAAAATCTTCGGCTGTGCCCCCAACCGGAGTGCTCCCCTCGGAGGCTCCACCCCAAGAACCGATGATCCAGCTGACACAGGAGGCCTTGCTAGCCTTGATACGAGACGCGTCTACACGAGCTGCGGCTCAAGCCGTGGCCCAATTTGTGGCGCAACAACCAGTGAACCCGCCCCCTCCTTCCCCTCGTAGAAGTCGAGAACTATCCTCGGCTCCCGAGGAGGAGGAGCAGAGGCGAGAGGAAGTAAATAGTCGGATTTCCAGACCCAAAGTTGCACAAACTCAAGATCGGAATCTCCATAATCGAGAATCTTTCGCCCCTCCCACCAACTTGGGGAGCCGAGGATTTCCACTTGCCGTTGGGTGTGGCACCTCCAAGACGGAGCCCATTTGCCTCCAACATTCGGGCAGAGGCGCTCCCAGCTGGTCTCAAGGTGTCGAATCTGTCGGAGTATGATGGAACGGGAGACCCACAAGAACACTTAGACAAATTTTACGCCAAGATTGATTGGTACGATCTAAGTGACGCCGCTTACTGCAAGGTCTTCCGCACTACGCTGTCAAAACGCGCATTAGCCTGGTTCAACCAACTGCCCGCTGGAACTATTTCTAGCCTCGTGCAATTGGTTCAACGTTTCTTGCACCACTTCTCCATGAACAAAAAGGTCCCAAAAACGGCGGCATATCTATTTACTATCCGTCAGAGGGAAGGCGAGACTCTGAGAGATTTCATGCAAAGGTTCGTAGATGCAGTGCATGAGGTTCCTCATGTTAACCAAGAGTTGTTAGCTAGTATTGTCCAACAGAATCTACAACCGGGAAGATTCAAAGAGTCTATAGCAGGCAAGGCCCCTAGCGCTATGGAAGATTTACTCGTGCGCTCCCAGAAATACATCCGGATTGAGGAGTCTAATGCTTTGGATCCTTCCCTTAGCGGCAAAAGGAAGGGTCGAGAAGAGGAAAAAGAGCCGAAAAAGAAAGAGGAACGCAAGCATGTGCCTCCGGCGGGGTTTGCTCACTATACCCCCTTGAATGCTCCCAGGGGGGAGATATTAATGGTGGCGGAACAGCAAGGGCTAATCAGTCAATGGCCGACAAAGATGAAAGACAACCCTAAGAGACTCAAATCCGACAAATATTGTCGTTTTCACCGAGACAGGGGACACACGACGGAGGAATGCCATCACCTGAAGAATGAGATAGAAAAATTGATCCAGCGGGGACACTTAAAGGAGTATGTCAACCACTATGCACAAGGACGCAATTTTGACCGTGGGCCGAATGTGCAAACTCCTCGTGACGATAACTATCCAACCGCGGGAGTCATCCTGTGACCTCAAAACGATCAACAAGCCATGAAGGAGGAGCTCAAAGTTCACGTAGCGAAAAAAAAATATTTTTTGGCTAGTCACTTGTAATAGGAGAAAACTCGAGTAGTAGCTCGACATATCCTTCTCCCCTTTTGATTTTTCCTAACACTTTGTATTTCAGAGTTTAAGTAATGAAGCTGGTTTTCTTGTAGTAGTCCCAACAAACGAGACGAATTTAGGCGTAGAGATCTTTGAAGTTTCACGAGGACCCTAGAGGCAAAAATCGTCATTGTCATATAGACAAAAGTCGCTATTGCCCCGGGACCCCCTAAACGGAACTTTCATTGAGATCCTCGCCAATAATGTTGCCCCGGAAACTTCACATCCCTTTGAAGTTGGTAAAAGACCGACTCCGGGACATGAAGTATCCTTTGAGGCAACATCCCCTTATCAAATTCTGGAGGCAATGTCCCCACATAAATATGTTGGACTCGCAAAGTTTTGCCCCCCCTTCCGAAGTGGGTAAAAATCTAACTCCAGGGCATGAGCAAAAACATCCTTTGAAGCAACATTCGACGAATATAAGTCGTATGAGAACAAAACAACAACTTAGTAAGTGTAGCGACTACATTTACGAATATAGAATACTATCGAGTCACCTCCTAAGATTTTCAACCTAATGGATGATGAAAAAATCACCCCAAGAGGCAACGTCTTCAGAAAAGAAAAAAATACGTCGCTTCACTTCCTCCAAAGTCTTGGGGGGCTCCATCACCACTTGTAAGAATTATTTATGGGGAGTCTCTCTTGAAAATGATGTCGAAATTCTCAAGACAAATGAAAAAATTTAGCGGATGAGATGAATAAACTCTGAATGACTCCTACTAATAGAAAATGAGAGCAAGTATTGTTAAAAAATATTTGATGGTGTAGTGGTAGGAGTTTCTACTCACCATCCTTTTAACCTGGGTTCAAAACCCAGGTGACGCAAAAATTAGCACCTCCTCACAACACTTGAAGACTCAAGCTAAGCTTGAGGAGGGCTCGAATCACATCGCCTGGTGCGCCACACTCCACCTGGTGCACCCCACCGGCCTCCAGCTCGAGGCAAAAGAGTAATTGGATATATAGGAGGCACACCATAAGTACATAAAACCTATCACACCATATAATTTCCAACACCCCTATAAATACCAAAATACTAATTTTTTAAAAAAAGGTTACTATTCATTGACAAGACCCCTCATTCTTGAGAAGAGCACATTTTGCGGAAATTATATTTCACCTGTTGTAAAATTCCGTCGTGGTAAAATCCCGACTTATTCCCTAGCAAAAAAATCTCGACCACATCAGTATGATATTGTGTTTGAATTGATCAAATTGATAGTAAAAATTTCAATTCCTAATAGTAAATTCTTTATAATCCTGACTAAAATCTAACCATCTAAATACAACCTGATTTCGTATAAAAGTGATTGGGGAGAAAGATTTTGACATGACTATTTGTTTTTGTTGGAAATTGATTTCGGAAAGTTTTTGTTGAAGAATTTAATCAATATATTACTAAAAATGAGGCTGATATAATATTTATGGGGAAAAATACAAGTAATTCTCTTATGATATCGCAAATAAGCAATTATTCTCTTATAAAAAAATAAATAATAATTTACCTTCCTATATTTTTTAAAAATAAAACAATTTACTACTTATGATTTTTAAAATGAAGTCATTTACCTCCCTGTATAAGGAGGTAAATGCAAGCATTTGTCTCTTGAAGTGACATCCGCATTTGTCTAGATGGAGAGTTAGGCATATCTCTACTTGTTTATTAATAATTTGAAAATAGTAAATGCATCAAATTAATTAGAAAAAATGCAAGCAATTCCCTGGTGATATCGCAAAAGAGCAAATTACCCCTTATAAAAAAATAAATAGCGATTTACTTCCCTGTATTTTTTAAAATACAACAATTTATCTTCCTATATTTTTTAAAATAAAGAGGTAAATTACTTCATTTTACAAAGTAAAGAGGGGATAAATTACTATATTTTTTTCATAAGGGGGTAATGTGCTCATTTTCAATATCACAAGCGGTGAATACCATTAATTGAAATGAAGCTAGTTATTTCCAATAGACACAAACATCATAATCGGTTGAATCTTAACTCCTAGTAAAATAATTATTACTGTAAAATTCAACAAGATCTTAATACAAAATTGTGGAACATAGCAAGATCTGAGTACAATTATGAAATTTAGCAAGATCCAACGTCTATCGATTAAAAAAAATATATATTCGTAGTCCTAAGCTTCACTTGTTGAGTAGCTAAAGTAAATCCTTATTGGGAGTTATCTTGAAAAGCAAAACCATTTCCCACGAAGATGAAAAAGAAACAAGTCATCCTATATAAGCTTAAGGCACTTTTATTGAACTAAATATAGAGTTGGTCCATTGGTGTTCAAATAGCCAATGGTAAAATACTTCCATCAACTATTCAAAATAATCTCTTTATTATCCATCAACTTACTTTGAATTCATAATCTAAACACATCTGCACAATCTACGAAAATTTAAAACTTAGAATATCATACTGCACTTCTTGGATATCGAATCTAAATAGCCAATGACAAACAAAGTCACCTACTTAAACCCTAAATCTAACTTAGACTCAGATTACTTTGCCTAATATTATTGTCTTAGTTTGATAAATTCCACAAACGCTTAACTTGAGTCTGACCAAATTCAAACCTTCAATTCCGTAGCATGAATCTATAGTCCAGGTTTCAAACCTAAACCCTTATAGCGACATACATCCAAAAGTTCATAATCTGGCTCTGATACCACTCAATAGCATGTCTCGGATCAGGGGTCACGACATGATCGTGCCACCAAACCCATAGCGTTAGTAGCATGAAGCCCTCACTACTGAACCATAGATCTGAACTCAATACTAATAATACTTCAACAATAAAAACCCAATACATATTTCCAGCGAAAAAATGTAAATTTTAAAATCTTAACTCTAGCACCAAGTCCTAACAACTAAATGAAAGTACAAGTAATTTCCAATAAATAAATTCTCTATAGAACTAATTATTTGATGCCACTTGCATAATTTGATTAACGGTCAAACCTCAATATAGCTCTACCGCACACTCCTCATATACCTCATCTGCAAAATATGGTAAGTGGCGTGAGCGATGTGAGCATAATACGTTAGTAGTACGTTAATAGTAATAATACGTTAATACGTTCATCGCTCAGTAAGTAGGTTCTACCTCTTACCGATGCGAGCATAATACATTAATAGTACACAACCATCATTTGTCAATACATGCATTAGACATTCAAAACCAATGGAAATAGTTTACTAAAATATAAAGTTACATCACTATTTGTCGAAGCATCAAAATTAAATATTGATTCTACACTATAGTAAAAGTGGAACCAGGTCGAATTCCTAGAAAACTATTAATTTCTCAGTTCAGTTGCAGTAACCAAATTGGGGGGAGGGGTTGAATTGAGATTAATTACGAATTAATAAAAAGTAACAGAAAGCAAAGATAAATTATTGGAATAAATGAAGAGGTAAGAATTCTAACCCAAAGGGACTCAATCATTATGTTAATCATTGATCATATAAGATTAGTTTCATAAACATTCAATTTTTAAATCTATTAGGATAGCCATACTAAATTCCTATTTTCCCATTGTAATTGACTTGACTCAAGCATCTAAATCAAACTTATTATCACATGACTGGGTACGATAGTGTTCCATATCAATTCAACAATACCATTTGCATCAGTGATAACAGTTGAACCTAGATCAAACAATTGAGATAGCTGCAATTATCTAACCTAGTTTTCTTGTCCCTACAAATAAATCATGTAAAGCACATAATCAATTTGCCTGCTACTTGTACCACTCGTTCATGATAATTACGGATTACTAAACTCATGGATAGCATTAGAACAATTAATATTGAAATGAATTGTTCGATCTATCCATAATAATCATTCCATATGTTCCCTAACTCCTTAGAGTAGGAGTCCTTGTAGCACGAGAAGAAGGGACCCATCTTCATTAGCCTGGTGCCTGCCTTCTTTATCGCCTTCTGCAGCTTCTTGGGGAAAGCGTATCCCCAACATTTTGTCATGCCGATTTGGTGACTATAATTATGGAAAGGAGGCGCGTCTCTTTGATAACTGTTGCAACCACGTCTGGTAACCCCTCTCCCACGTGCGTGGTAACCCCCCCCCCCCAATGGTTACCAAAGGGAACGTGGGTTAAATCTCCTTCATCACTAGCTTTTGACTTCCTCTCTCTTCCTCTTTCAAAAAGTTCTCTTTGAAGCATAAGGGTTTGCAAATTTCGTCCTCTTTTGTAAGTATTCTGCTTCCATTCTCTTAGAGTTTCATCATTTCTTTCGACAATGTCTTCCTCTAGCGAATCTGTGTGTTTCCTTCAGGAGACCTTCCTAAGCGAGGATCTCTGTGAAGCAACTTCCAAGAGGACAAATCCTGTTCTACCTCATTTTGGAAGGGGCCGAAAGAGGAGACAGAGACAGGCCACTATTGCCACCCAATGCTTAATAGATGAGGATAAGAATGAGGAGGCGGGGAGAACAAAGGTGGTTCCTCCCCCGAGGAGGAGAGGGAGGCGAAGTCCCCGACAGAGGAGGTGGGGACGCCTGAGTCTTTCTTCTGTGGATAAGGCGTCTGAGTCTCCTTCAGGAGAGAAAGAGAGAACAGTCCCTCAAGGAGGGGAGGAAGAGAAGGCGAGGGTCCCTTGGTCACCGATAAATTGGGGGCTCTCCACTCTAATATCCTCCTCCATATACCAGCTTCTTCAAGAATGTCATGTTCATCCAGTCTTTGTTGTATATACTCCTTCCCCAATAAGTCGCCCTTTTCATCCTCCTCCTAATTGTTTATGTTTTTTAGCTGCACAATTACGGTTTGGTTTATACTTTTTTGTTCCACTTTTTTATTCTGAAGTTGCAAAAATTTTTCAACTTCCCCAGATTCAGTTGGTTCCAAGTTATTTCAAGATTTTGGCTGAATTTTTTATAGTTCTTCGCTTCCATGGTCATGCTGTGATTGCGCACATTTTGGCTAAGTGTAATCCCCTTAAAAAGTCTAAGAAAGGGTTCTTCTATTTTGTTCCCCGGAAGGGGGTGTCCTTCTTATCTCCTTCCCATCCTCCCAAACATTGGAAGAATAGTTATTTTTACGTCCCTCCTCCTCATGCTTGGCCTTTCCCAAAACAATGAATCTATGAGACCCCTCCCCTAGCGTATGCAGGACCAAGGACAACAACATTGTCCTCCTTGTTGAATAAGTTCAATGCGTCCCCCTATGATTTTCAGTGCTTAATTGATGGGAGGCTGTTAGGGCACTTCGGACTGGCCCCTAAAATAGAGCTTTTGGAGGATTCTTTGGATACTTTTTTTGTTGTTTCTATTTGTTATTGCATCTCTTTCTTCATGCTTTTTTGAAGGACTGACCTTCCATATTTATCTGCAGAGAATTTAATGTTCAACAAGCTTATGAGGGATCATGTGTTAGGGAGTCATGCTGGAGGGACCCCGACCCCAAAATCTTCTAAGGAGGACCCTGCTTCCAGTGATTCAAGACGTCAACATCCTTCCTCCTCCTTCTCTCCTGGACCCGTAGCTGGGAGTTCTTCGAAGAATCCTCACACAGGTTGTATAGGGGCTTCTTCTTCTCAAACCTCCTCTATGCCTCCTCCCGCTCCTCCTTCCAAGGAAGAGATGGATACCCCTCCCAGGTCCTCCGGCGCCTCTGTTGTCTGCCTCAATAACTGTGAATTACTTGATCAAAGGAGGGGGAAGACCTCTTTGGTGGCAAACTTGAGGAAAGGACTCTTATCTCCTGGGGACAAGCAACTCTTATTTCCAAGGAAGAGCTTGAAATGATTGAGGCTCTTTACATCTTCAAGGTACCCTCCTTTCCATATTCTTCTTTGTTTATTGTGTCAATTCCCTTCATGGTTCTTGCGTTTTGTAGGTGGCCTCTGTTTATGAAGAACTTTCTTTCAAACCCCAGGGGGTTCTTCCTATTCCTCGAAATGAAAGTTGGAGGACAAGGTGGAACACCTAGAAAGTGAAAACGCCAAATTACGGGAGGCAAAGAATGAGATGACGAGCCGCTGCCAGCAACTAGAGAGGGAGGTGAGGAAGTTACAGAAGGAGGCAGCCAGCCATGAGAGCACACTGAAGAAAGTGGAGAAGGTAGTAATGGACTTCCCTCATTCTGAAGAGGAAAAGAATTATCTGGAGACCTATTGGGAGAGCCGCCTGAAGAAGTTTAAGAAGTCTAAAGGATACTAGCAGGAGGTGGCCAAGATAGTGGGACCCTAATTGGAGCATGACTTCACAGCCTGCAAATAACAATTCTAAGCTCAAGGGTGCCCCCCCGCCCCCATAGGAGAGGAGCCTTTCTCCTTGACCTCTCCATAGCATTGTACAATGCGCCCAATCGCTTTGCCCATCCATCCATCTATCCTAGGAGATGGAGGCCTCCCCCCATATTCAGGTTGGTTTACTCCTTTGACTTTCTATTTTTACTCCTTCCTAGCTTTGTATTGATCCTTGTAATATTTTTACAGAAGGAGATTTAGGTAACATATTGGCAGAGGTTGAGGCAGAAGTGAGGAGTCCCCCCCAATAAAGCAGCAATTGATTCCATAGCGGGGATCTCAAGGGTAAAGGTGCCCCAGTATCAAAGGAAGAAGGACATCCTTTGGCCGATGATGCATATCCTCCTACCACCCCAGTGCCTGTTGTTGACGTGTCCCTTGAGAAAGAAAAAGAAGACCCCACCTGTGGGGAGAAAATTAGTATTGTAGTATTGCTGGTTTTTATGCCTACTGAATGGAACAATCTTTAATTTTTTTTTCTTTTGCTTGCTTATTACCCCCATTTGTAATTGGGATGAAACAATTTAATTTTCCTGCTTCGTTTGGATGTTGTTTTTAGTTTGCTCCTAGCCATGGTTTAAGGCCAAGAGCTAAAATGTGATGCCTTTACTGCTTTCTTCTATGCTTGATGTTTGTGCTTAACTTGGTACTGTCTATTTCACATGATGGGATCTTCAGGCTTTGTTGATGTGGGGGGCTCTCTTTAGATTCCTTCAGGGGGTACCTCCTCGAACTTTTCTTGCTAGGGTTCCTTGCATCTTTCTTGCAGGATGCCCTCTTAAGACTTCTTAGCAGGGGGTTCCCTTCATCTTTCTTGAAAGATGCTTCCCTAGGCTTTCTTGGTAGGAGGGTTTCCTTCAACTTTCTTGAGGAATGCCTCTGCAACTTTTCTTGCATCTGGATGCTTAAACATTATATCATGAAATATATTACGTAAGACGTAATGAATGTAAGGCGTATGAGGGCTTAAAAGGGGAATCACAGCGACTCCTTCGATGATGCAGGCCTGCATAAGTTTTGGCAGAACTTATTCCTATATAGTTTTTATGCCTTACCTCAAGAAATGTAATACACCATACCTTTTTGAGAGGGATGTCCCCAACAGGAGAGATGGGGCTCTTTGAGATCTGCAAGGGTAGACTTTGTAAAGGGACCTTCAAGAGGACTTGTAGGGGGATGTCCTTCAGGAGGACATTTTCAGAAGGGGTCCTTCAAGATGACTTATTGGAGGATCCCTAGGAGAGGACATTTTTAGAAGGAACCCTTCAGGAGGACCTAATTGGAATGAGTACAATCTAAAGTGGAATGACTTAACGAGGATCCATTGGAAAAAATCTCTCTATTTTTTGCACACACACACAGTGCATTAATTGCTGTCGCTGCAGCGCCGCCGCCGGAAATTTTCTTCCGGCCGCCACTGCGCCGCGTGTGTGGCTGCTGGAGAATCGACGCGCCCTAGATCTGTGAACAAAATTGCTGCTATTTTCTTCGCACTGTTTTTTGCTTGGAGATTCTCAAGTCGATTTTGCCTCCATTCCGACGAATTTTTTGCTGCCACTTATATCAATCGATTCCTCATCATATGGGGAGCATTTCCCATCCTTAAAATTTGAATTTTCATTGAAGATTGAGACTGGGCTTAAGAGTTAAGTGTTGCGTGTTTTCTACGATTTCTGCGCAGGCTGGGAAGAATTATTTCTGCTATTTTTTCTCTAAATTTTGTGGGATATTTGCTGAGTTTGGTTTGGTAGTTTATTGATTTTGATTTGGAGGATTTTGGTTTGCCCATTCGTTAGATTCTCTGTGAATTTAGTCGGATTTTTCGCTATTTCTGCATATTGCTCGTTCTTTCTGAATCTCGCTGGTTCTGCTGATTTTGTTGATGAATTTCGCTGATGTTGCTGTTGAATTTTTGTGGCTAGATCTTTTGTTGATCCCCGTTGATTATTCCGTTGGTTTTTCTACGAATTTCGTTGGAATTTCTGGGTTTTTTCGTCGGATTTTTCAATACTTTCTTGCTGTAGGAAGTGTTGCTGTTTTTTCGCTGCTGAAGATTGCTGTGAATTGCTGCGGTCATTTGCTGCTGAATTTTTTCGGATTTCAACTGCTGCTGCTGTAATTTTGCTGCGAATTGCTGTGGCTGTTTTTGCTGCTGCTGCGAATTCTGCTGTATTGTTCTGCGAATTTTAGCTGCTGTTTGTTCGTCGTTTCTGCGAATTTTCTGCTGCGCTTTGGCTGATTTTAGCTGTTGTTCGTTCGTCGTTTCTGGCTGTTGTTAGTTCGCCGGATTTCTGGGAATTTTCTGGTGCATTCTTATTGTTTTGCTGCGAATTGCTCTTCTTTGCTGCTGTGAATTCTGTTGTGCTGCTCTGCGAATTCTGTTGTGCTGTTCTGCAAATTTCTGGTGTTGTTTTGCTGCAAATTGCTCGTCACTATTGCTGTGAATTCTGCTACACTGCTCTGCGAATTCTGCTGCATTGTTCTGCAATTTCTTGTGTTGTTTTTGCTGCGAATTGCTCTGTCATCGTCAGATTTTGCAGATTGCTTGCTGTGTTTTGCTGCGATTGATTGTTGTGAATTGCTATTGTTATTCCTTGCTGAATTTCGTCGGATTTCTGTGATTTTCTGCTGCGCGGTTCACAGATTTCTTGCTGACTTTTTGCTTCTCTTGTTTGGTCGTTGATTCGCGGAGTATGGACTGTTGCCGGAGCTTCACCGGAGGTCTGATTGGGCAATTGTTTGGTAGTATGTCTGCCACAGCAGGGGGCTCATCGCCCCAGGTACGGTCTTATCGCGATGCGGTTGCCGGTGCAGCTGTACGTCCTCGCCGCCACCGGTATCTTTTGAGACATCTTCATTTTGCCCGATGGGTGTTTTGTCTCGGGATCAGGGAATGAAGGTGCTGAGATTTTCGTTTGAGGAAATATCTCGATTATCCCTACCATTTCGTTATGCCTTGGTAGGGAAATTTTTGCATGGCATGGGTATCCATCCATGTAAAATCTTCGACGCTGGATGCTGGTTCAGGGATTTCGTGGGGATTTCTCTGTAGGGGCCATTAATGTTCGACATGTCTTCATAAAATTTGCACTAGAGAAGGATTATACTAAGTTTTGGATCAAATCTATCTGGTTTGTGGAAGGATTTCCCATGCATGTCTTTAAATGGATTTCCCAAGAATCACCTATTGTTCCGGTATGGATTCGTTTGCCGGAGTTGCCGATCCAGTTCATTGATCGGGAGGCATTGTTTAGCATTGCCCGTTTGTTGGGGACGCCTCTTAGGACGGATGTTTCTACAGCGACTTTGGTGCGGCCTAGTGTGGCGCGGGTTTGTGTTGAGATTAACTTACTTGAGCCACTACAAACGGAAATTGGGCTTGGGATTGGGACAGAAGTGATCATCCAGTCTGTGATTTATGAGCGTCTTCCTAAGTATTGTGAGGCTTGTAAGCACTTAGGACATGATGAAGATGAGTGCTATGAGAAGCACAAATCAAAGGCCCCACCGGTTAGGCCTGCAAATAGGGATGATCCTCCACTGCTTATTCTTGATCAGGAGGATCTTCAGGTGAAACTGGATGCGCAGCGGGTGCAAAAGAACTTGAGAGATCGCCGTAAAGAAGAGCATGTGGTTTTTTATGATGGTGCAGCCCAATCTCGCCTTGGGGCTAGTACTAGTGGCTCTAAGGGGGCGGAGAGTGAATGCAGGAAGTTGCATCTCATAAAGATGTGTCCAAAACAGTGGTGGAAGAAGTGGTGCACTTGCCGGAAGATGAGGATGACGGAAAAGCCAAACCTGGTCATGTCAAAGAATCAGTCGATTAACACCATTCTAGGAATGAGGAGACAGCGGTTCCCGAGGTACATCCGATGGTTCCTGAGTTGGGAGAGTCTGGTGGTCCATCTGACACGAGGACTGAAGATGAGCAAGTGGAAACATGTGTTGTGCCAGCATCCTAGACAGCGAGGTGTGAGATGACAGGATTTGTGGTTAATATGCAAAACAGGAGTTGCCTAACTGTGTTGCAGTTATCGATGATGAGGTTTTGGGACCGACGGTGGAGGACGTACATCAGGTGGATGAGGAGGATGTCTCTAGGAGGTTGGCGCGCCATCGGCGAGGTCGGTCCATGGGAGACGCATCTACAGACCATTCTGCTTCGCCAGATAGGCGAAAGGCAGTCTCCCCGTCCCATAGAATTGTCACGAGGAGTACTATACGATCTACTCTCCCTTCATAGATGAAAGGATTATTTTGGAATGTTCGGGGAATGGGAAATGACCCTACGCAGAAGTCTTGAATCGGGTCAGAAAACAACATCATCTGAATTTCTTGGCTATCAAAGAGCCTATGATCTCCCTTGAGGGAAGGTTTATGGCGAGGCGGCTGGATTTCATGAGGTGATTTCAAATTGTGTGAATCAGAAGGGGTCCGGAGGTACGGTGTCATGTTTTATTAGATCATGAGCAGTTTCTGCACCTCTGTTTGGAATCTAATAAGTGGCTGAAACTATTGTTTGTTACAGCGGTATATGCTAAATGCTATATGGTGGAGCGACGGGATCTTTGGGATGGCCTTCGATTGATTTCGGTCGGCTCTTCGCTTTGGATTGTGGGAGGGGATTTTAATATTGTCCTCTGTCCAGAGGAACGGTCGGGGGGCGCTGCTCCGAATGGTATCGCAATGTCGGATTTTCATTACACTATTGCGGACTGTGCCCTTATAGACGCCGGTTATACTAGGAGCCCTTACACCTGGTACAGTCGTCGGTTGTAACAACGCTTAGATCGGGTCCTGGTGACTGATAGCTGGATGAACGTATTCCCGAAAACACAAATTACTCATCTAGAGCTATCCAAATCGGATCATCGTGGATTATTGGTTATTGCAGAGACTATTCTAATGAAAAAGGCATCATCTTTTCGATTTCAGCACATGTGGATCACACACCCGGGATTTCTTGAGGTTGTGCATCGGAATTGGCAATACCCAACGACCGGGAGTGGTATGACTCGCCTTCAGCAAAAACTGACTCGTTTGAAGCACTGTCTGAAGGAATGGAACAAAACAGTCTTTGGGAATGTGTTTGATAGGGTTGCAGAGGCGGAACGAGATCTCAAAGAGGCTGATGAGGCATATGATCTTGATCCTTGTGATCGCACGCTTGTGGAGCGGAATCGGTGCTCGATAGTGTTGGTTCGGGTGTTGAGTCAAGAGGAGGCCTTCTGGAAACAAAAGGTCGAAATCAAATGGGCTAAAGATGGGGAACGAAACACGAGATATTTCCACTCTTTAGTTAAGAAGACGAGGTTTTGTGGTACGGTCTTTGAGATACAACATGAGGGGGAGGTTCTAACTGATTCAATGGCAATTAAGAGATTGGTGGCTTCTTTCTTTGAGGAGCTCTTATCTGCAGAGCCGGTGTTTGCTGATGAGATGGATCGGGATTGCCTAGAGGATGGCCTGACAAATGAGGATAGATGTTTCTTGTGTGCCATGCCAATGATGGCAAAGGTTCGGGAGGCTGTTTTCTGTACTGAGCCGGAGAGTGCTGCAAGACCAGATGGATTTGGGGCGATTTTCTATCATACCTGCTGGGATCTCGTATCAGAGGATGTTTTTTGTGCAGTATCTGAGTTTTTCCATGGCATAGTGATGCCGAAGAGTTTCACGGCTACTACCATCTCTCTTATACCAAAGATCGCCAGCCCAACTTCTTGGAGTGAGTATCGGCCGATAAGTTTGTGTAATGTTACGAATAAGATCTGCACGAAGTTGATGTCCATCAGACTTGGGCATGTCCTACCGAAGGTAATATCTCCATCCCCGAATGGGTTTGTCCCGAGATGATTGTTGAGTGATAATGTTCTTTTAGCACAGAATTAGTTCACTTATTGGAGTCTCACCGGCCGGAGGCGAATGTTATCTTTAAGCTTGATATGGCCAAAGCTTATGATCGAGTTAACTAGAAGTTCCTCTTTCAAGTCTTGCGGCTAAAGGGCTTCCCGCAGCGCTAGATTGACTTGGTGGTTAATGTTGTCTCTAACTATTGGTTCTCGGTCCTAGTGAATGGAGAGCATGCTGGATTCTTTCATTCGACACGTGGCTTGCGTTAGGGGGACCCGCTATCCCCCGGTGTTATTTGTACTTATCTCAGGGACTGGATCGGCTTTGGTGGCGATTTAGGCAGAAATCATCCTTATGGTCGGAGTTCTTGCATGACCGATATTGTAGGACCTGTCATCCTACTCATGTGCCGTATAATCACAATCATTTCTCTGTTTGGCATCGTCTGTGTCGCATCAGGGATGCGGTCGAACCTCTAATATTCTGGACTTTGGGCCAGGGTGCAGTATCTTGTTGGCATGATAATTGGTTCGGTGAGAAGCCTTTAGCCTAGCTAGTTCACGGGGCCCCCGACAATATGGAGGCGGTATGCTATTATTGGCATGAGGGAGAATAGAATGTCCCCAGGATCTTCAGGATAGTCCCGCCACAGATTGCACATGTTATCTGCCAAATTCCTATTGTAGTGGGATAGCGGGACAAAATTGTGTGGACCGCGGCGAGTAATGGGACGTTTTCCACAAAATCGGCATGGGAGGCCATTCGAGTAGTATCTCCTCGGTGGCAACGTTTTACAGATATATGGCACCGTTCTTTGCGGCTAATGGTATCTGTCTTTTTATGGCGACTTTTCCAGGATTGGATCCTTGTGGATGAACGCATGAAGTGAAAGGGATTTAGTTTCCCATCAAAATGCCAATGTTGTGATGCAGAACAGAGCGTCTCTCATCTGTTTGTTGAAGGGGCAGTAGTTCGAGATGTGTGGCTGCACTTTGCTAACGTCTGGGGGAACCTGCGTCTTATGGTGCACTTCTGGCGATACTCCACCCCGTTTCACTCAGATTTGCACATTCGCACTTTGATACCATTTTTGATTCTATGCTCTACTTGGACGCAACGAAATGCTGCAAAGTATCAGGGGGTACATTTTACGACAACGGGAATCATATTGGATGTTTAGCGCCAGCTTCGCACACTATATGCCGCACAGGTCATGACGAGCATACAGTGGAAAGGGGACTTGCACCGGGCGTTGGCTATGGGTTTCTGCTTCAGGCCGGTGGTGCCTTGGGCACCCAGAGTGGTGCGTTGGAGTACCCCCACTCCGGCGTGGTTTAAGTTGAATTCGGATGGGTCCTCGCTCAGGAACACAGCAGCAACGGCAGGTGTTATTCGGGATGAAATTGGACAGGTGCATCTAGCATACCAGTTTGCTTTGGGTATGGCCACTAGTGTGGTTTCATAGCTTATTGCTGTTTGGCGTGGTCTAGAGCTAGCTAGAGCACACAGTTTAGCACCCATAGTTCTTGAGGTGGATGCAACCGTGGTTCTCCAGCTCTTACAGTCACGAGTATCTGGGATGTGGGAGGTGCAGCATTTGATCATGCGCATTTGCAGCTCCAACAGGAATTAGGATCGGATCTACGACATGTTTTTCCAGAGGCTAATGGAGCGACTGATTATCTTGTGGAGGACGCCGCGTCTCGACAATTGACTCGGGTTATGTATCTGGATCACATTACGGGAGTACTACGAGGCATTATCAGACTGGATAAATTGGGCACTCCCTACTTTCGCCGGCGAAAAAAAAAAAAGACCCTTCAGGAGGACCTATTGGAGGGTGCTCCAGATGTGATGGGGAGACCCTTCTCCATGAATAATATTTCTTGAGGTTGTGAATGTTCCAGGGATATGATAGTGGGCATCCTTCAAGGTTTTTAAACTTATATGCTCTTCATCCTATTACCCCCTTGACTTTAAATAGTACTTCCCAAGTGGGGTCTAATTTTTCTACTAGTTTTAAGGTTCCACCTTTCTTAACTCGAGATCTCCTACTTGGAAGCTCAGTGTTTTTACCTCCTATTGTGGGAATTGATATGGCGTTTTTATATCTTTGAATGCCAATGAAAGCTTTTTCTCTCAATTCTTCAATAAGATCCAAATTTTCTTTGAACAACTACGTATTGTTTTTTTCAGAGAAGTGTAGGATTTTATGGGAGGGTACCCCCAATTCAGCTGGCATGATTGCCTCCGTCCCCTATACCATAGTGAAGGGACTTTCCCCCCATAGATCCTCGAGGGGTTCTGCAATATGCCCATAGGACCCTGGTTAATCCCTCTATCCAATTTCTACCAACTCGTTCTATTGGTCTTTTGATCCCTTGAACAAAGATTCAGTTAGTGACCTCCACTTGCCCATTGGCTTCGGGGTGCGCCACTGATGTGAATCTCTATTTGATACCCATTCCTTTACACCAGTCCTATATTTTATGGCCTTGGAGCTATCGACTAAAGTCATTATTTCACGTGGGAGCCCAAAGCGACAAAAGATGTTCTTCCATATAAACTTCATCACATCCAATTCTGTAATAAGGGCAAGTGGCTCAGCTTCCACCCACTTGGTAAAGTAATCAATAGCTACTAGAAGGAACTTCCTTTGGCCACGAGCTAGGGGAAATGACTCACAATATCTATTTCCATTGTGCGAAGGTACATGGTGATAGCATGGTTGTTAGGGGCTCTGCAAGTTGATGTATGAGGGAGGAATGCTTCTGGTATTTCTCACATTTGATCACCAGTTGCCTTGCGTGTTGTTTCATGGAAAGCCAAAAGTATCCTGCTCGCAATGCTTTGTTTGCGAGAATCCAGGTTCCCGCATGCGCTCCACAGCAGCCACTGTGAATTTCTTTAATGATATGCATTCCCTCTAAATGGGATAAACATCAGAGTAGAGGGTATGTAAAGGACTTCCTATAAAGGACTCCTCCTTGTAGTAAGAAATGGGCAGCTCGAGCTTTGAGTCTTGCAGCCTCCCATCTGTTGTCTAAAAGGTGTCTCTCTTCAAGCCATCGGATAATAGGGGTCTTCGAATCTTCTGAGGAGCATATAACTTGAATAAAAATTGGAGTTCTTGGTTTAAGGAGGTATTGTATGGTGATATGCCTCGTTCTACAATCTTGTAGAGCTTTTTTTTGCTTTGGAGAGGCAATCAACTCTGATATTTTCCTCTCTCAGAATTTGTACAATTTGAAAGCCTTCAAATCCCATTTTTAGCTCTATTATCTGTTGCAGATATTAGATCATATTTTCTTCTTTGGCCTCGTATGAGCCTTCCACTTACTTCACTATCAGCTGGGAGTCTGAATATGCTATTAAATGTCTAGCTCTTGCTTCATGTGCCATTGTGAGTCCCATTACGAGTGTTTCGTATTCAGCCTTGTTGTTGGAGGCCTTAAATCTAAATTCAATTGCGAACTCCAGGTCTTCCCCTTCAGGCGAGGTGATGACTATACCTGCACTACTACCTTGGGTCATAAACGACCCATCTACATGCAATAACCATTTTTTAGCTTGAGGGGTGCCCTCTTTAGACGCTCATATTGTTTCAGAGACGAAATCGGCTAAGGTTTGAGCTTTGGTGGTAGTTCAAGGCAAATAAGAGATATTGTATTCGCTTAATTCTACCGCCCACTTCACCAATCGTCTTGAGGTGTCTGGCTTTCCCAGTGTTTGTTTCAAAGGTAGGTTAGTCTTCACTCTAAAGGGATTTGAAAGGAAATATGGGCGTAGCCTTCTAGCAGTAGTGACCAACTTGAGGGTCATCTTCTCTATAAGAGAGTA
This sequence comes from Sesamum indicum, assembly GCF_026168435.1. Lineage (NCBI taxonomy): Eukaryota > Viridiplantae > Streptophyta > Magnoliopsida > Lamiales > Pedaliaceae > Sesamum > Sesamum indicum. The sequence continues at coordinate 3,840,412 of NC_142668.1, forward strand.
TCGTCCTTCTACTCCATTGAGCACCTTACTGACATAATAGATAATTTGTTTCCTATTATCCTCACAAATCAAGACTGAGCTGATTACTTGATGGGTAACTAATAAATAGACATAGAGGGTTCTGAGAGTGCTTCACCAATAGAGGGAGCTCCGCTAAGTATTGCTTGAGCCCTTCAAAAGCCTATTGGCAAGAGTCGTCCCAGTTGAAATCTTTTACGTTCTGAAGTATTTTGAAGAAGGATAGGCATTTTTCTGCCGACTTAGAGATAAACTGGTTGAGTGTTGCTATTCTCCCCGTTAGCTTTTATACTTCATTGATGTTGGAGGATGCTTTCATGTCTAAAATGGCCTTGATCTTGAGGGGGTTGGCCTCTATTCCTCTTTGGATGACCATGATGCCTAGGAAGCATCCTCAGAATGGTGAATGTCTCCTCCAAGTCGGCCACATGATCCTTGGTTTTCCTGCTTTTCACGAGCATATCATCCACATACACATCTACATTTCTTCTAATTTAGAGGCAAAGTATTTTATCCACCCAACGTTGGTAGGTAGCTCCAGCATTTTTTAAGCCAAATGCCATAGCCACATAACAAAATGTCCCAACTAATGTGATGAATCTTTTGCGATCTTCTGGAGCCAACATTATTGGGTGGTATCCTTGCGATCCATCCATCATGTTTAAAAATCCACATCTAGATGTGGAATCTACCAATTGGTCAATTCGAGGAAGAGGATATCACGGCTTGGAAGGCTTTGAGGGCAAGCCTTCCTAGAATGATGTTATAGGCTGAAGGGGTGTCCACCACCAGAAATTTTAACAAGCATGATCTTCAAGTGGCACCAGTGGCTAGGGTCAAATGCAATGAAACCATGCCCCCTAGGATGGACCACCGCCCCTGCGAATCCGTAGAGGGAGGTATTCACTTTTTCTAGAGGGATATCTCCTAGCTGCAGAGCTTCCCAAGTCTATGAAGATACGTCCTACTTCATAATTGGCAAGCAATGCTATGATGACTAGGGCATCATTATAGGGGCTCTCGGGACCTGATCGTTCCGCCCTTCCGAACTGGATGAGGGGGGCATCATCCATTGCTCCGATATCTCAGATTTCCTTTATAGTTATGTTGTGTGCCTCTCTAACCTGGGCCTTTCTACCATGGTGGAAGTCACCTCCATTTAGTTCTCCTTCAATCATTCGTAGGACTCTTTTTCGAGGAGGGTCGCTGGTTTTAGTCTTTCCTTCAAATTTATTCCTACGTTCTTCATTTGGTGAAGATTCGAGAGGGGAAAACTTTACTTCTTTTCCTTTATTGGCTTCTTGTTGAATGTATGGTCCTCTGCCTCGAGCCTTTTCCCAGCAGACGTACTCCAACAAATATTCATTCTGTATAAGCCTCTCGAACTCTTTCTTCAGATGTCGACACTCTTCGGTGGTATGAACGTAATCATTATAAAAATGGGAGAATTTGTTAGACTTAGAATGCTGGGGTTGTTCTCTCCACGATTGAGAACGAGTTAACAAGCCTTATTTCTTTGAACTCCATGAGGGTTTGGATGATAGGCACCGTTAATGGGGTGTAGATTACATTGATCCTCTGGAAGGGTGCCTTATTGTCCCTAAAATCAGTGTGTTGTTTCTTAAAGGGGGCCTCCTTTTGAGTTTCGTCCCTATTTTCCCTGCGACTCTCCTTCTTGGCAGCTTGGGCATCCTCCATGTTAATGTACTTGGCCGCGCAAGCTAGAAGAGCATCAAACTTTGAAACAGAGTTTTTGGCCAAGGACTTGAAGAAGTCCCTGTCTAGGAGCCCTTGTGAGAAGGCGTTGGCCTTCACCTCTTGTGTGTCCAAAGGCACCTCTAAAGCCGCAGTGTTAAACCTTTGCAAGTACTCCCTTAATGGCTCGTTGTTCTTTTGGCATATGGTGAAAAGGTTGAGCTCTATCTTCCAAATCTTTCGGCTACTGGGAAATTAGTGCAGGAAGAGGGATCTAAACTCTTGGACGCTTCCTATTGCTCCGGCAGGCAATTGGTTAAACCATTGTTGTGCGGCCTTGGCGAAGGTGGTGATGAAAACTCGACACTTGATTCCGTCCATGTACCTGTGCAAAAGAGCAGCGTTTTCAAAACGCGAGAGGTGTTCCTGAAGGTTAGTTGACCCACCATGTTCAAAAATAGCAGAGGTACGGTAGTTCGAGGGGAGCTTGTCCTCCATTACTGCGTCCTTGAAGGGGATACCCTATTGTTCTTCTCCTAGGACTCCTACTATCTGGTGTTGTGTCTTAGAGGCCCTTTTGAAATCACTCCAGCTGAGTCAACGATTATTTGGGAACCTCTTGGGGAGCTGCTGGAGAGAGCCCTTATCTCCCGTTAAGGAGCCCTAGTTACAGTAATGTCTTCCTCTAGTGGGCCTCGTTGTACTCCTCCTTGAGGGACACCTGCTTTCACCATGGAGGCTAAGCGGGCAGGTATTAGTACCGCCATTTGTTCCCGAATGGCTACTGCAACCACCTGTTGAATTCGCACCCAACAAAGCTGGGGAAAGTTCTCCTGATGTGGTGTCCGAGGAGGTGCTTCGCCTTGGAGGGTCAACCAACGGGTCCATCACCCGATGGGGTGTCATCGGCATGGGCAAAGTTGGAGCGGATCCTCTTATAGGGGTTAGGGAGGTTCCTGCAAAGGTTGATTGTTGTTGGGTGCCTCTACGACCTTCTACTTGTTAGCGGGACTGTAACTCATGCCTTTAACTCACGTTTTCGATGGACGGCGCCAATTGATGTGTGCGATTTTAGCACGGGTCTTAAGTTTTTGGATCTTGATTCTGGATTTGGGCTAATTGAGTGAGAAAACTTGAGGAAAATGACCTATAATAAACGATACGTTAGCAAATGCACGAGTTGATAGTGGTAGAGAGATCGCAAGACAGCTTCCACATTGTTGAAGGGGGGCTGTTGAGGGGTGCCATCCATATATATACAAGAGGAGTCCCACCTTGTGGGAATTCCAAGGAGAGCCATGTGTCTGAGAAGGAAGGCAGGAATCTGGGGATAAGGTACGACCTTATCTTCTTCTGGACTTGAGCAGCACGCCTTTGGACGAGGAAGGACTCCCTCTACCTGAAGACTTTTGCTCTACAAAGAGTCGTCCTAGGTTGAAGAGTCTACTTCTTGAAGGCATTTCCCTTCTATCGAGTTGGTCTTGAAATGGTGCAGCATGCCTTCGTACTGGGCCACCTTCTTCAGCCGAACTGGGTATGGAGGTTTCTTTCTTGAACGGATCCTGACGTGGTGGGCTCCCTTCATGGGCGGAGCCTAGCAGGCTCCACTCTTGGGCCGAACCTGCTGTAGTGAGCTCCCCTCTTGGACTAAGTCGATGTTTTGGACGAGTTGTCTCCATCATGGGCTGATGGGCTTGATTTGGGCTTGGAGTCTCTTCTGTGGACAGCCACTTCTGGGCCATACCCATCAATATATATAACTATTAATTATATATAATATATATTTTTATACATATTTATTTATATTTTTTAAGTTTATATATTTTTTAAAATGTTAATTGTCTATTGAAATAAATCAAAATTTGGACTGTAGATTTACTAGTTTAATTTGGACCTTAGATTGAAATTAAATCCAATAATTATTTAATAAGGCTAAAAATATAATTTTATAATAAAAAATTTTAAAAAGTAAAAGAAAAAACGTGTGAGTTACATGAACTCGCGTGAGGGGTGTAATTGTTCTATTTTTCTTTTCACAGGATAATAATTTTCTATTATTTTTTTAGAAAAAAATAATTTGCTCATTTCATATAATAATAGAGTAATTTACATTTAAGCCTAAATAAATGCGAGGACTTGATGAAATGGAACTATATGTACTTAAAGAATATTGGTCGAATTTGGCATCTTGGCGACATTGTCTGTGTACTCATGATTTAACGGAATTGCTGTCTGTAAATTGCATATCTCAGAGTTCGCTGCTCTCAGTTGTCTCTGTAATGTCTGTCGGTTGAAGTGACCAAATGTGTGCACGACTTTGCAAAAGTTCGAGGGTGAGACACTCAGATAGATTCACATTTTTTATCATTCAATCATACAAAACGCGATTAAATGTGTTTGATTGAGATAAATTTTCTTTCTGGTTGTGTGATTGGATATGAGATTAAAAAGAGCAGAGAGAGACAAAATAAATAATGTATAGTTGATGTCATATTGTGTAAAAAATAATATGTAAGAACGAAAATATCACTAAGCAAAAAAATTAGTTTTTCCTGAGACTGTAGGTGACTATAATTTAAAAAAAAATTATCTATTACGATAAAATAAAACTAATTCAAAATTTTAATTTTGGCCATAGTTCTTGTAAGGATGAATAGTAATTTACTCCCCTATAATATTGAAAATAAGTACATTACATTCTTATTAAAAAAATATAGCAATTTATAACCCTATACTTTTTGAAATGAAGCAATTTACCTCCATATATAGAGAGGTACATTGCTTCATTTTAAAAAATATAGGGATGTAAATTATTGTACTTTTAAAAAATATAAGGAGGTAAATCGCTATTTGTTTTATCATAAGGTGATAATTTGCTTATTTGCGATATCACAAGGGGGTTGCTTGCATTTTTTCTGTTATTCTAAATTTGTCACGATTTTAGATATAGCTAAAAATATTTTCCACGATTTTTCACTAAAGCTAGTATTTGGCCCCACTTCTAGAAACAAAGTCTGTTAATTATTGTCCAACCATGATTAATTTGTACTCTCTATGTTTTTTTTTCTTTTTGAATGTAATAATTAAATATGGTTAAAAAAAATTTATTCCTCTAAAGGTGAACGTAATTTACCCTCCTGTGATATTGAAAATGAGCACATTACCTCCCTATGAAAAAAATATAGCAATTTATCTGCTTGTACTTTTCAAAATGAAGCAAAAATCATAAGAGGGTAAATTGTTGGATTTTAAAAAACACAGAAAGGTAAATCGCTATTTATTTTTTCATAAGGGGGTAATTTGTTCATTTACAATATTATAAGGGGGTTGCTTGCATTTTTTCCCTTCTTTTAATGTGAATAATGATTATAGTTAATTTTATATGTCTTTTTTTTTTCTTTCCTTAAAAAACAACAAATTGTATTTGAAATATATTTTGAAAGATCCCTCTCAAATAATTGCATATCTAAAAAATTATTTTAAAAGATGAGATGAAATGAGATTTTTCTTGCAAGCAATCATCGAAAATGTAATGGGAAAAGAATCTGACTCAATTCAGTGAGAGAGCTAAAAGGGTGACGCAAGGGTTTCCTCCTTGCACGGGAATCACGTTATGGTGGTTGTACCTGTTGCGTTGCCTTGCATCAATCATTTTTTATTATTATTTAATAATAATAATAATAATAATATATTTATGATATAACATCGTAAGGACAAAATATTTTTTTAATCTCATAAAACAAGGGCAAAAATATTTTGGTACCACAAAATCCACAACTACAGTAGGTGACGCTTTTAGTCTTATATATAAAATTTAAAATCACGTCTTTTTGGCCTAAAATATCATGTGCGTTGTGGTTTTGGAACTAAAAATTCATTGTTTGGGACTAAAACAGCGTTTTAATTTGGTTTTGGAACTAAGAATGGATTATTTGGGACTAAAAAGGCATTTTGAGTTTGGGATTTAAAAAAATTTGTGATTTTACATTTTATGGGACTAAAAACGTCGCCTGTCATAGTTGTGATACTAAAAAGAAAATTTACCCTTATTTTATAGGACTAAAAAAATATTTTGCCCAAATTTTAGTTTATAATTGACAATAACGCAAAATTTAAGGATCTCCCACAAATATATTTATATATATATATGTATGTATATATATACACCCGAATTCCCATAGCAAGTTTATAAAAACATAGGAAGTAGGAAAATGATGAAAATTATCAAAATTTATAAAATTATAAAACTAAATTGTAAAAATATTAACTCGTGTAGGACTAAAAATGCTACCCACCACAATTTATAAAATTAAATTTGCATTTTTCAGTATATTTTTATTTAAAATTTAAATAGTAAAATGTTAAAAAAAATAAAAATAAAAACAATAATTGAGCAACAAGACTCGAGGCGGTGAGCTGAAGCTGGAGTATGAGTCCATTTATGGCAAGCTTAAAATAGCCTATTCGAAGTTGAGTTTGAGCCTGAAATTGTGAAGGAGCGAGGCTTGAGCTCTGCTTGTTTCAGTTTAAGTGTGTCAAATATAAACTCATCCAATCCTATGAAATACTCCAGCGTACGGGTGGCAGATGAGTCGAGCTTGCGAGCTGGTTTGATTTTGAGCATGACTCGAGCTCGAGCTCATTTTTTTTATTCATCAGCTAATGAGTTTTTTTTTTTTATTTTTAGAGCTTTTATATATTTAATTTCATATTAACACTTTATCAATTTTATGCTAAAAAATTGACCATATATTGTAATTATTAATCAATATTATACATTTTATTAAATAATAATAAATTATGATACTTTTATTTATACATTTAATTTTTATACAAAAACAAGCTTAATCAACAACTTACTAAATTATAATATTTTTTACAAAATAATTATTTAATATGACACATATATAAATTTTATATTATATTTTAATATATATTTGTATTATATTATACTTCTTTAAATTGACAAGTAATTCACTTATGATTTTTCATTCTGAGTTTTATATTTATATCAAGATATATAATATGCATTATGCAATCTATTTTATGACTTATAAATTTATTAATTCTTATGAAGGAATCTAAAGATAATGATAATAATAATAATAATGATGGTTCAACAATTTTAATTAATTTTATCGTTATTTGATTTTATGAATTTGGTAACACTTGTTTGTTTTTGTAAATGATTAGTTGATTAATAATAAATTGTTACATAATTGTGTTTAGAATTATAATTTAAAGCAAGGTATTACGAGCTAGTGTTCGAGCTCATTATGTAAGATTTGAGCTTGAGCTCGAATTGTAAGAGCTCGTCGAGCTCGAGAGCGAGTCATAACATAAAATCGATCTCGAACTTCAGCTTATAAAAAATAATCGAACTCGACTCGTTTACACTCCTACTCCAATGGCTCTTTTTGGACTGTTCCAACTACTAGAAAGAAATTGATTATATTTGTGTACTCGTGTTTGGTGGATGCAAACACGCACGTAAACACATAAATGAATACACATATATTCATACATAAAAGTTTCTATTTATGCATTTATATGATAAGACACGATTTACCACTTTTATTCATGTTTATCTTGGTTTAATTACTTATCTTTTGAAAATAAGAGTAGCTGTGTCAAATTTCGATTAAAATAACGTTAAAATGGTGTAATCTGACTCAAATGATAGTAAAAAGGGATAAATAATGCAACAAAACTAACTACTCCATAGGGACGTATTACTTACCCTCTTCAATGATCGTATGACAAGACACGGTTTACCACTTTTATTCGTGTTTATCTTGGTGTAATTATTTATCTTCTGAAGTTTCGGGTGATTGTGTCAAGTTTCGATTAAAATAACGTTAAAAGGGTCTAATCTGACTCAAATGATAGTAAAAGGGGATAAATAATGCAACAAAACTAACTACTCCATAGGGACGTATTACTTACCCTCTTCAATGATCATATGACAAGACACGGTTTACCACTTTTATTCGTGTTTATCTTGGTGTAATTATTTATCTTCTGAAGCTTCGGGTGATTGTGTCAAGTTTCGATTAAAATAACGTTAAAAGGGTTTAATCTGACTCAAATGATAGTAAAAGGGGATAAATAATGCAACAAAACTAACTACTCCATAAGGACATATTACTTGCCCTCTTCAGTGATCGGGTTTGCTTGTGAGAAAAAGAAAATATTTTGCAGGATTTCTTAGGCAGTGTACAAATTTTTTTCTTTTAATTTTTGCGAATTATTTTTCATAATTTAATCTTGTAACTTTACATTTTTATAATTTTAGTTATTTTTCTACTAATTTAATAAAAAAATTACATATGACACGCAAATAACCCAACAATTCATTCAGCACAAAATTACCAACCCTCTAACTTACAGGACTAAGATTGCACCTTTTTAAATTTACAGAGAGTTATATGATCTTTTTTAATCACATTGTCTTATTTGAACATTTTGGATATCACAGGAAGTAATATAATTTTTATCCTGCAAATTTTTTATTCAAGTTGGCCCAAAAAAAAATTATATTACCAAAATTTTAAAAATACATGACTAAATCACAAAAATAAATTCGTATAGAACAAAAATATCCAACCCGTAAATTATATCACAAGAATTACAATTTTCCCAGTATATGTAGAATGATGAATCATAATTACTAGTAGAGTGTAACGTCTAAAGGTCAAACATATGATACAGAAACTTTTTCACTAGTTATCGATTTTGTCCAAGTCACTCGTACAACTCCCTATATATACACACAACTTTCACTTGACACCAAAAACATAAGCAAAATGGAATTTGATTCATCAAATTCTTCTATTTTGATTAAGAAAGTTGATGAAGATGATATTCGTGAGTCATTCAAATATCATCCAAGCGTTTGGGGAGATTATTTCTTGGCTTATGTTTCTACGGTACAAAATTAGCTTTTGTTACACCACATCTTTAATATTGTATGCAAACATTATTTGAGATATTGCATGAAATAAACAAATTGTTATGAACAAAACTATGTTATGTACAGGAAATTTCTGTTGCCGAAGAGGAAGAACTTGGAAGACAAAAGGAAATGGTGCGGAAGGTATTGGCCCAAACGCCAGATCATTCGTATCACAAATTAGAATTCATTGACGCAATTCAACGTCTCGGCGTTGGTTATCATTTTGAAGAAGAAATCGACAAATTCGTACACTTCATACACGACACTTACTTAGAGTACAGTAGCAAAGACAATGATCTTCGTACTGTTGCTCTTCGATTTCGTTTACTCAGACAACATGGTTATCTTGTCTCGTGTGGTGAGTATTAACGAGTATAATGATTTTTTGAAGCTGGACTTTCTCTAGTAAGAATTCTCTATTCTGAATTGGTGTTTCGCCTTTTTATATTAGACATTTTCAACAAATTCACAGACGGTGAAGGTAATTTCAAGATATCACTGATAAAAAACCTCAAAGGAATGTTAGAGTTATTTGAAGCAGCGCAGTTCAGAATAGCTGGGGAGGAAATTCTTGAGAAAGCATTGCAGTTCTCCTCTAATCTTGAGTCTTTAGTCTCAAACATGAATTGTTCCATTTCGACAAAAGTTAAAGAAGCTCTCAAGATCCCTATTCTCAAGAGTTCTAACAGAGTGGGAGCTAAGAAATTCATTTCCATATACCAACAAGATGAATCACATTCAGAGATGCTACTGAATTTTGCAAAATTGGACTTTAACATTGTACAAAAGACACATCAAAAAGAGCTTAGCGACTTTACGAGGTACTGCTATACTCGTCTTAACATAAGCAAATTCATAGATACTATACTATGCAACAATGAAATTGTGAATATTGTAGGTGGTGGAAGGATTTAGACTTTGTAAATAGATTGCCTTTTGCAAGAGATAGGATGGTGGAATGCTACTTTTGGGCATTGGAAGTCTACTTTGAGCCCCATTACCATATTGCAAGAAGAATGCTAACCAAAATCATCAACATGACTTCCATTCTTGACGACATTTATGATGTTTATGGAACGTTAGATGATCTTCAGCTCTTTACAGACCTCATTCAAAGGTCACATTCTGAGTCTTTCTTCAAAACTATACTTATTTACTTAGCATAATGTAACTTGTGAATATTTTGATATGACAATTGAATTTTCCTTCTTTTACCGCGGGTATGTAGATGGGATGTTAATGCCTTGGAGCAGTTGCCGTCATACATGAGAATATGTTATGAAGCCCTTTCAGATGTGTATATTGAAATAGAAAATGAACTGGAAAAGACAGGCGAATCGTATCGTGTCCAATATGCAAAAGAAGAGGTATATATATATATATATATATATATATATATAATATATAGCGAATTGAACGAATAAATTAGTTTAATTTACATTTGTATTCGCTGTCCATTTCTATTTTGATTTTGCAGATGAAAAAATTGGTGAGGGCATACATAGAAGAGGCAAAATGGTCTTACAATAAGGACATGCCGAGGATGGAGGAATATATGAAGGTGGCCATTGTATCTTCTACTTATATGATGTTGTTAACAACATCCGTGGTTGGTATGGGAAACCTAGTAACAAAGAAAGACTTTGACTGGATTACAAGTGAGCCACTGCTTGTACGTGCATGCTCAATAATTGGTAGATTAGCCAACGACTTGGCAGGACAAGGGGTAAGAAATTAATTAACACAAATTCCACACTCAATTTACACTTAATTTCTTGGACATATTATGCCAATTAAGACTTAATTGTATTTACGGTCCCATATTTGGGGTTGTCAAAATAAGAATCCTAAATTAAGCGGTGGTAAATAGTATTTCAAAATTAATAATTTTTTATAAGTACAGGACTCTAGCCATCGAATTTTTAAAAATGCTGAAAATTGATTACATGGACAAATATAAGAGTTTTTTTTTTTTGGGGGGGGGGGGGAATGAAAAGTTAATGAAAAATCAACTGCCCACTAAAACATTTTCTTTCTCTATTATGCCACAAGAGCTTATATGGATAAAAAACCTGCCATATAAGTAATGATATGAAAAAAAAAGGGAAAAAAATATTTTTATGTGTTGTTCTTTTTACTGATTGGACATTTTTTTTATTTCTTCTCTGTCACAAAAATAAAATTTGAGTTTATATTTTGTACTAACTGTTGTGACATGGCGTCCCTTCATGCATATAATAAATATTCTTACATACACTTAAAAGTATATTAAAAATTAAAATAAAATATATAACGTGTACACGAGTTTCAAAAAAAGAAAGAAAAGAAAAAAAAATAAAATCAATTGAAATGTATTGTCAATACAAAAAAAAATATAAATACATAAATTAATATTTTACATACATTTACAATTATAAAAATAAATTATTATTTTATATAATATAAGTTAACCAGAAAATTGACCCACCAGAAAGGGCCAATGGCGATGGTGACCAACAGAGGGGGCTGAACGGTGCGCCCCCCCTCTTTTTTTTTTGTAGCGGGGGGTGGGGGTGGGGGGTTTAACTTTTTTATAATTTAAATTATATAATAATTTTATTTTTTTAATTTACATAATATATATCCAAAATTTATTTTGTACAAGTTTTTTCAATATCAGTTCTTATGCGGTAGGTTGTTTCTAAAACTTGCTTAGTGAGTTTTTTATTCACTTAAAAAAAATTCTAGATTTATACACGTCAACAAATTCTGGCTAGTTTTAAAAATTTAGTGGCCGAAATCTAGCAATTGCCAAAAAGAATTTAACTCTTGGGTACTATTTGACATCCCTATATTTAAAATTCTTATTTTATCAACCTCAAAAAAATGGAGCAGTAAATACAATTCAGCCTGTTAATTAATTTCTTACAAGATTTTGGTTGTATTTTCATGTACAGTTTGAAAAGAAATCTACGGCAGTGGAATGTTACATGAATGAAAATGATGCCTCAAAAGAGGAAGCTTTTGCTGAACTAGGGAACCAAATCACCAAAGCATGGAAGGACATAAATCAAGAATGCCTTCAACCAATGGTACCAATCTCTATGTCTGTCCTTACGCGTGCTCTCAATTTAGCTTGCGCTACACATCTTTTCTATTTGGAATACGATGAGTATTCCAATTCTCAAGCTAATATAAAAAATATCATACACGACGTGTTACTTGAGCCGAACGTGATGATTTAAAAATCCAAGTCGGAATTGAATGATGGATGTGGGAGGCTAGTGAACCTCTTCTGCTCCTCAACTTTGTCAAAGTTATTGCATCTCAATAAATAAAGACCTGACCCAATGGAATTATAATTATAGATTTATGGAGTTTGGCATCTTGGCAGCAAACCTAGCTATGTTTTGGTATCAAAGTCTGAATCTTGTATCTCAATGTATTAAGAGGCAAAGGAATTGATGAAATGGAACTATATTCAAAGATTATTCAAGTTTGGCATCTTGGCCTTGGACATACTACTGTTCAACTGCTTTTATGATTGTAGCACAGTAGAGCTGGACATTTTTGTATCTTGATAATTATTACAAATTTGTCAAGTGAACTACTGTTTTCATAAAACAATACACAAAGAGAGAAAATTTGTGACAGATATAATTTAAAGTGATAATTTTAATATTTTCACTAGTTATATTGGTTCTCAAACAAAGTAATTTGTGCAGTTTTAGTCCTTAAACAATTGGAAAAATTGCATAATACCCCTGTGTTATGCTAAAATTGCACAAAACTTACTTGTGTTAAATAAATAGTAATAAAAGACCCTGTGAATTTTGAAACCCTGCAAAAAGACCCCCTCCGTCCAAAACTGGCAGAAGGTATTGTACACGCAGTGGAAATAAGAGTGGGGGCTTTTTTTTATCCTATTTCAGCTTTTTTGGTAGTGCAATTGTCCACAATACCCTTCTCCTTCATTATATATACAACTTAACATTCCCTCACAAACATACTACACAAAAATAGAATTTTAAGTGAGCAAATTTTCAATTTGTCCCTTTTATGTGAATATAAATAAAAATCATATATTATAAATTAAATTAAATTATTATTTAATATAATATATTTTCATATTTATTTATAAAATATACTAAATCAATATAACAATCCTACAATTATATCAGATTTTTTAACTTTTACAAAATATTATATTATTAATTAAATTAAACTATTATTTAATTTAAATGTATTTTAATACTTATTTATAAAATATACTAAATAAATATAAAAATACCTAAAATTTATATCAATTTTTTTAACTTATATAAAATATTCTATTAAAACTATTAATATATATTTAAATTAAGCATTTAATATTTTTTTATTATTTTTAAATTTTGTTAAATGAAATAATTTTAATTAATTTTTATTTATTAATTCTTCTCCGTCGTCTTCTCCAACGCCGACGAGTCGGCGGTGATAAAAATGGGCAATATTGGTCTCGTTGGAATCGTCTCGACGAAAGGAGTCGAACGGTGGTAGTCTCAAGTCATGATTCGTCCAAACGCCGGCGAATCGACGCAACAAACATCACGACAAAAATAAATTTAAAAGTTTTGGATCTCAACAAAAACTTGATGAAAATGAGCAACGTTGGTCTCGTTCGAATCTTCACGTCGAGTCGAGTCTATTGGTGGTGGTCCCAGGCCGGAATTCATCCGGACGACGACGAATCGAAGCCAAGAAGCTTTGATGGTCGTGCTCGAAGCCCAATCTCTCCGGTCAATGAAAGTTCAAATTGATGGTACGGATATGTTTGTCTTGAGGAGAGGATACCAATAGTATAAGCCATGGTCGAAAATTCTTTCAGACGACGACGAAATTATACGGAGAAGATTTGGAAGAAATAGTATTTATAATATATACGGTATATATAATGTATATATAAATGTATATAAATAAAAAATATGTTTAAATTACTTAAGATTTGGACCGTTTATTTTTTACATTCAAATATCAATAGTTGTTATAAGAAGGGTATAATGGTCAATTTAGTAAAAAATTAACGCCATTAGGGTTCATCTAACGGAATGGGAAGATATGCAACAATTTGGAAAACACAGGGATTTTTTTACCTATTCTTTTAACATAGGACACTTTTAGCTAAATTTTGAAAATACAAAGGGGGTTTATGCAATTTTTCCTAAACAATTTAAGGTTGTAATTGATCCTCAAACTATTACTTTTTTGGTGTTTTTAGTCTTTCATTAATAAAACCATTAAAGTTAATGGAAACTTCATTTTAAGAGGAAAAGATAGTCGTTTTGTGATATTTTTCAAATTTCAAATCATATATTTTTGATGCACCAATTTCTCCCATTTTCTTCAAGTTTAAAAGAGAAAAACCCAAAAAAGTAAATTTTAATGGAAAAAATTCTATATAATCTTAATTTTAATTTTTCTTTATTTATTTTGTCTTTCTTTCGAAATTTTCTAATCTATGGATACAAAAAAAGACAAAGTCAATATTATAAAAATAATAAAATAAATATGAAAAGTTAATATTTTGCGTACATATTTTGTAGGTATTGTTTTATACACAAAACATATTATTGATAATATTTTGTTGAAATTATATTGAAAATTTGGGGTTGATTATTTTTTATTATTAAAAAAATAAAAAATAATTTATATAAAATATATAATAAGTTTATATCGAGTCGTGATGTGATCCACGACTCCACTTAAAGAAATATTTCTTTTAAAAAAAAAAACCTTGTCATGGACTACATCCACAATATGCTTTTAGATATTTTCTTTATTTAGTTTTCTTTTTGACAAATTAATTATATTTAATTAATTTTTAACAAAATAATAAAATTTTAAAAATTATAATGTTAAAATTATATTAATTTCAATAAGTATTCATAACTATCAATACCAATCTTCTGATAAGTTTTTCTTATAGAAACTGAGCATAAGTTGATGAACGAGGTATTCACATCATCGCAATAGGTATCTGATCATATGTAATAGACCAACCACCGCCAGATAATTCACCATCAAAATACACAAAAATTTCTATGCGACAAGGTGAAGTCCACATATTTAGAAGACAATAAAGATATAATTCTCACAAATGTTTGGGATGTTTGAAGCTGAATAAATTTTGTTGTATATGTTCTTTGAAAATACATTGATGTATTTATACATGATTCAAAAGGCGGGAGTTTTAAATTCAAACTTAAAGTTGCATGCAGCGAGAATCCAGCAGCAAAAGCGGGATTCCACTAAAGGCTAATGCTTTTGGCCTTAAATTTAAGGCTGACAGTGCATCAGCCTTAATTTCAAGGCTGATAGGTTACAGAAATGTGTATAAATATGGCGTGTATAGGTTTTCAAAATTTTAAATTCACGTTTGTACATAGAGTTAGCGTGTGTCATCTTTCTAAATATTATTTGCTGTGCTAAAAAAAATTATATTCTCTTATGAATCGATTGAAGAGCAGTATACTGTCCTCGTAATTGAACTATGTTGTCCCAATAAGCACAACATAGGTTTGATGTTACTCCTGAAGGTGACCTTGTTGTCGTGTCGAAGGCAAGACTTGCGGATGGTACCTTTTGGCACCATTTTCAACAACATAATTTTCTTCCTCGTGTGCAACAAATATTACACAAAATAGGATTTTGTGACGTGTAGAGGTGGACGACTTGTATGAATTGCCATTTCATAATTGCATTGGTGGAGAGGTGGCGATTCGAAATACACACTTTTCATCTTTGTGTAGGGAAAGCCACAATTACCCTACAATACCAGCACAAAAGGCAAACTTGCAATTGGTGACGCTACAACTGTTACAGGTAAAATTTAATTATTAACTTATAGACAATTTTTTTTGTTATAAATATTAATTAATAACACATGTTTGTATTATTTATATAGATTTGAGCATGGTCATGGACCAGTCAACTTTGCCCCGGACTTGGTTCGGAACAATTATATATAGGCCAAGTCCAAACAAATAATAATCATGCTGCTCCCAGTAACACCGCATGGTGCTACATCGAATTGTTAAAACACCTTCACCCGAACAGTATGAGCCACTGTCCGGATCATAAGAGATATATTGGATGAGATGCAGTTGGATCAAGTATCTTATATTTAATACAATACTTACATTTATACCGTGAATTAAATGCACATTAATTGAAATCATTTCATTTATTACAGTTCATCTGGCAGCCGTATGACATGGACTCAGATATCATTATGGCTTACGATGTTGATTTGAACCCCAACTGTGGAGATCAACATGTCCTGTAATATTCTAGGCAATAGTGGAAATGCATAGCTCGGGAGTCCTTCGCCAATTCGGGATGAGATAAAATATTCCAAAAGCGATGGATACTAGAGACATGAGCCTACATCAAATCTCCCGTAAAAATCATACAGGCACAGATTGGAACTTGCAGCACATATAATACATCACTAGATAGCAAAAATAATATGACACGATTTTACAAAGGCCACCCATTTCTAATATAAGAGATACAAAACGAGGGTATTGGGAATAGCACTATAACATAACACAAAATTTTATGTCGTCATCTACTGACAGACGTGTGGAAAGCAGGTACCAACCTGGAGAAGCACCTATGTTGCAAGTTGTGGTATGTTATATAATATAACATACTTTATTTTAAATATTTTTTTTACAACGCAGTATTCATTATTTTTCTACAATCTTTAGGCAGAAAAGGTGAATGTCCTTGAAGTTTTATGTTAATCTAGACCACTAAATATTGAAGGGTACCGTCAATTGGTGGACAGATTGAACACAGGTTACTTACAAATTATCAATGAAGCCATAATCCATCAACCCCAACAAATTGTTACGTCATTCTATAATGTTCCCACCACATCCTACAAGCAAAGAAGTTCTAGCTAAATGTCTATTGGTTCAGTTGAACGTCATGATATTGGGATAGATATAACTTGTCCTTCTATAGTGTATAATTTATCTCAAGATTACTACATGCCTCAACCGCCTCAATATTACTACATGCCTTAACCGCCACAAGATGGTTGATTTTAATCAACCATATGCACAAGAATACAACACTTCACCAATTCCATTTCCATCATGTGATAATATGGAGTCTAGTTCTACAACAACATCAAGTCGGTTGGACATTAATCCCGGTGGGGAAGATAATGAGGAACAAAATGAGCCAATGCAAAATGTGGACGAGTAAATAAGAAGACCTCGGTGTCAACATCACAGACGCAATTGTGAAATGGGTGGACATTTTTTATATTTGCATTTTTATGTAATTTTTTTTTAACAAATTAGATGTAATTATAATTATACAATTTTAACATTATGATTTTTTGATGCTATTATGTTGTTAAAAATTAATTGAATATAATTAATATAGAAAATAAAACAAAATAAAAAATATAATTAATATACTATATATATCTTTTGCTAATAAATATCACCTCACACCTTCACACTTTTCACTTCTCACCTTTACTTTTCTCACCTTCACAATTCTTATACCTTCACACTTCTCGTACGTCAAAGCATAGAATTTTTCATTCATATTAGCTCGAGATAGGAAATAGAATCAAGGATTTATTTTATGATATTTCTCAAATGGGTTCCAAGAATATTGAGATTGGTATGTCCCTTGATTCCATTTTCCATCTCAGGTAATGTGATAGGATCACATTTTCTACTTATTTCATGTGATATTTTGACCTATTTTGTGACCAAAATGCTGCAGCATTAGGACAAATAAAATAAAAAATGAAGAAAAGAACCAAAATGAAAATTCGGACAAGACCCAAATTCGATTTCTAGCAAGAATTTGGAGCTGCTTGGACTATCTTTTGATTAATGAGGAGTTTAACTAGAATAACAATTTTATTTTCATTAGTCTTTTAGTTCAATTAGGAATCTACCTTTTAATTCTAGTAGAATTAGGTATCAAGTTATTATATATATGCGATGTAATTTACTTTAAGAGTAACTTTTGAACTCTTGAGAATTTCAGACCTTGAATTCTCATTCTCTATTTCTCTACGTTTTTATGATATTTTCTTACTTTACTTTTCATCCGTTCTTCCATGAGCATGTTTAGCTAGTTCTCTCATTCCGGTTGAAGATTTGGTGAATGCTTAATTCCAACAAGTTGTGAGATCTAATTTATGCTTTCTACTTTTATTCATATTGGTATTTATGTTGTTCTCTGTGCTTTTATTTCAAATAATCTGATTTATGAATGACAGGTACCGTTATTCATTGTTAAGAATATTTGCCTATCCAATTGAACTTGCAAGCGTCATTATTTGTTTAGTTCAATAACTAGTGGTAACATAGCATAATTGATTATGTAGAAGTTTTTGATTGTGTTGTGGGGAATGCACAATCTTACTTAAATAAATTCTCGTAAGAATTTATTAGTTAGAATTTGGCTTTTCTAGTTCTTAATGTTGTCGGTAAATTAAATCTTGAAAAACGTTCTCAAGGTTGTTTATCGATTAGGAATTTTGTCAATGGACATTCCTTGACTATCCACAAGGTAAGGAAAGGTAAGGTCGTTAGGTCGTACCAATTGTCATAACAAATTTATCAACATGAATATTTGTTATTTTTGCATCTATGACCGATCGTACAACTAAGCATGATCCTGTCTTTCACTGGAATATTTTTTCTCTTATATTTACCTCTTCTAATTTTATTCGCTCTTTAATTTAATTTAGTTTTTATTTTTATTTTTCTTCATAATAAAAAATTTCCCTAATTATTTTATTTTTGAAGGAATTAATTTAAAACTAATTCCCATGAATTCGACCCTACTTACACTTGTATAAAAGTGTTTGTAGGAATTATTTTTGGTGGATTTGACACCCATTATAATGTGTTTGAATAGTTCTACGCTTTTGAAGTATGTTCATTCATTATCACAAGTAGACTCCCATTCTTCCTAAATTAGGAATTGGAGAAATTTTATTATGTTGTTAAAAATTAATTGAATATAATTAATTTATAAAAAATAAAACTAAACAAGAAAAAAAGTTTAAAGCATTTCGTGGATGCGAACCACAACACCAGGTCGTGGATTCTATCCACAACATGATTTTTTTTTTAAAAAAAAAAGATTTAGGTCGAGTCGTGGATGACATCCCCGACTCAACATAAATTTTTTATATATTTTATATAAATTATATTTTTATACTCTTTTTTAATAATAAAAAAATAATTAACCCAAAAAATTTGTGTTTAAATTTTTTTTTTCTCTTAAAACTTGAAGAAAAATGGGAAAATGGGTACATTGGATGAAAACTTGAAAAGTACTATACAGTGAGAGGAGAAAACCTAACTTTTTCCTTTCAAATAAAACTTCTGTTAACTTTAACGATTTTGTTAACAAAACAACTAAAAATGCCTGCCACATAAGTAAAGATATTGAAAACAAAAGGGGGGAGGGGGAATATTTTTGTGTGAGGTTCTTTTTACTGATTGGACATTTTTTTATCTCATCTCTGTCACAAAAATAAAATTTCAGTTTATATTTTATACTAACTGTAGTGACATGGCGTCCCTTCATGCATATAATGAATAATCTTACACACACTTTAAAGTATATTATAAATTAAATTAAAATATATAATGTAAACACGAGTTTCAAAAAAAAGAAAGAAAAGAAAATCAATTTAAATGTATTATCGACAGAAAAATATAAATATATAAAATTTTTATTTTATATATATTTATAATTATAAGATAAATTATTGTTTTATATAATATAACTTAACGAAAAAATTGAGCCATCAGAAAGGGACGATGACGACAGTGACCAATAGAGGGGGCTGAACGGTGTCACCTCCCTCTGGGGGGATAAATTTTTTATATTTAAATTTATATTATATAATAATTTTATATTTTAATTTACATAGTATAAAACTCAAAATTTATTTTATACAATTTTTTTCGATGTCAATTCTTATGCGGTAGGTTATTTTTAAAACTTGCTCAATGAATTTTTTCTTCATTTTTTTTAAAAAACAAAAACCCTCTACATTTGTACACATCAACATATTTTGCCACTTTTAAAAATTTAGTGGCCGAAATCTTGCAATTGCCAAAAAAACATTTAATTCTTGGGTACTATTTGTCACCCCAATATTTAAGATCTTTATTTATCAACCTCTAATATATAGTGAAGTAAATACAACTAAGCCTGTCAATTAATTTTTACAGGATTTTTGTTCTATTTCCACGTACAGTTTGAAAAGAAACCCATGGCAGTGGATTCTTACATGAACGAAAATAGTGCCTTGAAGGAGGA